>NC_073699.1:23447162-23766008 GCF_023634085.1 Falco cherrug
TCAGTTCCTAGAATAGAAAAAAAAATAATTGGGTTAGTGCTGTGTAATGGATTTGCATTATAAAAATACATCTATGGCTTTTTAGAATATATTTTCCATATTTTGGATCCTCTGTTGAAGCACATGACATTCTTTTTGGAGATTTGGAGTTTTCAGTAGGAGTCAGGCTATCCAATGACTATGTTGATGAGTGAGTTATGTTTTACCAGTTCTTTCAGTGTTCTGTAATTCTTAAAAAGTCATACCTTATGCCTAACACAATATCTGATTTTTCCTCTGAATCGTGATTCTCTTTAAAGCATGCATATAACCTTGTAAGGGAATATTCATGTTTGAACAAGCTTCCTGCTGATTGCTTTAAGTTTTGACTGTTGTATTGTTGTTTATCAAACAAATTTCAAATAGTACATAAGCTTCTAGGACATTATCCAAATGTAAAAACCTGCAGCATACATACCAATTAAAAAGTTAAAAACAGCCTAAGGTGAAATGCTTGTATAACACAGATGTGTTGAGATGAAAATGAGCGAGAACTCAGGAGAACTTTTCCTTTGCTTCAGTGCACTGAACAAACACAATATTTGGTTCAGATATTTATCCTTCCTGCAATAAACTTTTTCTGCTCCTTGTATAGGTACTGTAAAACTTTGCTGTCTGTGCCAATTGGGACCTCAGGTTATCTTCCAGGTAATTCAAATTCAGCTGTAGGTTCTAGGTAGGTGAGGGGGGACGAAGTCCACTTCTATTGAGCAAACGGGTTGATTTGAATTAGAAATTGTTGTGAACACAATAAAGAGCCAGGGAACCTATATGGTGGCTTGTTTTGCACAGTAATGACTTCCGAAAGGCTGAACAGAAACTATATTCAAGAATTAGGACAGGGAATATATGAGGAAGAACTTTACCTTGAGGGTAACAGAGCACTGGAACAGGCTGCCCAGAGAGACTGTGAAGTCTTCTTCTCTGGAGGCATTCAAAACCCTCCTAGACATGACTCTGAAACCTGATTTAGGTGAATGTGTTTTCACAGGGTGTTGTGGTTTAACCCCCGCTGGCAACTAAGCACCATGCAGCCACTTGCTCATTCCCTCTCACCCAGAGGGATGGGGAGAAGAATTGAAAAGAAATGTAAAACTCCAGAGTTGAGATAAGAACAATTTAATAGGTAAAGCAAAAGCTGCACACACAAGCAAAGCAAAGCAAGGAATTCATTCACCACTTCCCATGGGCAGGCAGGTGTTCAGCCGTCCCCAGGGAAGCAGGGCTCCATCATGTGTAATGGTTACTCGGGAAGGCAAATGCCATAATGCTGGATGTCCCCCCTTTCCTTCTTCTTCCTCCAGTTTATATACTCATATATACATGATGTCATATGGTATGGAATACCTCTTTGGCTAGTTCGGGTCACCTGTCCTGGCTGTGTCCCCTCCCAGCTTCCCATGCCCCTCCAGCCCTCTCGCTGGCAGGGCCCAAGGAACTGGTAAGTCCTTGACTTAGGATAAACATTACCCACCAACAATTAAAAAAATCAGTATGTTATCAACATTGTTCTCACATCACAGCCAAAACACAGCCCTGCACCAGCTACTGTGAAGAAAACTAACCCTATCCCAGCTGAAACCAGGACACAGGGGGCGGGACTCGATGATCTCCAGAGATCCCTTCCAACGCTGATCATTCTGTGATTCTGCGAATAGTGATGTAAATGAAAAAAATGAATACTGTTAGATCAAAGGAAAGAGATTAATTTAAAATGCAAAAAACTGGTAGCAATGCTTATAAAGCTGCAAAGGTTACACAAAGTAAAAAAGGCAGGGAACTTGGATGTAGAAAAATAATATAATTATAGAAAAATTCAGGTTAGAAAAGACCTTTAAGATCATTGAGTCCAACCATTAACCCAGGACTGGCAAGTCCACCACTAAACCATGTCCCAAAGTCCCACATCTACACATCTTTGAGATACTCCCAGGGATGATGACTCAATCCCTTCCCTGGACAGCCTGTTACAATGATTGACAACACTTCAGTGAAGAAATTTTTCCTAATATCCAATCTAAACCTCCCCTGGTACAACTTGAGGACATTTCCTCTTGTCCTATCACTTGCTACCTAGGAAAAGAGACTGACACCCACCTCTTTGCAACCTCTTTTCAATTAGCTGTAAAGAGCAATAAGGTCCTCCCTGAGCCTTCATTTCTCTGACCCCAGTTTCCTCACCTGCTTCTCATAGGACTTGTGCTCTAAAGCCATCACCAGCTCTGTTGCCCTTCTTGGGACACACTCCAGCACCTCAAAGTCTTTCCTGTAGAGAGGGGCCCAGAACTGAACACAGTATTCAAGGTGAAGCCTCACCGGCGAGACAATCACTTCCCTAGTCCTGCTGGCCACACTAGTTCTGATACAGGTCAGGATGCTGTTGGCCTTCTTGGCCACCTTGGCACGTTCCTGGCTCATGTTCATTCAGCTGTCAACCAACACCTCCAGGCCCTTTTCCACCAGGCAGCTTTCCAGCCTCTCTTCCCCAAGCCTGTAGGACCCAGCACTCAACCATTTTGAACCTCACACAATTGGCCTCAGCCATTGATCCAGCCTGTCCAGATCCCTCTGCAAAGCCTTCCTACCCTCAAGCAGATAAATACTCCCCACAACTTGGTGCCATCTGCAAAAATACTGAAGGTGCACTTGGTCCCTTCATCCAGATCATTGATAGAGATACGAAACAGAACTGGCCCCAGTACTGGGCCCTGAGGAACACCACTTGTGACTGGCTGCCAGCTGGATGTAACTCCATTCACCACAACCCTTTGGACTCATACAGCCAGCCATTTTTTTTAACTAGCAAAGAGTATATGTGTCCAAGCGATTAACAGCCATTTTCTCCAGGAGAATTCCGTGGGAAATGGCGTCAAAGGCTTTAGTAAAGTCTAGGCAGACAACATCTATAGCCTTTCTAAGATGAAGTCCACAGAAATCCAAGGTAGAAGTCCTGCTATCCCCCCTCCTTTACTTCTCTGAGAATCAAAACCTCTATCATTTCATGATCGCTGAGCCCAAGACAGCCTCCAACTGTCATGTCACCTACAAACAAATGGGCCAGTGGGGCATCTTCTCTCATTGCCTCACTGACCAGCTGTGTCAGGCAGCTATCTTCCACAGACTCTAGGAACCTCCTAGACTGTTTCCTCTCTGCTGTGTTGTATTTCCAGCAGACATCAGGTAAGTTAAGGTCCTCCACAAGAACAAGGGCTAGCAACTGCGAGACTTCTCCCAGCTGCTTGTATGTAGAGGAATGAAGCTGTGTTAATGAGCATTGATAGTATACAACTGTGGGTTGGCTTCAGGGGTGTTGGGTTGGCTGATGTAGATAAGGTGCAGGTGTGGCTGGTTTTGTTAAGTTGTTGAGAGCCAATGAAGAGAGAACAAGTGCCTGGGGTGAGGAGAGACCAGGAAAAGACAGCAGAGGGACTAGCATGAAGAGTATGCTGGTATAAGGTGGTAAAAGACCTTGTTGCAGCTTGATAGTTTGGAGAGTGTTGTGACACTTGTAGAATATTTTGGCTGCCTCTTCATCCTTGTTGGGTGGTCTAGAACAGAATCCCACCATGATATCTGCCTTGTTGGCCTTCTTTCTCATTCTCAGCCATAAACACTTGAGTCTGTGGTCTTGTCTTAATGACAAGAGCTTGTAATTAAGCTCTAGACAGTCAAAACACTCCCTAACATATAGGGCTATCCCACTACCTCTCCTTTCTTGCCTATCTCTTCTGAGGAGGTTGTAGCCACCCATTGCAGTACTCCAGTTGTGTGAGTCATACCACCACGTTTCCATGATGGCAACTATGATCTAATTTTCCTGCTGCACAATAGTTTCCAGCTCCTCCTGTTTGTCACCTGTGTTGTGTGCATTTTTGTAGATGCACTTCGGTTGGTCTATTGATCCCACCACCTTTCTGGGGTAGAATCCCTAATTCCTACATAGGCATTCTCAGGCTTTTCCATGGTTTCTATTACATCGATAACACTTGCATCTGCCACTTGCCTAATGCATTGCTAAATAAGAATTCTTCCAATGAACTTAATGGTGATGGTATGACCTGGTTTTGGCTGGGATAGAGTTAGTTTTCTTTTCAGTAGCTGGTACAATGCTGTGTTTTGGATTTAGTATGAAAATAATGTTGATAACACGCTGATGTTGTAGTGGTTATTAGATAATCCTTATTCTAAATAAAGGACTTTTCAAGTTTCCCATGCTCTGCCAGTGAGCAGGTGCACAAGCCAGGAGGAAGCATAGCCAGGACAGCTGATGCAAAGTCGCCGAAGAGATTCCATAGCATAGAATGTCATGCCAGGGTACATACATGCATATAAGAGCAAGAATATAAAATATAAAAAAAAACATCCTGATTTCAAGTATCTTTGGATTAAATTTGTTTGTGGCACATCTATCATGCTACCTGCAAGACTACCTGCTATTTTGATCAAGGATGCTAAATGACCTTGCTCTTAACCAAATAATATTCTCTTGGACATAAATTCCAACACTGCATATTATCTGCTCTGTGCCAGCGCTATGGAGATGGTTTACAGACATTAGTGATTCTGTAGCCCTCTAGTCTCAGAATAAATTAATGCATAATCTGTACATTGTCAGCTCAGGAGTTGGCAGGCTTGGTAGACTCTGCTGCACTTCAGTCATCTCCTGGCTAGGCTAGCACACAGAAAGTCCAATTGAGAGATTTTCTAAACGTGCACGAATAATTACACTAAAAGTGCCCTTGTATTCCATCCCCAGAATTTCACTCTTCCAATCTTTCTAAAGATCAGTCTTCCTTCTTAATTGTTGTACCATCATTTGCATAACAGTCTGAAAGATCTATGGTCCACATCAAGAAGTTGCTAGCAAAAAGCTTTGTCATCAATATTTAGATGCATTATGAACAACAGCATGAAACTTATCAGCAAGTCCTGGAATGTTAAGAAAACAAGATTATATCTGGACAGTGTTCAAATGTTACCTACCCTCTGTTAAATAAAAACTTTCAGTTAGTGAACCAGTATTTTTTATAGAAAAATATGTCAAAAGTGAAGGTATAAATATAAACACTAAAAATAAACTTCCTTAAGTTAACGATGCCTGTCATATAACTTGTAAACTGAGGAAAGAAAATGGGATTTTGGAACAAAAATATTTTTTTCTTCTGAGTTGCATTCCCTCCGCCCCTCCCTGCCATCTATTTTTTTAGGGAGTTCTGGAGACAAACTGTTCATGTCTAAGTATAACATTTGTCATAGCTACCTCCAAAGATTTCATGTTGTTCAAACCAGCATTTCAGATTCATATGAAAATCTGAAGCAAACCAAAATAGCAGATGAAGATAAATGAACTGATTAAGTCACAGACACTTCTAGCAGCTAGGTAAACAGTCAACACATAATTTTCAAGGTCTTCTAACAGCTCCCCCCCTCCCAACACCCCCTCCTCCCCACCCGGAGGCTGCAAATCTTGGTGAAATTTATTTTGTAACACTATAAATTAAAAACCCAGAAAACAATCAACTGTATTTAATGTGAACAAATATTTGACAAGCAAAGTAACGCTGTGCAAACGAAAGCCTTTTGTAGAATTTGGAAATGAGGAATGCATAAAGACTGTTTTGCAGAGCTGGCTAATGAGGATGAGTATGAAAGTCCATCGAAGAATAAGACTGAAGTATGCTGTCACAAATAAAAAAAGGAATTCAGAACAGTCTGTCTTAAGGCATAGGCCTCAGGCAACTATTTGCAAGTGCCTGAAGAGCTATTTCAGGACTCATCTCCATTGACAGTAATTCTAGGTTCACCGTGTATGGTGGGGTGTTTTTCATATATGAAGCAAGTCTAACATTTTGTACACACATATGTGTATACGCTGATTATTTCTTCTATTAAATATGCAGATAAATGCATAAAAATGAGAGTATTCTCACTGAGCTTCTATAATGCTGCATTGCTTGCTAGATTATCTTGACACCAAATGTGTTAGATGGTTGGGTTCAATTCAGCTTGAGCAGATCTAGGAGTTTTTTTACAGGGTCATTTTGAATATTGTGTACTATATTGCTTCTTTAAATTTTGATTGCTTTCTAGCTATATTATTTATTTTTTATTTATATATATGTATATTTTTATATTTGAACTTTGTGCAACTGTAAAATTGGTGTAAGTCAGCCTAAAACATTTCTTTGTCCTTCTGTGTAGGGTAGTTGCATATTATAATGTTTTCCTTTATGAAATGTATCCTGTGGACTTCTTCAGCAATGTAAGTGTGGTGTTAAGTGAAGAGGTGCACTTAAAAACATAAAACAAACTGTTGCTAGACAATTAGGAAGTGTTGCACTATTTGATCACCAGTCCCCTAGAGGATTCTATCCAGCACACTGGCAGGGTTTCCATGGAAACAACCACCCTATTAAAGCCTCCAAGAAGTCCTACCTTTCTCCAGATTCTCCCCTTGCTCCTCTTTTTTAACTAGTTTGTATTGTGCATAAGAGTTTAATTTCAAATGGTGCAATAGATGGAAGAATTTAATCTCCTCATTAAATGGAATATATCACTTTTCATAATAAGCTTTGAAATTCTGTGGACCAAATGCTCTGTCTTTGTGCTGCTGTTCTAATTTTAGGCAGTTTTACATTAGAAGGAATATGGCTGTTCATTTACTGAGGGTGAAGGAGGAAAAGTGACCAAGATGCTACATTTCTGTAATACTTTTTCTAGTGGCTTTAAAAAAAAAGTAGTACAACTTCACTTCCATAGCATGTGACTTACTAACTTGTTTACTCCATCTCTGATTTTACGTAGTTCTTAAAAAGTGCTAACACTCAGAGTGTGGTGTTTTTTCTTGGGCTAAAATGTTTGCATTTAAACATTTTTGCTGGGCTCTGAACTACGTGTAGGCAATCGAGACGTTTGCTGACAATTGCAGAGAAATCATACTTGCAAAAGAATATTGTTTAGCTGAGAAAGCATTTTAACAAAAGATTCATTCAACAGGATAGCAGTAAATACATTGTTAAATCTATCTTTGTAATGGAAATGAAATGGTATTAGCAATAGAAGCATCATACTCTTTTACAGGATTTATGAAAAATAAGAGTTTAAGGAAGTCTGGGGTTTTTGCATGGTTTTTTGCATTTCTCAAATGTGTCTTTCTTCTCATGAGAATTCATTTTCATATTATGTGACTCATTCACATCACCACCACTTAATATTTTAAATTCATTTCATATTAGCTCTCAAAATGTTTAGAAGTTAGAAAAGCTGTTTAATGAACAAAGAGTTAAAAAGCTCCCTGTAAGATCAACTTAAGTGAAGCTACAATTTGGAGTGGTGATTAGCTGGATTTGGAACAGGCAGGATGTGAGGGATTCCTTCAGCCATCTTCAGTATAGAAGTCTACATGTTCATTGATTGTTCAGACTACATTTAAGGCCACAAAGGATAATATAGCACCTATGGTCCGTCTAATGTTCACTGATATAATAAATCATAGAATCATTACATCACATAGTTTGGAAGGGGCCTCTGGAGGCCTCTAGTCCAACCTTCTGCTCAAAGCAAGGTCAACTACAGGAAGTTGCTCAGTGCCATGTCTAGTTGAGTTTTGAGTATCTCCAAGAATGGAGACTCCAGGCCATCTCTGGCCTTTGTTCTACTGTCTGACCTCACCATGGAAAATTTCTTTTTCCTTATATTGAATCAGAATTTCCCACATTCCAACTTGTGTTCATTCTCTCTTGCCCTTTCACTGTGCACATTTTAACAGAAACTGGCTACATTTCCTTTGTACTTTCCCAGCAGGTAGTTGAAGACAACAGCGAAAGCTCCCCCAATTCTCGTCTTCTTCAACCTGAACAGACCTAGTTCTTTCAGCTTCTCATGCCATATGCTCCAGACCCCAAATCACCTTGGCAGCCCTCTACTTGACTCAGTACAGTATGGCCATATCTTTCCCATTGTGGTGGGCTGACCCTGGTTGGACATCGGGTGCTTACCAAAGCTGCTCTATCACTCCTCTCCTCAGCTGGACAGGGGAGATAAAAGACAATGTATACAACATGTATTGAGATAACGACAGGGAAAGATCGCTCACCAGTTACTGTCACAGGCAAAACAGACTTGACTTGGGGAAATTAGTTTAATTACTTTAATTTCCCAACAACCAAATCAGAGCAGAATCATGTGAATTACACCTAAGTCTTTAAAACACCTTTCTCCCACCCCTCCCTTCTTGGCTCAACTTCACTCCTGATTTTCTCTACCTTCTCCCTCCCGAGTGGTGCAGGGACATGGGAACTAGGGGGTTCAGTCAGTTCTGTTTCTGCTGCTCCTTTCTCCTCACGAGGAGGACTCACACTCTTCCCCTGCTCCAGCATGGGGTCTCTTCCATGGGAGACAGTCTTCCATGAACTTCTCCAACATGAGTCCTTCCCGTGTGCTACAGTTCTTCATAAACTTCTCCAGCATGGGTTCCTTCTATAGGAGACAGTGCTTCAGGAACAGACAGCTCCAGTGTGGGATCCCCCATAGTGTCAGCAAACATGCTGCAGCCTGGGCTCCTCTCTCTTCATGGGTCCACAAGTCCTGCCAGGGGCCTGCTCCAGCACAGACTTCCCACAGGGTCACGGCCTCCTTTGAGCACCCACCTGTTCTGGCGTAGAGTCCTCCACAGGATGTAGGTGGGGATCTGCTCCATTGTTAACCTCCACGGGCTGAGGGGCACAGCCCAACTCACTGTGGGCTTCACCATAGGCTGCAGGGGAATCTCTGCCCCAGTGCCTGGAGCACATCCTCCATCTCCTTCTTCACTGATTTGGGTGTCTGCACAGTTGCTTCTCTTACATATTCTCTCTTCTCTTTTTGGTTGCAACTGCAGTCGCTGTTGTGCAGTTTTTACCCCTTCTTAAATATGCTATCCCAGAGGTGCTACCACCATCGCTGATGGGCTTGGCCTTGGCCAGCAGTGGGTCCATCTTGGTGCCAGCTGGCATTGGTTCTGTCAGACATACATGAAACTTCTAGCAGGTTCTCACAGAAGCCACCCCTGCAGCCCCACCTCTACTAAAACCTTGCCATGCAAACCCAACACATCCACACTGGACTTTTGAATCAGATATGTGCACCTTAAAAGCACCTATTTCTCATAAATTATTATGGAAAGAGCATAAGGTGAATAGCTCAAATATAGAAGTTTACTATGTATGTATATAAAAAGTTAGGTGAAATGACCAGTTCCATATGTTAAGTGGATTATGCAAATGCAAAGAGAAAGAAACTGCTGGAAATATCTATCTCAAAGTACCAGACTATGAATAAGAAGTATCATGAGAGAAGACAAGAGGTAGCAGGCAAGAAGATTCTGAGACATGAACAGAGAGTTTTGACACTGTTAATGGAAAAAACCCTCACAAGTCAAAAATGGGACAGAGATAAAATAATTTGTAAAAAATTACAGTGATTATAGGGTATTGATAAAAGAACCAAAAGAGATTGTCAAAGCTGAGGCACTGATGAGGGGATGCAGAAGGCATACAGTTGGGAAGAGTCTTCAACTTTTCCAGAGAAACAGCTGCTTGTATGTTCTGTTGCATGCATATGTGAATCTGATTTGAAAAAAAAGCAGAAACTTTTGAGTATGAACTGTATAAAGCCACATTTTCTTTTAGCTTTTTTCCTTGTCAAACAACATATGATAATATTGAGTGGCTGCTACTTTTCAAGTGCTATAACCATTGTGGTGTGTTCTGCCAAAACCCGGTACATTCTTTTTGCTGAATTCAGTTAAAGATTTTCAGTGTGGCAAGAATTAAAGCATGGAAATTCTCTTGTCCACAAACTTAACAGACTGAATGGCAAGAAATCTAACTGCAACTCTTGTAAAAATTTGTTGATTAGAGCATCTTATGTTCATAAAAAGAAAGCAAAAATAATCTAGCAAGATAAACATCATAAATCTGCTGAGTTTTTAATAAACAAATAGTATATATTTGCTAGAGAAGTCTAACAATAATGTCATATATTTTTCATGTGTCCTTCAAATGATATTCATAAAGATAAAATTACTAAATATATTATTTATGTGTAGTATTATATAAATGCAGACAATACTTTTTATAAGATACATATATATATTTATACAAAAACTAGAATGGAATGCCTTTCTGTATGTATCCGTGATCCTGTTATATTATTTCTGAGGTAATTTAGTTCACTTCATATGTTTGAAGTGGTATGCCACAGACTGAGAAGTGTATTTTTTATTTTTCACAAGTTCTAATATTTTAAAAGCATAACCTTTCACTATTGTTTTTTAATCATTTCTGCAGAGGTATATGAAATTCCTGAATCAGACAATGGGGAAGGAAATATGTGGAACATGGTTCCAAAATAGTAGTCATCTTCATTTAGTTGACTTTATTGTAGACTGAGAGAACTATAAGCTTTTATAGAAAATACTTAGGTTTCAAATATGAGAAGAAAATAATTAATAGAGTTGTAAATATAAATCGTTTTTCAACATACAAAAAATAAAGTAAGAAAATTAATTACTTCTATTCAGTCACAGCCCTAGTCCTTCAAAACCAAGCAAATAAAAACCCAAGGCAAAAATCTCCATTTTCTCTGGTGGTGGTTGGCTGTAGCACAAAGAAGTTATAAAAAAATTGAGTGGTAGACCTTACAAATCATGGTTCTCTGGTGCTTCCCCTTCTGTGGATTTTCAGTGCCTAAAGTGAGATTGTATTCACACTCCATTTTCTGTAATGGGAGAAGTAACCTCTCTATCCAGCTGCATATTTTCATTAAAATCTTAGCAATGTTTTTCAAAATGTGTTTTTACTGCAAAATTTGATTCAAGTTAGGCTATAGATTCAAAAGCTGCTGGAGTGGGAAGAGGTCAAGCTGAAATTCTTAGTGTTTGTATAATCAATTCAGCATTGAATTTCAACAATGTAGTCCTGAGCTTCTCTTGCATTTTATTATGCAAGTAATCATATGCACTGTTTTCCTAAGTGTAATGTTTAATTTATATGACAATAATTTATGCTCTTTTTGAATTATGTAACTTTCAGGTAGGGTGTGTTGTTACATAAGGAATGTGTTTTTCTTTGATTCTGTTACACTGACAATATGTTGAAAATAGCATGTTATGCATTTTATTACTGTATTATTACACTTACCTTTTAAAATTCTTTTGATATGAAAATTAACGTGCTGACCTAGGGTTATTTTCCTGAGGTACCTCTAAATACCTTTACTGAGTAAAAATCTTGCTTTAGTAAATCTGAAATGCCATTGGTCCAGATAGAACTGCAAAATCTATCCATCAGTACACATGCCATTCCATCATCTTCATAAGCAATATGATATAGCAAGTCATGGATGAGAAGTGCTGCAACTGAATATGTATCTAGCAGGGAGGTAGAGTCTGTTGTCATGGGTATTTAGAAAACTGACAAATCAAACCAGTTTTAAACTTCAAAACTGAATTTTACTATATCCACATATTAACAGCATACTTTGTGGAAACAGTTCTTATGTATTATTAATTAACATCATTACTCAAGCTGTTGTCTTAAAAACTGTTAAGTCTGGAAAACAAAACCTTGCCAGTCATTTTCACGTAATGGTCAGGACATTACTTGTGCTTATCTTGTAACTTTTTTACTCCTATGTGCAGCTACAAACATCTTTGTTGCTTTAGTGATCACAGTGCTCACTCACACTGTTACCAAAATCTCGGAATGAAGAACTTATCAACACCAATGTGATGTAGATAAGCAGACACTTCTTTATTAATGGCTGGGTGCGTGAGTGAGTCCTCTCACGATCAATGCACACCAAGTTTCAAAATCATACACCATATATATAACTTATTAATGCATATTCATTAAGTATTCATGCATAATCATAATATTTCCCGAAAATCATTAACATACTCTCCTCCCATATTCGATTCTGCGCAGTAAAGGTTAGAAAGGTCCAGAAATGGCCCTGGGGTATGATTTGGGTAGGTGATATATGAGTCGTGGTCGCGATCTCCCCCTGCCGGAATTACCTTTTAGTAAAGTTCACGGTTTCTTGGCAGGTAACTACAAGTTGTTCCAGTCTACTCTCCCCAGTTCCCATTAATTCTATATTCTGACATTTCAATACACTTTCTACATACAGAAGACTAGTCAAATACAAAGAAATCCTCTCCCCAGTTCCCATTAATTCTACATTCTGACATTTCAATGCATTCTCCTAGTCTACCCGTAAATACTGTATCCAATCATCTTGAATCTTAAGTCTGTTATCTAAGTTCTAATCATTCCTGCTAGGTGATTCTGACCTATTCTTTTGGCCTTGCTACAGGGCTGTACAGAGGATTTCATAGCAGTTTTGCTGTGCAACTACAAGTTTCATTAAAATATATTTCTTATTCCAAATGATTTTATAAAAATCAAATACAGTCAATTAATTCTAACTTATTAGCAGATCTGTAACAATATGTTTCTCAAAAATGCTTGTATATTTTGTCTCTATGGCATCACAACATCACAAAAATGCTTATGTACTACTGGTTATGCTGTTACATTGATTATACTGTTTCAGTGCACTTATACTGAGGTTCAAGGTCAGCAAATATTATATATATTCTGATTAATGCACTTTATAGCTATCGTAGATCTCTGCTCTAGCTACAGGTATCAGAAGGAAAAAAAAAATGAAAAAAAAGGAATTCTAGCTCTCTGACTTCTCATCTGTTGAGAAGCTGGTGATACTGAGTTAAGATGTCTGTATTCATGCCCTTTCAATATTTATTTCACCCAGACACTTCAATAGCATGATTCCATTGTATTCAGATGTTCCATTTTCAACATGCTGCAAATAAACAGTGATGGATTATCACATATGATAGTAGGATACTGTAAATCCTTATTTTAATTACCTTGATCAGGAAAGCACTTTGACAGTAACAACATGTATTCAGCTTTTTGAATACCTTGAAAAGATTTAAAACGTAGTATGAAGATACTTCACAAAGATTTATGACACTGAACAGTTTAGCGTCTTGTATTTTAAAACATTGTATCCTTTCAATACTTTGTGTCTGCAATTCAAACTAAAATCACTGTGAGCTGGAGGTATGAAACTTCTTACCTGGTGTAATCTGCTCAGCTGGCATGGAGTTAATTTTCCTCATAGCAGCCCCTACATCATCAGTTTTAGATGGGTTACCAAAATCAGTGTGGAAAACATACCAATGTTGCAGCTATTGCTGAACAGTGTCTACACAGCATCAAGGCCTTTTTCTCTGTCTCTCACTGCCCCTATCTTTCCCAGCAATTAGGCTTCGGATGGACAGGAGGCTGGGAGAAGACACAGCTGGGACAGCTGACCCCAGCTGACCAATGAGCTATTCCATCCCTGCCATATAATGTCATGCTGATCAATAAAACTGGGGAGAGGTCAGTGTTTTTTTCAAAGTAGCCATTGTTCAAGGACTGACTTGGCACTGGATGGTGAGTGACATCTCTTGTTTTTTGTTTGTTTGATGGGTTTTTTTCCTTCTCTTTCCTCCTGCCACCTTCACTCATTAAACTGTCTTTTGACCCATAAGCTTTCTCACTTCTGCCTTTCTGATCCTTTTCCCTACCCTGCTCGGGACGAATAAGTGAGCAACTAGGTAGGGGCTGACCTGCCAGCTGGGTTCAACTCACCACACCTTGTCAGGTTATCGAAAGTTTGGAATCTGATGTTTTTATTGAAGCAATCTGTAAAGCTAATTTTTACTTAATAGGTGCAAAATAAGCCTGAGATGTGTATGGCCATCAGTGCCAGAAGGATCAGCAGCATGTGTAGCACATATCCTGTTCTAGGATGGATATGGGAATGAAGGATGAGAGTTGTGTGACCCTTAATATTAATAAAAATGTTGTAATACTTTATCTGAATAAAGCATTGGAAAGATGTATGTTATTTTTTATTTATTATTATCTCAGTTTTGTTATCATTGCTTTTTACAAAAGATCATTATTCCATGTTTTGGCATGTATTTAAGTCCTGGTAATTGAAATTTTGTAGTTCTTAGTAGCTGATAACAAGCTACTGAAAATAAAAAGAAACGTTTGGACCATGATCCAATCACTTTCTAAGTCTGAAGTAGTACAATGGACACCAAGCCAGGATTTTAGGTTGCTTGTTATGCATGCACTGCAATTTTCCTGGAAAAAAATCTATAATGATTTTGAGCACATATCTTTAATGCACTGGGTTCTTATCATAAATCAGAATGGCTCTGAAGATGCCATTATGACCTGTTGAGTAAATGATGTGTGAAATAATAAGAAGGATGTATATGTTTCAAAATGGCTTACAGAAGGGTTGGTTCTGTTAACTTCCCAGTGAACAAGATGAGGCTGAACAGCCTGTAGGTCCCTGAAATGCCCCTCTTGGCCTTCTTGAAGGTAGGAGTGACTTATACTTTCTTCCAGTCTTCAGGAACCCCATACAGTCACCACAGCCTTTCAGTGATCATCAACAGTGGTGTTGCAGTGACATTGGCCAGCTCGTGGATGCATCCCACCAGATCCTGTAGACTTATGTATGTCCAGTTTGTCTAAATGTTCCCTAGATTGATCCTCTACCACTGAGGTTAATTCTTGCTTGCTCCAGACTTTCCCACTGGTCTGGAATTCCTGAAGGCAATTTTTACTGAGGCAAAAAAAGGCATTGAGTACTTTGGCCTCTTCCATGCCCTTTGTCACAAAGACCCCTGCCCCATTAGCAGAAGCCTCATATTTTCCCTAATCCTCCTTTTGCTGCTGATAGACCTGTAGAAGGTATAACACACTTGTGTTTGGAATTTTTGATAAGTGCACTCTATCAAACTTGTGGATTGTTTGTGATCTCTGTGTGATCTCAGGGTAGTGCAAGTCCCTAAGTGGACCAGGGCCTGCAAATGCAAGGCTTCTTTCAGTTGTTTGAAGAAGGCTTCATCTAGTTCTTCCCCCATCATCTCCTCTCCATGATTCCTATTTCAAAGCTGTTCTCACCAGGTTGGCCAGCCTGTTGGCAAAGATACTTTTGCCTCAGCTCTTGGATCCTATCTCTTCCAAGCACTTCTTAATCCTCAGAGATGGTCTTATTGCAATAAAAGCTGATTGTCCACATCTGCTCTGTAACCACATGTTGACCAACAGGATATATTCACTCCCCTTCATGCACTTTCCCCTTACTGGCAGCACTGAGAAAAAAAAAAAAACACCTGAGCCCCCACTCAGCCCTTGACTCTCACCCAAGGTTTGTGTAGCCATGCTTGGTATTTTCCAGGTAGTGCCCACAGGAAAGAGCAGCAGGAGTCCTCAGGCCAGAGAAACCTCAGCAGCACCTGGGGTCTGAGCCCCTGGAAAACATCAACCCTCCCTAGATGACAGGTCAGAAGGTGGAGGCCTGCATCTCCTGCAACAGGGATTCTTCCCAATACTGTCATTTCCCACTTCCTCCTGGTTCTGCTGCAGAGCTCAGGCTCAGCTGGCTCGAGTGCTTTGTTGACACAGGTCTCAGCCCCTCATCTGCTACCAGGGCACTGATCTACTCTGATGCTGCAGTGCTGCAGGAGGAGCAGGAGTTGTCCTCTTGGTGTCAGAAGTCCCAAGCCTCCAGCCTCTATCATCATGGCGTCTCCATCTCCTGCAGTACTGAAAAGGTAGTGGTAGCAGCAAAGTTAGTGAGGTTTCTCTGCATTCATTAGGTAATTTGGACTATTATCTACCATTAAATCACTAATCAGGTGAAAAATAATTTGTTGTCTGCATATACATTGTGTGTTCCTTTTCATCCAAAAGAAGATTTTGAGTGTAACAATAAATTCGTCTGGTAGTAGGATGAGGTATGAGTGGCAGAGGCATTTGGGTACAGGAAGGAGATATATTCGATTTCTACTTGAAAAACTTTGTACATCCCTCAAGCAGAACACTGAAACTCTTATTTCTAAATGATTCTGTGGTGTAAAAATCTTTTGCTTCAAATTCTCATTTTAGTTTTCCAAATTTGAACATGTCTGTGAACTTTTCAAATGCAAGCAGACTTAATGTAAGTTTGATAAATTTTGGCAAACAAGGTAACAGAGCTGCCAAAGCAGTCGTCATAAATTGGCTGAGAAAATGTCTTCAGAAGAGGTTAAGTCCTGTTTTTCTCTTCTGGCAAAGCAGTAGTCACAGATCACATTCAGAAGTGCTGAATTTTAAGGTCTCTGCATAATTAAGCAACTACAAAAATCTTGACTCTGAAATCTTGAAAACATTTTGTCATCCTTAGGCATTTTGTGCTAGGATAAAAGGCAGATTCTTTTAGATATGTAATGTTACAGGAGTAAAGAGATCACAAATGTGCCACACAAATTGTGTTTCCTGTTTGCACAGTGCTTGGTAAGAGTACACTTTGTTGTTTAGCTGTTTTATAAACCTGAGCATATGGAATTGTAAATTTTAGAAATATATTTTGATGAACATTTGCATTTTTTCTTCAGTTATAAAAGCAAATTATTTTAAGCTTCATGCTCCTTGTAATCCAGTTGCCATGAGGTCAGAAGGTTCAAAGGACTAGACAATGGAAATTATGACAGACTTTTATCCCACTAAGGTCCTATACCGAATGTAATGTAGAAAATTAGTAATAGTTGTTTGCATGGTGGTTTAAGTAAAAAAGATTCAAGTGGTCTCATTCCACAGTTCTTATAGCAAAGATAAAAATGATTGAAGATGTATGCACTGCAATCCTTTCTGCATTAGATGGTATGAAACTTCAAGTCACTTGCTCTGAGGAAAAAAATACAGTTTTAAATATGAGGCCAAGACAGCTGGAAATAAAACAAATGGAAGTATTGGGTTTTTTTCTCTAATCTTGTTCTAGATATTCTACTAGAATATGTGCAGGCAAGTTTAAAAAATAGTATATCACTTCAGAGAATACAAGCTCCTCTTTTTGTTTTTTTTTCAATCTGTTTGGTCACTGTTGTTCTTTCCTATCTCTAAGCTATCATAGAAATAAGAGAACTTATTTTAGGACACAAAGAGGTTATCAAATCCAACACACCTTTCAAATCTGACTTTAAAAGCAGATATATTTGCTTAGGGTCTTGTTCATCACTTTTGAAAATCTCCAGGAATGGAAATTCCACAACCTCTCCAGGTAAATTGGTATCACAATCATCCTCTCAAATAGCATTTTTTTTTAAATTATTCTTGATGTCTAAATAGAATAGCCTAATTTACAATTTGTGACCATTGCCTCTTGCCTTTTTGCTGTGCGCCCTAGAACAATGTTTGACTCCCAAATTTTCCATAGCCTCCTTTTAGGTAGTCAAAGATTGGATGTTCTACCCAAACATGTAAAAATTATTGAAATCTTTTAAACCATATTTTCTTTACTGTACATTTAAGCATATTTTTCTTTCTGAATCTGCTTCCCAAATACTGTAACTCTTACGAATGAGATTTAAAATAAAGAAGTTTTTGGTGCAAGTATAAGAAACATCCTTTATAGCAGTATCTCATAAACACTTCTTTGAAGACACATTTTTACACTTGGGATTATGAAGAGGAAGCATACCTTGCATATAACTTATACCACAAATTTATTGCTAGTATAATGTAAATGTTAGAGTTTAATCATGATTAGTCTGATCTATGTGTTTCAGAAAAGAGAAGAATAATAATGAACATAGAATTGTTGTACAATGGCCTGAATATGTCAGTGCCCACAATGAAATAACCCTGCAAACAAACCTTACAACTCAGAAATTTCAGTGTCACTGAGTCAGCTAAGGATTTGGTCCCACCTTATAGCTTTAGTTGCAGATTAGATAAAGAAATCATACAGTACCTATTGTTCAGGTCTTGACACATCCAATTTTGTCCCATAACAGTGTTGAAACAGACACATTTTATTGTCCATTCAGAGTTTTAGACTCTTCACCAAGATGTACATAGATATGAATGGGGCTGACTAAGGTAGGAGTACAGCTGTCGTAGGTTTCCTTTACAGGTCACTACAGAAAAGAAGATACTTCCAGTGGATAACCCTCATATAGTATGTAGTGAGACATTTCAGATTTTGTTCTTATCTCTAAATCCAAAGGAAGTATGAAGTGATTGTTCATAGCTTAAGTGTCTGTGTTAGGTAGAGGCATGATTTGGACCTAAGATAGTAAGGTTTTATGAAGACATGTACCTTTCTGTGGCTAAAGCTGGTTTGTTTGTTGGAGGTTTGGTGGGGTTGTTTGTTTGTTTGTTTGTTTTTTGCTTTTGCATATCTCGGTGGTGTAAGCGGTTCATGCTTTAAGATGTTTTAATGCTTTTTTTTTTTGAGGTAAGTCACATAAAAACAACTCATAAGATTTAAGAGCTGTCAGGCAACAACTCTTAAGATTAAAATGTATCCATCACACAGTGTTGTCATATATTTCTGTCTATTATATATTCAGGGATTTTTGAGAAATGATAAATTTTCTAACAGGAACATCTCAACTGAACTGTAATTGATTTTTCCAACCAAACTATAAATTCTGCAAAATTCTATTCAGGTATTATTAATAAATGAATTTTAAACTGGAAAATTAGTAACATGATGTACCTGATAATGAAATAGACATTAGTAATTTTTATGATACAAATCAAGAGACATTTAAAAGTCCATTGTTTTATTGAAATTTCAATTTTGAGTTCATGTTACTATTTTATTAAAACACTAACAAAAATACCTATGCTTTGTTGGGTCTGATCAAAAAAGTCTGATTTTCCCCCCTAATCTAGCTAAATTGGTAATATTTGTCAAAATGGAATTCAGAAATTGAAATATTTAAATATTTATTTAAATATATGGGTTTTTTTCAGAAGCATAGCTTTTGAGGTGGCAAGGAGGAACTTCAACTGGGGATGAAGCACTAACAGATTTTGAAGCAGTCTTTAAAAGCAGAAGTGATCTGTACTAAAGAAGTTCAAGGAGGGAGTTTGAGCCGCATTCAAATCTCTGAAATTGTGTTTAAAGACCTCTCTGGGCCATCTGTTCCACTTCTTGACACTCTTTATCGTGAAAAGGTTTCTCCTTATATGCACTGTGAGCATCCCGTCAGATCCATTGCCTCTTGTTCTCCATGCACCACAGCAAATAACTTGCCTCTGTCATCTCAATAGGCTCTCCATAGGCACTGTGGGTACTGTTAGGTTAGGCCTCCGTAAGCTGCCTCATCTCTGGGTTGAGCTAGCCCTGTTCCTTCAGTCTCCCCAGCACTCCAGTCCCAACAATCCTGGTGAACCTTTGTTGAATTCACTGCAGCATATCCATGTCGTTTGACTTTTTTTTTTACTTTTTTTTTTTTTGGGGGGGGGGGGGCGGGGGGGGGAGCAGTGGGGCAGGGCAGGGAGGTGGTTGCACAAAATTGTATGCTGTATTCTAGAAGCTATCAAAACCAAACTTGTAACAGAATTTAAGAAAGCATTTGAAAACAGATCTCCCCCCATGACTCTGAAGCCCACATACTTCTCATCAGCCTGCTCCCACTTCAGAAAATGTTAGCAGTTTCTTGGACTGAAACTCTTCAGAACCCAGACAAGTTTTTATATTCCACCCTCTGCTATGTCTGTATGCTGTACATCCCTGTATTATCTTCACCTGTGTGGTGGGTTGACCTTGGCTGGCTGCCAGCTGCCCACCAAGCTGCTCTCTCAGTCCCTCTCCTCAATAGGGCCACAAGAGACTACAGATGGAAAAGCTTATGGGTTGAGATACAGGCAAGAAGATCAATTACCAATTACCATCACAGACAGATTGGACTTGGGGAAGTTTAATTTAATTTATTGCCAATTAAAAATAGGGTATGATAGTGAGAAACAAAGACAAAATTACAACACCTTTCCCAGTAATTGAGTGTGGCTCAATTACAGGTGTTTGAATAGTTTCTTTGTGGTTCAGAGGCAAAACTGCAAAACCAGGTGTAAAAATCAGCCATTGCTAAACACATACTTTAGCATAGTTTCTTCAGTGAGAAATGGAAAGAAAAAAAAAAAAAAAGAGGTATTACATGCTGGTCTAAGACTGGAGTGAGGTTCTGCTTATATGCTTGGGAACAGAACTAAAACTCAAAAAGGAGCCAAGAGCCAAGGAACTTTATTTGCCCAACAACAGGTTTGCAAATGCAAAGGAGAGAGCGAGAGATAAAGAGAGAAAGGAAGGAAAGAATGAAAGACTTCACAGCAATAGCTACCACCCCAGAGCTGCAGCGTCCCAGTCAGTCTGATCCATTTCCAAGTGTGGTGGGGGAACATTCCATCCGATGTTGGTTGGTTCCATTGTTTTATACGATTGTCACAAGCTGTTCTGCTTAACCACACCTTCCACCTGGCAGTGGTGTGTGTGTCCAATACCGTCAGGTGGTCTTCAGAGGTCTCCAGACCCCTTGATCCTCGATTGGGTCTGGGTGCATGCGCAGGGGTTTGATGAAGTTTCTCAGGATTAGCTCCTTCTGTTGCTCCATGGTGTCAGTTGGTGGGTTTGCTGCCTTAACAGTGTTGAGATAAACCTCTGCTGTGGTAGTGGTGTTGGCTTCCTGCCCTGACAATGTTGATATAAACATTTGCTGTGGTGATGGTGCTGGCTTCCTGCCATAGATAAACATTTGCTGTGGTGATGGTGTTTGGTGTAAGTTTCCTGCCATAGCAATGTTAAAAAAAACATCTGCTGTGGTGATGGTGGTTCTCACCGACTCAAGTCTCTTACAGGAGGAGATCCCTAACAATTTCTAAAATCTCATATGATATGTTGTTGATCATCTCTCATGTTTGGCGTGTTTGGTTTAAAAACAATACAGATTTTAATGACAAAATTACATTTCAAAACCATAGTAAAAAAACCTTTTACTTTGCAGTTATTTAAAATAATTAGAAAGAAAAATAATTTAATTTCAAATTGGTTAATTTAAATATTCACTTTTAGATCTTATTTTTCTTTTCTTTGCCTAAACAACTAAAGTAATTTCTGCTTTCCTCTGTATTCTATTTCTAATGAATTTACTCTTAAGCCCTCTGCCCCTCAGCAACTCACACAGTAAACATCAGACTTGAGAACTATAAAATCCGGATTAATGTCTTAATTCAACACTGCAGAACTGCTAATCTTTATTGTTTCACAAAGCAATTTGAAATAGTTTGATCAGCAAGAAAACTTTTTAATTTCTTCCCTTGTGCTCACACAAGGAAGGCTTGTCCAAATATATTCATTTAAATTACCTTGCATTGTTTGTAAGCAATCAAAGCACCAATGCCTCCCCAAGGTTCATTTTCATGTGAGAAAAGGTGTATTTCATTCTCTTGCTGGAAAACAGCAGTAAAGGAAAAGTTGGCTGATGTACGGACTGGCAGGTTATCTTACTTTGTTAAACACGTTTGTGAGTTACTCCATCAAATTTCAAGTCCTACTCCAGAATTTTTTTAAAAATGAACCAGCTATATTCATTTTTAACTAAACAACTTCTGATGTTTTCCAAATACATAGGCAAGAATTCAGCAGACCACACACTTTTCACGTTTTGTTGTAAAGCCTGCACAAACTATTGGCTTTATGTGCCAAGATTTTTCCAATGTTAAAATTCTTCCTTCTTTACAGATAAAATAATAAATGAGTTTACTGTGTGGTGTTTACTACAAAGGTACTTTTCCTATCGGCAACACTTCAGAAGAGCCCAACTCCTCCAACCACACCCACATCGCTTCCCTGAGGGAAAACAGCCAGCCCCGAGGATCTCGCTGGACTATGTCGCCAATTAACAGAAACATTGAGTTACCGGTTCAGGATTTGCGAAACAAAAGAAGACCAAAAAAAAAAAAAAAATTAAACACTTTGAGAAAAAGACCTTCCACCCCTTTTACCCGCCTCAACTTCGCCCCAGATCCCGCCTCCCCCCCACCCCGGTCCCCCAGCGCCCTGCCCCCTCCTGCCGCACCTCACCTCACTCGCCCCGCCAGCGACCTGCCGCGCGCAGGGGCGCGTGAGGTGGCGGCGGCAAACGGCCTCTTTCGCCCTCCTTCTAGCCCCGCTCCTGTCCTTTGTCCAGGCATGGGTTCCTCCAGGGGCCCCTCTCTCTTTACGACCTCTCTTCTATACGGCCTCCAGCGCATCCGCACGTGCACCTATAGGTTTCCTGCTGTGCTCCCCCACGTGCCTCCCGCCCCCGCCGGCGGCTTCTCGGTGGCGGCTCCTCGGTGGCGGCCGCGCGGCCCGGCGGTGGCCATGTCCCTGGCTGCCGAGCTGAGTGCGCCCAGCACTGGGCGCTTCGCGGCGTCCCCTCACACGGGTCACCCCTGCGGCTCCCCTGCCGGTTTTGCCCCAGTACGGGGACTCCAGCTAGGCACAAGTTCCGTGGGTCTTGGTAGTAATTTCCTTATGGCATAGCTCGTTTTTGTGGATTTATCTCAAAAAAGGCAGGCTCGGAGACAATTTATTCCTTGTAACTTCTGCTAGAGCACCATTTTAAGCTCCCAAGCTTCCTCACGTTTTTAGCCACAGATGCTATAATGTGATTTTTTTTTTTGCTGGCTGTCAAATCTGTATAAATTTTACAGCTAAACTGAGCATACAAATGAAGTATTTGAGGATGTGAATAATGTAGATTTATAATCATCCTTGGGTTTATTTGGAATTTTAAATCTGTGAGTTTTACGAATTGCAACACAAAGCCATAGAAAATAAGACTTCCATATGTCCTCTAGAAATGTTTTATGGCCCTCTCCTCAAAAGCTGGGTGAAATTTACATGTCCTTAATGTCAAATCTGTGAAGCTATCCTTAAAGATTTTCACTTTGATGGATGCTTTGCAACCATTTAATTTACATTTCTGAAAGCTGCAAGGTTAGTTTGTGCATAAATTACGAGGAAAAGCTAACATTTATTATTGCAGGTTTATAGAAAAAGCCAACATATAAATGTTTCTCAGAAATTACATATATCTTTTGTTATATTTGGACTTTTTAGAATGTCTCAATATTACATGAAAATTAATATGCATTATACTACATACGCTGTTCTCTATACTTTAAAGACCCATTCATTTATTCTCTGAGCATTAGATTATTGAGACTCAGTTTAAACTAGTTGGGTAACTAATTTTTATTTAGTGGGGCAAGAGCACCATTGCCAAGAAGCTTGCTAACTTAGCGAGGAGGTCTTTAACCTGGGTTTATTGGGGTTGGTGACAAAAGCTTGCAGGTTTTTGGGGAGCAGGGGACGGGGGAAGCATGCACCAGGCAGGGCGATGAGGGATTGCACTCTTTTTTTGAGGAAGTGGGATGACCAGAGACCCATCTCAAGTGCCTGTACACAAACACATGTAGCATGGGGAACAGGAACTGTAAATTCATATGTAATTGCAAGATCAGTAACATTGTCAAAATCACAGAGTCAGAACAGCTGGCGCTGCTGGAGTCCTACAACAGACACACAGATCCTCAAAGAAAGGTGGGTTGGAAACAGGGGAGTGTGGTTTGTGCAAAGGAGGGAGCAGGGGGAACTCTGCTAGAAAATGGCATTGCCTATGAGCTTCTTAAAGATATTTTTGTATGTAACCTATTATTGTGTTCATTTGCAAATTTCATAATCAGATTATTACACTACAGACTTTAAAACTGAGCTTAATTTTCTAAGGGGCTTTCCACTTCAGCTTATATAGTTTCCTTTCTGCTGCTCACCTGTAGCACAGTCAATGAAGAAACTTAATAAGAAACACATTCTAAGCTGGTTTTTGTGAAAGCAGTATAGGATGTGCAGAAAAGTGCAAATCTGTAGTGTATATAAGAGCATTGGATTAAGCACTGGTCAAGTGTGACATTGGAAATTTGTGGAAGTTGCTGAAGGATGAACCAGCAAATTCAGACTTGTGGAAAATTAAGTTCAAAACGTGTTATGAAGCTGCTTCTCAGTGCTGTGTTCTGTAAAAACAGTCTGAGTGTATAAACATACAGACCTATAAAGGGGAAAACACTAAGCATAAAATGCTAGTAGCAATGATACTCAAGCCAAGATAATTCTGAGCTTCATAAAAAAATAATCAGAAAATAATTCCACATAATTGTTATAGACATATGTTAAAACATTCATAATGCATGCCTATTGAAAACTTAAAAGTACCTCCCTAAGCAGTGATCAGTGGGGCTGCTATCTAGGTGAGATTATTTTTCATTTACTTATTTATTTTATTTTATTTAGCGCTAACCTCTGACAAACTTTCAGAAGTAACAAAAAGAGACAAGGTTCTGGGGAAGGAAAGTACGTTCTGGTTCAGAAATGTTTGTGTAACTCAAGTTATAGTTAAGATAGTGTGTTGCCTCTTTTAATTGACAATATTTTGCTTTCTTATGCCAAGTTACTGCCTGGAGATAATCTCATATTCTTTACCCTTTACTTTGAATATGAAGTTAATTGATTAAAATTCTTATTTAGAAAACACTGGAATTTTATAAAAACTTTTTTTTTTTCCTGTCAGAATTGAGATTACAACTAAAGTGTTGTGGTTTTGTAAAAATATCAGAAAGTATTAGCTGTGTAATTAATTTCCATTTCCATTCTACTTTATTGCATCAAATAATCATGAGCTGTTTTGGAAGGATATAAACCAAAATATCTTTCATTGAGAAACATCTGAAGATACTTAGAGTTATGCTTCACATTCCACATAATTATTTTATGCATGTAAGTGGTCTATTTTTAATGTAAGTTAAATATGGGGTGATAGAATACAGAATGACATTTTTCAGGATCCCTGTTTTCTTCAGTTTTCGTCTAACTCTTAGCAGTTAGATACCATTATTTAAGGCAGCAGTTGACTCAAATAAAATTCTGTAGATGGTTAAAATTTGTGTAGACATATACCTATACCTCTGTGCATGCATTTGCTATGCAGAAACAGGTAAAGTAGTTTTTCACATCACTAGTGGAATCAGTAGTTAGTATTATGTGTTTACCTATGTTGAATACTTTTGAAGAGCACTGGAGTTTCTCAAAGAATTGATAGCTTTCTAATGTAAAAATCTTTCCTGATATTCAGCTGAAATGTAGTTATTAATATGTATATTTAAGAGCAATAATTAATATGACTGTAAAATGCTTTAAAGGGGCTGATAGAATGCGGATTCCTTTAGATTGCTCAGATAATTTGTGTGAAATAAGACTGCCTAAAATTTGAAAGAGCAGACAACCGTATGTCTGGGGTTGTACCTGAACTACACTGTGTAACTAATGATCAAGATATAGAGGAATTACTGCAGATCCTCTTAGCTTTTCTTTAAAATTAGTTCAGCTTGCTCAGAACCTTTATTGGCTATTGTAATGATCATTGTCTAAACTTCGAAAGTTGGTATGCTTTTTTTCCTCATGTTGTTTTCAAGAACAGATAATGGATGTCTATTACTCTGTGATGAATTAAGCACTTAAGTTTAACTGTTTGTTACACTGTAAATATCTAGATAGATAAAATTACGCAATACATTGTGTGCCAGATTAAAGCTTGATCAATCATGCATTCTTATTGAATTCTCATTGCAAACCATGAATTTGAAGGCCTATAAATCACTAATAATATTGCCTGTCTTTGATCATCTATCTTATTGAAAAGTACAGTTCAATATTTATGTTACTTTATTGCAAATATCATTGAAACCTACAAGAATAAGCAGAAAATCAAATTTAAATAAGCCAACTTAGAGAAACGTATTTTTAAAATTTATTATGAAAAGGGAACAGTGAACAGTAAACCAGGAAGATGGTTAGAAAATAAAATACAAAATTTAATTAAATTAATTTTCACCAGAAATCATTTAAATGCATACTCATTTCACATTATTTTTTGCAAGTATTTAGCCATATTTTTTTAAAAAAAGCTGCACGTACCTATGTATATAAATAAAAACTAGTCTATGCCCACAAAAAGCAAAAAAACCCCCAAACCCTCAAAAGCTTTGTACTGCCATAATTATCACTTACATCATAATATCAGTGATACTCCCTCTGCACAAAAACCCTTATGCATATTCAGATATAGATCTTAATTTGTATTCATAATACTTTGAAAAGCTTTTCTAAGCCAAGTCCCCACCTTGCATATTTCTTTGAAAAATCTTCCCCTTTCAGCATTAGGTTAAGATCAGAAAAGTATGTTTGGAAAAACGACATCATGGCAGTATGCATATATTTTGCATTTATGCCTTTGTATCATATTTGCAAGTTTGTGGATTAGGTAAATTTTCCCAGTACATGACAGAATAAATTAAATTTGAAAATATGGGGTAGGAATTTTAAAAGTAGATTTTTTTTTTTAGGTGTCATCAATGGTACCTATGTATGTGTAATTGCGTATTTATTATCAGATTCTATCAAGTCTTAACCAAAGTATTGTCTTCTTACCATTCCTGTTAATGTTTTCCTCCATATTTGGTAACTGGAAATTAAAAGAACAGGGACAGATACACAACTCTTTCAAGCATTTAGGTGCTTAACTGCTGTTTAGGTATTACATTTTGATTGCAGGGATTGGAGTGTGAGACACAAGTATCTTCGAGGACTCCTCCTTCAGTGGTTTGACAGAGGCAATTCAGAAAGTTGTGGAAAGGCAGTGAGAGGGGTTCTCAGGGCTCTATATAGAAATCACTGCAAGGAGTATCTTTCCTCTCTTTCTTCCTTGTTCACCTATCATTATTGGACTTGTTGCAGACTGATGAAGATGGGCTACTGTTAGTCTTCATAAATTTCTCTTACAAATAAGTTATTCTTTTGTTTGTAATGTTTCATAACTGACACCTAAACAATTATGCTGCAATATGAGGGAAACACAGGTGCCAAAAGCAGATTGCACAGAAACAATTATTACATTTTCTTTTATTTGTCAGGGTTTTATGCACTATAAAGTCAGTGGTAGAACTGCGGTCAACTTCAGTGTTTGTCAATTTACTTGAAGACCAATTCTTTTTTCCAGTGGTTTCACAACTTAAGGCACCAAACATTTTCATGGGGGTTAATGTTTGGTAGCTTTCTCCTGGATGTGAGCTTTTACCTGTGAGGATCTGACTGCAAGACTGAAATAAAATAAATCACAAGCAAATGATAATGTATGCGGAGGAATATAGAAACACAGTACATTAATTCTGTTATTTATTGGGCTAATGCTTGCATTACAGAGGCTACAATGATATCTGGTGTGCTTTTGGTTATATTTACAGCACTTAAATGTAGTTAGTATTAAATTTATTTGTAGCAAATTTGCTACATTAATCAGAACAAAATAACTGATGATTTCTGTGAGCCATTTTGCTGATGGTAGCAAAACTACATTTTGGCAAAAATCTCTAAACAGATGTGGTTCAGAATAGCAGACATGCTCGTTGACACAGCTTGTGTTTTAAAACACGGTCAGTCTATTCTTTTAAGCATTGGTAGACTTTAGCAACATTTTTAGTGAACTTTTTTTTATATTGCTAGGAATTAGGATACCTTTCTCTGTAATTCCTTGGTGAAAAGGAAAAAAGTTCTGTATTTTCCAAAAGCATTTCTATTTTGGGTCTGAAAAAACTAATCCAAAGTCTTCAGTCTTGCACAATACACCTAGTTTTCTGCTTTTAATTTGTTACATGAGCAGAAAAACTATGTCACATGCCACTCTGTCTTTCCAGTTTGCATAAGCTTCAGTAATTTAGCTATGGAAATTTACCTATAAGAACTTTTTTCAGATCAGTACTTGATAAAACCTATTTCAACCAATATTTAAAAATCAATATACAGATCTTTCAAAATCCTTGAACCAGTGTGTTACACATTGTTTTAATGGACATTTTACTTCTGTGAACTTACATATAAAAATTATTCTCCTGTTTGTCCTCAGTGCATGAAAACAAAACTGTATTATTGCCTTTTAGAATATTTTTTTATTCCTTTCACTGTAAAGGACCTGAACCTGTGATGTGATGAGGTTCCTAAGTTTCATTGTATTTATTGGATGCTAAGTACACTGGCTAATTAGTAAGATTAAATCCGAGATGTGTTTTTACTATAATTTTTCAATGTGGTCATACAATAATTTAGCAGAAATTTTAAGAGAGAAAACCTGATATTTTAAACTCCTAAACTACTGTAATTAATTTAAAAGTGAAATGTGTGCCAGAATTCTTTAAAGCTTTTGTTCTATCGTGTTATACTCCTTAATTTATTACTATTATATTTTTTCTCCTTGTTAATTTTTCAGCAATATTTACTGGGGTTTCAGTCTTTCAAAACTTTCTAGGGCAAGTTTTATTCATATAAGCACTCTAATTAAGCAGAACTAAGAATTGCTTTTCAGGGACCCTTCAGACATTTGGGAAATAAAGTGTATAAGTGATGCGATATGGTATTTCTGTCTACTAACATGGTATTTTTGTGTAAGTATTTGAAAGGTATTTCCATTTCTGAAAGTAACAGCACTACATTCAAAATCAATTTTATTAGCTCACAGAAAAATTTTTGACATATCCTCAAAACAATTTTTATTAGATATATGTATTGTTAGGATAGAAGATATACAACATCAGTCACTAGAGATTT
Organism: Falco cherrug; assembly: GCF_023634085.1. Classification (NCBI taxonomy): domain Eukaryota; kingdom Metazoa; phylum Chordata; class Aves; order Falconiformes; family Falconidae; genus Falco; species Falco cherrug. The sequence continues at coordinate 23,475,807 of NC_073699.1, forward strand.
TTTTAATCTTAGAATTAGTTCTGTTGGTGTTAGAACTGATGTGGTAAATATGCAATATTTATCTAGTTTATTCGGGATCAGATTTATGTTAGAAAATAAAGCATTATTGTGTCAGATCCAAATACTGTGTGACCAGGTTACTTTAGATATGACACATGCAGAGAATGTAATGTTTGGTATCAAATGTACTTATTTCAAGATGGTTGATGTTGCACAGGATTTTTAATTTAGCATAGTGATAGAAAATATATTGCATAACATCACAAATACAGGTTACACCTAGCAAAATATATAGTTGTTGCAGTATACAGTTTTATCATAATACCAATGTGATTCCCGTTACAGGTATCTATAATATGGTCACCATCACAACACTGGGCATCCCCAATCATGGGAAAGAATAGAAAGGTTGAAGCCAGCTCAAGCTGTCTTTTTGAAAGTTTTTGGGTTTTGTGTGTGTGTGTGTGTGTGTGTGCGCGCGTGTGCGTGTGCGCGCGTGCGTGCGTGTGCGTGTGCGTGTGCATGTGCGTGTGTGTGTGTGTGTCTAGTTTTTATACTCTGTGTTGGGCTGAGTCAAATATTCTTTCCTCCCATGCTGGTCTGGCTAGGTCAGGCAGATATTCATGCTCTAAATGTACTGAGGGAGAAATACTTGCACTAGCAGTTAAGTCAACTGTTGATAGCTGTTTACCTAAAACAAAGGGCATCCTCGGGTCCTCTTTGTATTGAGATAGAAGTCAATCTTTGCAATATCTGTGCTCAGTCATGCCCTGCATTATTCCCTAAACTTTATGGTCACATCACCTTTGCCTATCTCCTTCCTCTGAGTCTTCTATTTTAGGAGTTTATTCGTGTATTCACAACCAGTAAATAATTGGTTGTGATAATTGGTCAAATGATTTCACAATTATTCACATATTGTGAAAAACTTATTGTTATGGTTGAATTTGAAATACTTGATCTATTAAAACTTACATTAAAATTACTGTGATGTAAACATCTTAACTGCGAAAGTGTCTTCCATCTGACATTTGGGAAATCACCCATGAATGGCTTTGGTTTGAAAACTGATCATTTGTTTGAAAATTGCGAAAAGATTTGTTGGAGGAGAGACTTAAACATCACTACATGTTGACAAAAATGAAATATGATAATACATTTAGCATAAGATGGGTAGGAGTCTCATGCTTCTTTTCTCAGTATAATGTGGCTGCTGCACATCATATGTCAGACTGCATATGATAGGGATTAAACTCAACTCACTTTATGAAAATGTTTTTGGTTAAAGCAAAAGAGGAAATAATGACATTTTTGCATGCTATTGTAAAGTGAGTGAAACAATGCTAATCAAAATAATAAAGAGTAGATTGAAAAAGTATATGCCAGCACTAGTATAATAATTTTTAGATAACTGGAATCTGAAGCAATTGCTTATTAGCACCTTAACTTTGCAGCAGCATTCCAAGTCTAACGTGTTAAAAAACCTTAAGAAATCTTTCACCTAAAAGGTAGCAAATTCCTGTTCTCAACAAGAAAGTATACATTTCTAAGGGGTGATTTTATTGACAATTATGATTTTTTTTTTAACAGCTGAGGATGCATGTGGAGGAACCATGAGAGGATCCAGTGGTATCATCTCGAGCCCCAACTTCCCTAATGAATATCATAATAATGCGGATTGCACATGGACAGTTGTGGCAGAGCCTGGTGATACTATCTCACTCATATTTACAGATTTCCAAATGGAAGAAAAATATGATTATTTGGAAGTAGAAGGTTCTGAACCACCTACAATATGGTAAGTCAAATATTGCGATTTTAATATGGTAAAAAAAACCCAAAAGATGATGAAAAGACATTTTTTTTTACTTTTCCTTTTGTCAGTAGATAGTCAACAAAACAAAAAAACCAGTAACAGTTTTTACTATGGCATAAATGTTGATATTCTAATTGCAGCTGTAAAATAATTTCCAAATATACTCCAGGGATGTAACATTGAGATGAAAGGCACTGCCAACTCATTCACCTCACTGTCTGTAGGCCTAACGATTAAAATGTATAAAAAATTGTATATATTTAGAAACAGAATAGAATGGACTGTTGTACTGGTAAGGATTGGTGATGCCTTCAGGGAGTTTCATAATTTCAGAAAGTAAATTGTATAGAGTCCTTTCAGTGCAGAGTATTGGAAGTAGCATTGGTCACAGGTTCTCTCTGGAGTTTCTGTATTGCATGTGTGGTCCCATTAAATAATGTGCTGGGAGTATGACTGTTGTTACACTTATCTAGAAAATTTCCATCCTGATCTGTGAGATGCAACACCCGAGCTGAGTAGACAGAGCACTTTTTTGTTTTGATTTTATTCCAAATATACTACCTTTAGAGAGTATTTCTGTCATCTCAAAAGTGAGTTCATTACCCAGTGTGCAAAATCAAATACGAGATACTGCTTTTAATACCGAGTTGTGCAACTTCGGGTGTTAGGTGAAGTAGCACACGTTGATTGTTTCCATAATCAGATTTATATACAATTACGTGAATATTGATCTGTTAATTTTCAATCCTCTAGCACTGACGGAAGATAATCTACATAATGGTTACACAATCATATTGACTAACTATGCATGCTCATTGAGGGAGGGTCTCTTTGTAGACCAGGGTATCTGGTGTAGGGAGTGTGATTTTTGGTATTATAATTAAGGTAGTTTGCTTAAGGCCAACAAGTGTCAGATATATCTTAATTGCAAGAGTCCTGTGTTGCCAGCTTTCCAGGATGTAATTGTTCTTTAAAGTTGCCTTGTCCTAAACAGCAATTACTTCAGTTAATCATCCTTGATAGCTCTTTGCTTGGGACATTCTGAGTCAAAATATTGTGTACATTCACTTTCTTCAAGAATATCTGCAGATTGTTAAACAAAACCATATGTCCATATAGTATTTGTTTGTTAGTTTATACATTCTTGTTACAAAATTTGATAGTGTTTCTGTCTGGTTGTTTGTTGACTTGGTAGTAGTAACAGTATTTTTGCTAGGCTGGCTTCTGCAATTCTTGGTCTCAGTGCAGTTGCCTTATGTAGAACAAACAGAAGAAATAAAATAGTAAACAACTTCTTTCAAGATCAGTTTCAGTTAAGCAGAAAAACTGAATTACACATTCTGTGGTTTTCTGGCCTGGTATTTTTATGGTAACAGCATCACACTACTCCAGAAACATGTGAATATGACAAATCCTTGTATTTGTTATATTGCTTTAAATATACTATTGGTTCACAAAAAAGAGGACATATGCAAAACTATAAATAACAGTGATGCTCTGCAGTAAAATCTTAAGCTCTTAACTGGTTCATAAAGCATTATGAGGGTTCTGCACAACAGAGGCATGAACAACACCTGATACAACAGGTGGTTGCTAGCCACATTAAAGTCAATAGTAGTCTTGTTTTCTTATTTTCAATACAAAAACCCCAAACGTAGCATAGACCAGATAAACTAAATTGTTTTTCATGACTGGGGAAAATATGGGCCCACTGCTGAATGAGGTGGGTGCCCTGGTGAAGGGCACAGAGAAGGCAGAGTTACTGAATGCTTCTTTGCTTCAGTCTTTACTGCCAAGGCCAGTCCTCCGCGTTCCCAAACCCTGGAGGCAGGAGGGGAAGTCTTGAGAAAGGAAGGCTTTCCCCTGGTTGATGAGGATCACATTAGAGATCACTTAAGCAAATTTGACACCCACAAATCCATGGGCCTCAATGGGATGCAGCCACGAGTGCTGATGGAGCTGGCAGCTCTTATTGCCAAGCCACTTTCCATCATCTCTGAAAGGTCATGGAGAACAGGAGAGGTGTCTGAGGACTGGAGGAAAGCCAGTGTTGCTCCAGTCTTCAAAAAGGGCAAGAAGATGGACACAGGAAACTACAGGCTTGTCAGCCTGGAGGTCATCTCAAAGCATGTGGAGGAAAAAGGTCCTTAGGAAGAGTCAACATAGATTCACCAAGGGGAAATCATGCCTGACCAACCTGAGAGCCTTCTATGATGGGAAGACTGTCTAGGTAGACAAGGGGAGAGCAGTGGATGTCGTCTGCCTTGACCACAGCAAGGCTTTTGACACTGTCTCCCATAACACCCTCATAGGTCAGCTCAGGCAGTGTGGATTAGATGAGTGGACAGTGAGGTGGGCTGAAAACTGGCTGAATGGCAGCTCAGAGTTGTGATCAGTGGTGTGGAGTCTGTCAGGAGGCCTGTAGCTCGTGGTGTCCCCCAGGGGTCAGGACTGGGTCCAGTCCTGTTCAACTTACTCATCAATGACCTGAATGAAGGGACAGAGCATACACCCAGCAAGTTTGGTGATGATACAAAACTGGGAGGAGTGGCTGACACACCAGAGGCTGTGCTGCCATTCAGCCAGACCTGGGCAGGCTGGAGGGTTGGGCGAAGAGAAACCTCACAAATTTCAGCAAAGTCAAGCATAAGGTCCTGCACCTGGAGAGGAACAACCCCACACACTGGTGGGAATCTAGGAGCCCTGGTGCACAGCAAGTTGCCCATGAGCCAGCAGGGTGTCCTGGTGACCAAGAAGGCCAATGAGATTCTAAGGTATATTATGAGCATAGCCAGCAGGTCGAGGGAGGTGATCCTCCACTCTGCTCTTCCCTGGTGAGGCTGCACCTGGAGTGCTGTGTCCAGTTCTGGGCTCCCCAGTTCAAGAGAGACATGGATCTACTGGAGAGGGGGGTCCAGTGGAGGGCTGCGGAGATGATTTGGGGACTGGAGCATCTCCCTTATGAGGAAAGGCTGAGAAAGCTGGGCCTCTTAAGTCTGGAGGAGACTGAGAGGGGATCTTGTCAATGCATACAAATATGTTAAGGGTGAGCGTCAAGAGGATGGGGCCAGGCTCTTTTCAGTAGTGCCAAGCAAAAGGGCAAGGGGCAACAGGCATGAACTGCAACACAGGAAGTTCTGACTAAATATAAGGAAAAAAATTCTTTGCTTTGAGGGTGACAGAGCATGGGAACAGGCTGCCCAGAGAAGTTATGGAGACATTTTCTCTGGAGACATTCAAAACCTGCCTGCATGTAACAGTGCAACCTCCTTGAGGTGAACCTGCTTTAGCAGGGTTTTGAACTAGGTGATTTCCAGACATCCCTTCCAACCCTGACCATTCTGTGATTCTGTGATTTTTAATCTTATATTAAGAAAATATACAAAGCTAGGTAATTACATTGTTTATAAAGCATCAGTCTCAGTTTCTACAAGTGATGCTTATAAGTAATATTCCTTAGTACTTCAGGGTATAGTAGAAGCCTATACACTAATTCTCAGATCTAGCAAATAGTATTTCATAATTTAATTCATATTGCCACCTACATAGTTAATTACCTGTATTAGAATATTACTTAATTGCCATTTAGTTTTTTAAGCTGTAAAACAGAAATCTTTTCAACTAGCTGTCAGCTAAAAGAATTTTTAAACAATAATTTATAATAATTATTAGTGAGGTAATACCAATGACATACAGACAATATGAGTCACTTGAATAGCTAAGTGTGCATTTGGTTATTCTTGAATGTGCTTTATGCATTCAGTCATGAGCTTCAAACAACAATTACTTTTTTTTTCTGAAAAAGGCTTTGGCTATACATAAATGATATAATAAAATTACTTCATATATCGAAATTCTCATATCTGTTTACAAAACAAAAATATTTACAATACTGATTTAATAATTGCTCTCGTAGAGAAGCAGACTGAGAGCATATTCTTTTTTTAGCTTGTCATTTATGTTCCCTAAATTAGACTGATGTATTCAATTATGCAAAAGTATCCCCCCCATATGTTAGGAAAAATAATTTGGAAAGCTTAATTAACAGTAATTTTTTTTACAGTTGTACTACTTTATAACCCCTTAGACTGCAGCTTGAGATTTAATTCAAGGTATTCTAGTTTATGAAGTTTATATAGACGTATATGTTTAAAACTAAAACCAGGCTTTTGGTCGTTCATTCTTGAAAACAAATAGTGCACAATTTGTAAAATTACTGTAAACATATTGGTAAATCTGCAAAGTCAGTAGTATTATAAAATCATTTTGCAGTACTTTTGTTGCTTTAGGTGATTATAGATATATCATGTAAAAAAACCTTCAAACTTTCCTTTTTCTGCATATCTGCATAACAAAGTAGCCATACTTTTTGGTTCTAAGTAAAAAATTCAGCTAGAATATACATCAATTATATAGTCTGGGGTTATCTACAAGAGAAGACTTGGAATTCTTTGTGAAGTGCTAACTTACCACAGTATTCCAGTCAGTCATTATAATATTTCAGTTATGCCAAGTCTTTTATTTAAGAAAATCTTGATAGGCCATTTTCATTTAAGTCATGGGAAAAAAATGCATAGATGCCCTTCAGGTTTTTTATTATCTGATGTCAAGGGGTGATTCTGATATTTGGTAGCTTGAATTGAATAAAAATGAGTTTTTTTCATTTCAAAAGCAAAACTGAGAGAAAATTATTAGTTTGAGGAAATTATTTTCCCCATTTTTTATGAACAAAACGCAAACCTGAAAATAAATGAGATTTAGTGAAATACTTCTGTCTAAGTCAAAAGTTAGGGTTTGAGAGATTCAGTGGTTAAATAAAGAGCAGTGTCATGATGGTATAATTTATCCAGCATATGGAAGTTTGGAGTTAAATATTCCGAGGGTGTCTGAACACAAGAGTTTTTTAATGCTTGTGGCTAGAGTACTTTCAGTTGGAAAGTTTCAGTCTCTTTATTTTGCTGTTGGTGACTTTTAATGTACTGTTTAATAATTGCTGAGCAGTTGGGATGATTCTTTAGGCTGCTTTGACATGGGTATCCTGGATTCCAGCATGTGCTCTAGTCTGAACTGTTAAGACAATTGATAAGATTTCAGTTAAATTGTGTAGACAAAGTGGTAGAATCTCCTTCCTAGAATACTCCATGAATGATGTGCTTAGAGAAGTCTCCTGATGAGAGCAGATGAGCATGGGAAGTATATATTTCACACTGTCCTAGGCAAAGACATTAAATCTGTACCTTCTATTCTTGATTACCAGCTTAATTTAACTGTTGTTAAAAAAAATGATGATTAGTTTTGAATTAACCAATAAATCTTCGGTGGATAGCCTGCAAAGTGATAGAAAATAATGGTTATCATAAAGTATGTGCTTAGAGCTCTCATTCAGACAGCTACTGCTGTAGTCTGAATAAGGATCACAATTTCTTTTCAAAGAACACATTATGCAAATTTTTATTACTAACATGAAGATGTGCATTTATGTGAAGGTGAGAGTGTAGCAGTGTCTCAAATATTTTAGGGAAAATGTACTTAATTTCTACCATGACAACCAAAAAAAACCCAAAGTTTGCAGGTCTGTTTTCTCTGGGTAAGAGTGTACTTCTAAGAAGATCTTTGTATAGTGTTCTAACATTGGATCTACCACTGACATGTTCATACAAAATAGTAGGGTACCTAAGTACTGTGTTATCAAAGGTACATTTGAAATATGATGTAATTACTCCTTTTAAAACCAAATAACTCGCATCACTTCTGTCTCACTAATACTGTATTCTTGGGTATTTTAATTTTCCTAAATGTTGAGAAGGCTTAGTATTTTCCTTAGCAAATTGAACTATAGTATTGTTTAGACCAACACTGTTTCTGATTTTAGCAAAAATCTATTTTTTTCTGTATAAATCTAGACACAATGTAAAATGATGTATACTGAATGAAATTTATGTTGGTGGAACCATAGGCAATTAATTTCTATTCTGAAAAATATTAAAATATTTAATTGTTTGATACTGCATATTTTGTGCACCACATCAATTGCATTAGAATAGACAGCTGTTAGTGAACCATGACTAACAAGATTAATTTCTCCCTTGCAACATTGATTTAGTGCATTTTTTCCCCAACAGAAACACTCCCTTTGCATTAATTTTAAATATTCTGTGGAGAATTAAATTACATTTTGTGAAAAAAATATTACCTTTAACTTAGATGCAACAAAAAACCACCCAGTTTTAAAAGGTTTTGTCTGAGATACTTAAAACACTTTTGAACCTTGAAATAAACTTCTTCAAGATAGCCTGTTAACTTAAGACTCCCTTGCAGATTGTATGGATGAGAAAGAATAAGAACACAAAAATATGGGTCTCTGTTTGAGTTGCCAAATCAGAGTTTATTTGTTCCTTATCAATTTGGGTCTATCCTTGATCAAGGAACATTCCTGATGAACTTTTCAGTGGATTTGTTGGGGTTTTTTTGTTTTTCTTTTTGTATTGTGAAATTAATTTGTTTACTCTTCTGTATAGCACAGCTAAGAAAAATTTAATGAGCAAACTTTATTGGTTACAAATTTATGACAATCATAATTTCCCTGTAAGAGTTTTGTGAAGCCTTCTCATATTTTAAAAAAAGTAATTATGATCTATGAAGGCTGGTAGCTCAAATAAAAATACGAGAACAATCTAGTCCTAAGTAAATAGTATCAGTGTAATGATTGACCAGTAGCTTTAGACACAGCATTCTTGAATTTCACAGTAGATTGTCTTTTACATTTTGTAAAAAGATAATTAGATTTTACCTTCAAGTATTGTTGTAATATTGCACTTGTTGGCTTTTTTCTGAATCCAAGCTTAAAAGCTCTGGTAATGACATTTTAAAATATTAGCAGAACATTTAGAAAGCAGTTAGGCAAATAATATACAGTATTTTATAGTGTGTATATATGCTTAAATAAATATTCATAAGGAATAAACTTTATGTTAAATAAAACTAATTTATCCCTATATTAACTTTTTCTCTGTGAAAAATATTTAATTTTATAAAGTTTTGGTGATGGTGTAGCATGGTGTTGCAACAGCATCTGAACATCATTAAGAACAGCCATTTTTGATCAATAAATGTTTATGTTTGGAGTTCAGTGTCTGATAGTGGCAATAGTAGTTGCTTAGGAAAAGAGTAGAAGACACCAGGATGATATGGTGTGCTCTTCCCCCTTGTGAATTCCTGGCTTCTGTAGTTAGTGTCTTAGGAACTTCTTAAACCAACATTTCCCTTAAAATCACATGTTAAATAGCTGTAAATAGATCTTTCTTTTATTAATTAGTCATTCTTCAGGGGCCATTCTTCAAGACCCTCTGGAGAGTACCAAATGAAGTGATTAATTTTTTTTTAATTTTAGATCCAAGCAGGCTGTGTCAATGAGTTTCCTGTTATCCATACAATCTTGTATTCCTGAGAATAACCTTAATTAATAAGTCAATCATAACTTTCCTCTACAGAAGATTTATCACCCCTTTCCTTGCATTCATCCCTATATATGCAAATTCTCTTATGTTTTACCATTGTAATCAATTCTCTAAAGCAATGAAGCATATTGGCCTGTGGCTTTCTCTTCACTTTGAAATAACTTAGCTCTTCGCTTTCCTCCTAAGTCCTGGATACCTGGTCATCAATGTTGTGTGAGGATCTGTTTTCCTCAAGATTCCCATCTCCCTGAGACTGAATCAGATAGAGTTGTGGGTTCAATATGTGGGATCAACTGGGTTCCACCACAGTTGACAGTATGAACAAGAATGTTTGGCTCATCTTCATTATTCATAAAGTAGCCATTGATCACTGTTACAGGATGGCACTATGCAGTTTGATATCACACATTTTCACATGCTTGTAGCCTTTATACCATGTTGTAAAAACAACACCCTGGAGGTTTACGATACACATGAAAACAGCACATTACCTCAGCTATTTTGAGTAGTAAGAATAGAAAAAAAATTGGTCTTGGAACAATGGAGAAGGGCCCAGAGGAAATTTTGTCCAAGTGTTACCCAGCCTGAATGTTGCCCATTCACTCTAGAGGAGCCTTAGTAGTGTCACACTGCATTCATGGCTTGATTCCCTGTGATCATTCCTTGGGACAATTGGGTTTAGTACTGTAGGCATCCTGTAATATATAGAATACAAAGTCTCTCACTCTCATATTCCTCAGTGATGCTTTTTCTAAAATATACATGACATCTTATGTATCACTTTCCATGCTTTTGCTGTCATTTTCAATTTAATATTGGAGAAAATTAATATTTCCTGACTCAATCCCATTTTACTAGTGCTATGATAGAACAAAATGATAACCATTCAGTGCTTTGCAGAACTTGTAAGCAATATTAGTGAAGAATACATCAACTAGTGCTAATTAAAAGCAAAGTGAGGATGGTCAGACAGATGATAGCTATTACGGAAATGGGTGTGGGTTTTCTTGGGTTTAGGTTTCTGTAGTTTTTTTGGAGGGGAAGATGCAGTTAATTCATGTTAAACATCTACATGGTAATTTTTATTTTCCAAGTGCAGTTACCATAGAAATTAGCCTTCAAGAGGCATTTAAAAATTAGGTATACTGTTGTTGATAACTACCCTACAATGGACATGTGTTAGCACAACAGTTTCTCATATCTTTATAACAAAGCAGTTATATGCCTTATAGAGCTATCCACTGTCTGGATAGGTTAGATTTACTTTAATCAATGTACTTGATCAAATTATGCTCATAGATAAGGCTATGGAGGAAAACCTCTGCCTGGCATAACTGTGGCAGCGCAGGGACAGGCAATCAAACCTCAGTAGTATAAGTACCAATGACAATAATAATGTGTTGGTGAAAAAAACAAAACAGATGAGAAGCAGAGGTGCTCATAAGTAGAGATTAAAATGGGGGACACCCCCTACCCCCCCCCTCAGACCTGGCGATTGTTTTCTTGAAAAATCACTTCTAATTAGAATGTGAGAAGTGTAATTGTTTCTTTTTTATTAATGAAAATTGTGGAAACTGCCTTAGATATTATTCCTGTTTTCTTACAAGTTATATAGACTTTTTAAAATCCGTGCTTAATGCTCAGAGAAGGGACTCAGTAAGCTAATGTTTATGAGTAACATGAGCATAATAAGGACGTTAAATGTCCCAGATGATAGGTGGTTTTTAATCCGATACAGATGAGTTCAAATATACAGAACAGTGGCAAAACTGATACTGTTTAACACAGGAAAAATGCCTTCAGAAGAGTGTTGGTTGTAGCCAAATAGATGGAAAAAAGTATTCAATTAGTATGGCAAACAAAGTACAGACAGAAAAACCTGCTAAGAAGTGATCAGCAGAGTGGATAGATTTTTTTTTTTTTTTTTTAAATTGGATTTAACTGAAAAAAAACCCCACACCAAAACCTGCAGAAAGCAACCAAGTTTTGGAAGTGCCTAAGTCCTTCTCCCATTCTAAAACAGGGAACAGAAGATAACAGAGATAATGCTTAATTGTTGGACAGGGTAAGCAGACAGTCAGGAATGGGAGGAATACTGATGCTAAAAGTATTGCCTGTTTGGAGTCTTTGACAATCCATGCATTGTACATCATAGTTTTCATCCTCTTTTTCTGAAGAACTGAGAACAGAAATAAAGTGGTTTGCTTTCTTGGAAACAAAACCTTTCCTTAGAAGCCAGGTATTTCTTTCCTTTAGTGTTTGCCTCTGTGGTTTGATTTTGAATATGGCAATTCAGCTGTGGCATTTCCGTGAGATCATTCAGAGCAGTCCAGGAAGCACAGTGCATCTCATAATGTGTAGGGTCAGGTCCAATGGTAGCATTAGGAGAGGAATGTGTTACAGTAAATGTGGTGGTTAATTGAACATTTTTCATTGTTCTGTTGTGTGTTTCTGTTTGGTAGCCATCGTCTGAAAAGGATTTTAAAACCAATTTTATATCTGTAAGTCTCAAAATGCTTACCGAAATATGAAAAAGATTTGAATCTAAGAGAGAAAAAAGGTGCCATATCACATGTTTAACATTAGAGGCAGAGGCTTCTTTGTATTATTTTATACTTTTTATTCTTGTGTATTTCTGAAGAAATAGAATGCCTTTCCATGGTACCCTGTTCTATTGATTTTTTTCTACATTAATTTCTCAGGTTGTACCTGAAAGTGTAGTGCACAAATATGTCTCAGACCTTTCAGGTGGAATAGACACATGTAGCCATCCATGAGTTACATGATAAAAATCTTCATTCTGTCACTTAACAGTAAAGACCTTGAAGTCTATGCTTTTTAAAAAGACATATTTAGTTACTTTGTGACATTTACAATAAATATACCGAGTTGTTAGTAAAGGGATAATCTACTTTAAGAAATTGTCATCTGCATGGAAATACAAATCAATCAAAGGTGTAAATCAAGAGTTTAATCTGGAATTCAATATGTTATGTATGTGTCTACATAACTAGGTTGTAAGGGAACACAAGACAGAATGATAGAATCTTATAATCAGGATAATTCAGCATGGAAGGGAACTCAGGAGCTGTCTATTCTAGTCTAGCTGAAAGCAGCCTCAGTTCTAAGTTAAACAAGGTCACCCAGGGCTTTATCTGGTCTGGTCTTGAGATTCTCCCGAGATGGAGATTGTACAACCTATGTGGGCAACCCTCTTCAATGCCTGACTGTCCTCATGGGGGAAAAACCTTTTTTTCTTTTTCCTTATTTGGAATTTTTGTTTACAGTCAGAATCAACATACAAGAATTTATTATCTCTAAATATCTTTGAGGTCTAAACACCTCTTCTGGTCTCTTCCTCATGGATAGGCAGTGGTATGATCTTTCCTTGGGGCTGGTTGGCTGATCTGGCCAGTCCTACCTAGCTCATGACTTTAAGACACATAGGATAATGTTGGAGTCCTTCCTTGTCCTGGCTCATGTTGTCCCACTCATCTTATATGGGTGTTTACATGGCCAAAGTCATGAATCATCCTGTCTTCCTCTAGACTACAATAAGCTAAAGCTTAACTGGTGCATGTGATTTATTACTATGTAATAGTGAAACGTGGGTGAGACTACTGTTTGTTAAATTACATTGTGTACTTGCATCAGGCATGAAGTGAAAAGCAGTCACAGAATCACCTTGGCTCATTATGGTACAAATCAGCACTTTACATGGCCACAAAATGATGCTGCTTTGGAAGAGCTATGTTCCTGCTCTTATTTTCAGCTCATCGCCTACCTTGTGTTGGCTCAGGCATTTACACAGTCACAAAGGAGCTGCACCAGGAAGCAATACAGATAAAAACTGTTTTTCTTCCTATGTTAGTCAGTAGGTAAAACAGAGTTGAAGAGAACCATAAGGTACATAGGGAGTGGAAGACTGTTTCTTGAAGGAGTAGGACCACTTTTTTGGTAAAAATAAAACCCAAACTGTTTTCATCTCAGGTACTGTAGATTGAATGACAGCATCCATGCAAGACTTTTTCTTTTTTTTTTTTACCTTATGTGCAGAGACTCCACAGAGTTAGTTCATTTCCTTTATATTTTTCTTCTGTATCCTTAGTTTATTGTATTCCTGTGTTGGTGGAAAATATTTCATGCTGATTAAGGTATGCAGTGTTAGGAAGGCAGTATTTCATTGTTGTTACTGCAAAAAATAGTTTACCCTGTTGCTTAAATACATTCTCTTCAAGAAACTTTTCTGAAGCTGCTCCTAGTTTCTTACTTTTCCTGTGTTCATGAGTACTGCAAAAGCGAACATTTGTAACCCTTATCTGAAGATACATGTTTTCAGTATTCTGATGGTACTTTTTAATGCATGTGAAGTTACTCTGATCTGAAGCCAAATGGATACCTACCAGCAGTTTTCAAATAAGCAGTTTTACATTGGATAGGCTTTTTACATACATTCTTCTTAAAGATAGTATTGTATTATCTTGTTTCCCAAAGATTTACCAAGGTTCAGAAACAAATTGAAAAATATTTCTCATGAATCCTTGTATGGTAGAAGAGTACTCTGGTTTTTGCACCATCCCCCTTGGACAAAGGTTTACTGACTCCTGTGTTTGTGCTTCCATGGCTCTCTTTAATTCTCTTTGCATTGAGCAGCCCAGAGTGCTTCCAATATTTTTTTTTTATTTGTAACTCTGTTTTGTAGAAACTGGATAAATAATAGTGTGGATCTAGGGCATTTTACTAATGAATACTTAAAAGCATGATCAGTAATAAAAACAAACAAATGCAAAAAAAATGTGGCGTGTCTGACTCAGCAGTTTCTGGAAAAAATACAGATAGGAAGATGGCTTGGTAATATAACAGGGAACACTTTCACTGTGCTTATTCCAGCAGAATACGGCACTTGTTTTGATCTGGTCATTTATTATTGTCTCAGGATGGCAATTCCTGGAGTAGTGAGGGAGACTGATGGCTCTTGTCTTAACTGAAACATCAGTGACCAAACTTACAAGTAAGGCTGAAACAGTTGTATTTTATGCTGCATGAGTTGTATGGTGGGGGAAAGGGTGTTACACATAAAGCAGAGGATAACATAAATCTCAAAACAAAGCGGGGGAAAAAACCCCCCACAACCAACCCACAAACTGAAAAACGCACAAACCCAAAACATTTGTTTCATTTGTCATTCTAGAGTAATTAAAACGTCACACTTCCTTGTCATGTGTTCTGAGTCCCTGCCAGGATCTCTGTTTACTTTATTTAACACATTAAGTGACAATCTGTGGGAAAACAGTAGTTCCTGCAGAGATAATCCCAAATCACTTTTGTTTCTAGATTCTCAATTAAAATCATTACTTTGGGTAAACAGAATGCATTCATAATTACATCTTTTATGTCTCAGGCCACAACAGCCAAAAGTATAATATTTTGACTACATGAATGAAACCCTTTGCATTCATGAATGCAAGATAAAACAGTGCTTATGTGGGGCTTACAGACTACTCAGAACTTCAGATGATGATGCTTATTTTTGTGATTGTCCGTTTTGCCTGTGAAATCACTTACTGTAGGTGACTTTGTGCAAATTCACTTGTGAAATGAACTAGTAACTAAAACAAATCATAAAGCATCTTATGAACCTACTAATGCAATTTCTTTATATTAAGTATCAACACAATGTCAAACGCATGTCAGAGCAAATTTTAGTAATTACATGTCATCCAGTATGCAGGTGACAGGTCACAACCCACAACTTCCTGGTCATGACACAGTAGTCAGTAAAAAAAAAAAACAACAAAACCCATTCATGTATGCTTACTGTATGTTTATTTCTTCTGCATAACGTAGGTCATACAAGTGAAAAAAAAATCCCCAAAACACAGCAATCTAAAGCTTTGAAAACGAGCCTTGAACAAATTATTTATTCTCACCACCACCCCTGAAGTTAAAAAAGCCAAATCAGATAATTGTGTCAATTTCATTAAATATTTTTATCCCATAAACTTTAAAACTATTTTTTAAGATTAACAGTTTTAAGTGTTTCCAAATGAAATACAATGCATTTTCATTATTTTGAAACCCTGAGGGTAAATTTCTCTAAGTATATTTTAAAAAATAAAACATTTGAAATTTAAATGCAGTTTCCCTGTGACCTGATTCCTGAACCACAGTAATACTCTGATACCCTGTGTCAGGATAGGTATAATAACATGAGAAACAGTACAGGAAGGGGAGAAAGAATGGAAACAGATACAGAAAAGAACCTATAGGGAGACTAATTAAATTAGCTAAAGCCTTTAAACCTGGAAAAGAAGTAAGTGAGAAAGGATATGAAACAGTCATAAAATTATAAATATTATGCATCAGGTAAATAAGGAACATTCATTCTTCATTTCTTGCACTAAAATGAATAGGGGCGCTTGATTTCTCAGGCCAAATATTTAAAACAAAGCAACAGGTGGAACTTCTCTGTAGGATACATAATTAAGTTGTGGAAGTCATTGGCATGTGATGTTATAGATAGAGAAATTATAAATAGATTGAAAATGGATCAGAAATTCATAAAAGGAAAGTTTATCAAAGGATATTAAATATAAAGGCCTGCTTGAAGGGCTCAAATCAAGAAGCCTGCAGTCCATAAAATTTCTGAAAGTTATGATGATGTGTGAAGGGATGAATCTCATTCTGTATAATCAAACTTTCTGACACCTGGTGAATTGTGTTACTGCTCATTGTCAGAAATAAAATACTAGTCTCAGTGTATTTCTGATTTAACACATCAGTACATACATTCTTAGATACCATCAAGGACATGATGGGTTTTATACAGTGTATTATAATTTCAGTAATGCTAGTAAGAGATTTTTGTATGATTTATATAAAGCAAAAAAATGATCATAACTGAGATGTATCAGGAGTAATAGTTTTGCATCTATAAAACATTTTGAGGGCTGAACTTCAGAACTTTTCTGTTTATGTTATAAAAATATTCTGCCTTCGTTTAAGGCTTGTGACAAGAAAGCCTAAAGCTGCCAGATCATTTTTTAAGGCTTCAGCAAATAAGGAACCTAATATTTCACCTGGTGTTATCTAATTTTTAATCATAATCAGTGTTACGATGTGAGCTATACTTTTAATGTAATTTTTGTCTGGTTTCTTTTTCCAACCAATTAGGAATTCCTATTGGATGTTTCTTTCCTCTAATAAAAAGCTTAGTAATGAATACATTTATATATCTTAAGTGAACTCCTAGTCTTCTTTCCTTGCTAAGTAGATTTTTTTTTGGTCTTTCTGTGTAAGATCCAGTAAGTTGCTGGAGCTTTCCCATCTCTCAGTCAGCCTTTCTGTACCCAGACGTGTAGCATTGGACTGGTATATTTGAATCAGCAGAAAAAACTGCCTACCACATAGTACATATTCTCTCATCTGTGAAGCATATAACACAGGTTCTGACATCTTTCACATGGATATATTGCACTGCTGCACAACTTCTTTTCCCTATTATTTTTAATGTCAGAGGATAAACTTTTCCCATCATTTCTGTTTGCTGAGCAAGAACATACTGTCCTGCATGTCCTAAGTAAAGTTAAGGGTAAGGTGAAGGACTGTTGCAATAAGGCTTAAATTCTGTTCAGTAGCTGATACCATGTCTTTCAAAAATAAAAAACAAAACCTTGAACTGAAGCTTCCAACTTTTTAACAAAACTTTTCAATTCTGTATACTTACAGAATTTGAGATTCAATCACAAAATGTGGGTATCTTTACTTGTTTATGTTTTGGTTATTTTTGAGATGTGTGTTTTGGTGTCCTGTCCGTACCCCCTGCCCCCCCCCGCCCCCCCCCCCCCCCCCCCCCCCCCCGAGAATTTATCATAATAAAGAGGAATTTCCTAAAAAAGGTGGAATTAAGGAAGTGCTGTAGTGTTGAATGCAATTAAAAGCAGAGTTGTTCTTTTCTGGGAGTGAAATGAGAAACAATTATGACAGTAGCAAAGGCTAACAGTCCTTAAAGTATTACTTTTTCATTCAGTTTGGAATTACAAGTGAATTTGCTACCAAGACCTTCCACAAACCTGTTACTGGATTTGAACTAGCTAGCTGAAAATTATGTTTATACTGAAAATTTTTCTAACCATGAAACTACAGCTAAATATTAATAGCTAAATATTCTGAAAATTATTTTTATTACTATAGTCTATGCATTAGGCATTTATAGTCATACATTGGAAAGCTGTCATTCCATTTGCTTTTGGTGACTTTGGGCAGAGTCCCCAAAACTGTGGAGTAGCACGCCGTGATATTCTGTTCTAGAAAAATGCAGTATACAGAAATAAAGCTTAAATCCCCAAACATGTGATTTTAATGATGTGTTGCTGTTTAAATTACTAATGTAACTGAAATTAAATTAAAGCCAGATCTATTCAGAATGACTGTCCCTCTTACCTTTGACAAACTTGTTATTGATGCTTGAAAAAGGTAAAAATGAACATGATAGTTGCAATTGCCAAGTTGAGTTTACACAGTAGTATTTTGCAACATAACCTATATTTCTGGTCTCTTAATTTTCCTTTAGCTGCATCCTATGGGACATAGAATTAAAATTTGGTGACTCATAATTCATGACAGGAGCGTGTGGCACAGTCTTCAGACTGAAAACCAGTTGTCAAACCAAACTGGGTCATTCAAAAAAATATGTATATTTATTTTCCATTTAAAAAGATCTAGGAACAAACAGTCCTAACTGAAGTCTGTGAATAACCTTAAAATAAATTAGTTAGGGGTAGAATGACACTGGTATCTGCCAATGAGAATAATTTTGCAGCCAGCTAAAAAATTGGTGCTTTTTATGGTAGTGCATCAGACAAAAAAAGGAGGTAGAGGTACTGTATCAAATATCTGGTGTGTGTATATATATATATTTATATTGTCAGTCACGACATAAAAAAGATGGCTTTCTTACACTATATCCATTGGTATTATATTTTACTATATATCTGGTATTCAAAAAAAAAAAGGAAAATAAGAAGCTCGTGCTGCCATTATTGAACGTTAAATTAGAAGAGCAGGGCATTCTTTCTATTCTGAAAAATAACCAGAAACATGTAAAGGACTGTTTGATGAAAAGCAGGATTTAATTTATCTGGAAATCAATTGAAAGAGCAAAATGGCAGGATATTGGCCAACTTAGTTTCTAGAAATAAGCTAGATCATCTTTTAATTGCAGAAATTACTAGAACAGTAGTTACTTTAGCTTCAGTTATGAGAAACAGAAAAAATTTGTCTAAGAATATAAAGGATTAAGGCAATTTGGGTGAAATACTGTTATTAACGGGTAAATAGATATCAGTACTAAGTACAAGGACAACAGACATTAAAAAAACTCCAAAACAAACTTCAGAAAAACTTGAAGATAATCTGCAGATCTGGCAGTAAGTGGAAATTAATATATGAAGTATGTAATAACAGACTATCTTGATACAAAACAAAGATATAAATCATAGTAGGAGACCATTAAAGTTCCTGGTGCAGTCATAAGGATATATAAATCAGAAATTTTAAAAAAGGTGAGAAAAGAACCGCACGACCAATGAATAAAAGCATAAAAGAATAGAAAGCTGTGAGGATACAATAAGAAAGGCTATCACAGTTGCCAAGTTACAACTACCCAGGGTTATAAAAGAAAATGGATGGAGAGTGTTTATAAATACATTAGAAGTAAAATGAAACAATGGATACCAGGTTCTCAGTGCAAAGCAAATGACAGAGGGAGAAGGACAAGGACAACCGGGAAGTTGTAAGATAGTCAGTTAGCTCTGAACCTCGGAAAGAAGTAATGGAGTGAATGATGAAAACTTGGTTAATGCAAGATCTTAATTTTCTTTTTTATTACAAACTAGAAAAAAACCCCCTCAGTGTTGTCTATAAATACATGGCGTATTTAGTTGCAAAAAGACATATAACGAGTAGTTACTGGTTAGTGTTTGTAAATCATTTTTTGTTGCATCTTAGATGGCTTAGTTCTAGGCCTAGTAACGTTAAAGATTTTTGCTTGGATAGTGGAAGAAAAATTATGCATAAATATAGTTTATGACAGTGAACTGTGGGGGTTGCAGGCTCTTTGGAGGACAGAAGTATACTTCAAAATGATGCTGATAAATTAAAGTGAATATGAACATATCAACAATGTGAAATTTACTTCAGGCAAGTGCAACATGCTGTAGACTAAATGAAGAAGGCAAAGCATAAATATAAAATAAGGAGTAAATACCAAGACAGAGGAATAATACCCAGCAAGTACATCAGGAAAACACAAAAAGTAAATAGACACAACAAACATTAGTGAACAGTATATCCTTGTGTGTGCTATTCACATAGTTTTGTGTGTGTGTGTGCAAAAGTAAATTCTTATTGTAGAATTTGCTCTGCATTTATGCAGGGACACAATCTTCATAAGTTGTAGATGAGGTTAATGAGGATGTAGAAAAGTGTTGAATTCTTAAGTGGCTGAAAAAATAATAAATTGAAATTCATTTGCAAATGTTAATGATAGTTGATATTTATGCAGCCTTTAAAAGCACATTAGTGGTTACACAGATTTTTCATGTTTCCTAATCAGTATTTCCCAGTATATCTTGCTAAAAAAAAAGAAAAAAGATATTTGGAACAATCTTCTATCATTAGCTGGTGTTTTAACTCAGTAAGACTGATATTTGTATCATGCTAGGACGGAAAGGTTAGGGCTAAAGTACACTGACTTCACAACACAGTTGTGAACCCTAAGTTTTGTTTCACCTGCCCATGCTTATGTGTAGTCTGTGCGGGCTATCTTCCTAGTCATTACATTTTTGTAAGTGCAATACTTTAAAAGTCAGTCTTAATTTGTAACAAGTGAATTAATGACCTATTGTCTTTTATCAATTATTAGATCCAAATATTTGCAAACTTTCCAACTCAGATACATCAGAATAGTGAAGTCTCTCAGAGTGCTAAAGAGAACATTTATCTTGATTACCACTATATATTAGTAAGACATCGTACAAGAAGTTAATAGATACAAAGCTCTGATACAAGATATTTTAAAGCTAATACGGTTGGCTTTTTAGTGCGCAATTTACATTATATCACTTCCCAGCCAAGTTTCATTCACAAAGGTGAAATTTTTTTTGTGAAATGGAATTGAAATTTTGGCAGTAATAACTGATTTATATGGTAAAGTAAATAAAAAATTATTATTGTACTAAGGAATGTTTACTTACAACCTGCTCTAGTCTGGAAAATCAACATAAGCAGCTGGCCTTTTAAGTGAGGCACCAGATTTTCCTCTAGTATGAGATATTTTGTAACATATTTCAGATATTTCATTCTCACAACACAGAATATTGGTAAATGTTCTAAACTGTGGTTTTGCTCTCTAGCAAAGCTTTTATGTATATGTCAATATACTAAACACTTACATGAATTTTATTATATATAAAAAATATTTTTATAAACATTTTCTTTGTGTCCTCTACAGAAGCCAGCATTCTTTAGCAGGCCTACATTGCTCACATTTTTTGGGGGTGAGGGGGAGGTAAAGAGGTGAGAGTTAAGAACAAATTATATTTACTTATATTGCAATGAAATTGTTACATTTACATCTTAAGACACAAACATTTATTTTAATTATGTATGTTTTTAGCAGATGTAAATTGAAGAGTTTTGTATCCAGGGAGTTTTATAAATAACACAGATTGATCTACTAAAATCGATTTGAAATATTCCCAATTATTGATCACTTTTTGTTATTTCATACAGTATTAAATATCCACAATAAAAAATATACTATGAGATTTTATAGTACTTAGCAGAGTCTTATACATTCTTCTTAGTTCACAATTTCTTATTGTATTGGTTTTCTTAGACATTTATTGCTCTTTAAATCTTCGGTATGGCTTCTGTTAACAGGGAGTGTGTTGTCTTCTGTTGAACAAATTAAACTACAGATGTTAGACTCAGAGGCATGGTTCCAAAGCATGGAGAGGTTAAAATGCTGTGATATGGATCACTAGTTCACAGTCTGATTTATTGGAAGCAGCAGGTGGCTAGCAGTTACAGCCATGCAGTGGTGTCCCTGAAATGTATGCTCATATCTGAGAGCAGGATTTAGTTTTTGAAAGAAAATAATTATATAAATTGTGATTTTACACATACCTATATATGAGTAACTGACATCAATAAATTAATTTTTACATGTATACATATACATCAAATTAAGAAACAAAAATCCTTCTTGTCTTACTTCTCATAAGATTTGCCACAAATGCTGCGTTTTTAAAATGTTTCATAATACCTTCTAAAAAAAAATAGAAAACACTGAAAAATACACATCTGTGTTACACTGGCTATCTTAGCATATATAAACTGAACGGTATATTAATAGTTTATGTTAGTGCATTTTTTTCAACATGACCTCTTGAAAGTCAGTAGAGTTTGGCCCAGATTTTTGCTTTACACACACATCACTTCATGTATGTATACAAGATTCAGCTCAGTGCCATACCAAAGTAGGTCTAGAACTGGAAGCAGTACAGCTGCATCAATAGCAATCCTTGCTCAGAGCATTTATTCTTGCTTCTATGTGCATGAATATCTCTCTGTGTTTTTTCGCTTTGAAACACAGGAGTGTGTTAACTCCAGCAAGTTATGTGGCACAAAGGGGAAGTATTGTGGTGCTCTGTGGTGCAAGCCTCTTTTATTTGGTATCTGATATCCACATTGTATATTTTCCAGTGGTTCAGAGTGTACAAGCAGTGGTCTGATCTTCAGAACTCCAATTTAATGAGGTGCTTGGCGCTAACTTGGATATCTCAGAGGTGTTGCTTTAGATTGTCTAGACATGCCAGTTATCTACAGAATCTACACAGAACTGAAGAGGTCATTGGTTCTCAGTAAAGAACCAAAGAGACAATTTCAGACGCTTTCAAGAACTAGTCTCTGGGGTCAGTTATAAAGGCATTGTTTTAGATGAGAAAAGCAACTCCTGTAATTTTTCAAGATTCATTATGCATTGCATAGATACAGGATTTAATGCTAGAAAGGACTAGTGGATAATCTAGTGCCCTCTCCTGCAAATGACAGATCTCTATATTTCATTTTTCTGTGCTAATTTAAAAAAAAAAATTAACCAGTCTTCTACAGTCTTCACTTGAAAGTGCTAAGTGATAAAAAACACCCTATCTTTTCTTTTTGTAATCTCTTCTAATAGTTACTTACCATTGTTTGCAAAAATAAGAAAAAAAAATTGCACTTTGAGCATGGTTGTCATTGACTTCAGCTGCTGGCTTTTAAAATTTCTTTTCCAGGTTAGAGAAAGAGAACTTCAGTGGTTTTTACATTCCTTTACTTTTAAATTTGATGTACTAAGAAAAGTTGGTACATCAATTTTTGAGCAAGGCATTTTGTAATGACATAAAACATTACTTTTCTCAGTAATTTCTTATATTGTAAGAAAAAAAGGTCAACCAAGTTAAGACTGTGCAACATTCCAGTTCGTGCAACATTCCATCCAATTACTGCATGCCTACCATAACCAGAACTAAACTTGTGTCTGTACTTTCACATACTTCTTCCTTGGTTAAATGTGTGAGATTTGCTTTAGCCCTTTATGCTGCAGCGTTTGTCTTTATCAAAGGAAGAAGAGAAGTGCTTAGCTAAGAAAGTCACTTAGGTCATCTGATATGATGGCTATGTTCTCTCCATTACCTCATTGTCAGTCCATGAGTGGTGGGTTAACCTTGGCTGGATGCCAGGTGCCCACCAAGCTGCTCTATCATTCCCCTTCCTCAGCTGGACAGGGGAGAGGAAATATAATGAAATGCTCACGCGTCGAAGTAAGGACAGGGAGAGATCACTCACTAATTACTGTCATGGGCAAAACACACTTGACAGGGAAATGAATTTTAATTTACTGCCAGTCAAATCAGAGTAGGATAATGAGGAGCAAAGCCAAATCATAAAACAACTTTCCCTCACCCCTCCCTTCTTTCTGGGCTTAACTTTGATCCCAGTTTTCTCTACCTCCTCCCCAAGAGTGGCACAAGCGGACATGGAATGGGGGTTTTGGTCAGTTCATCACATGTTGTTTCTGCCACTCCCTCCTCAGGGGGAGGTCTCTTTGCACTCTTCCCTTGTTCCAGTGTGGGGTCTCTCCCAATGGAAACAGTTCTCCGTGAATGCTGCGCCGCTAACCTCCATGGGCTGCAGGGGCACAGCCAGCCTCACCATGGGCTTCATCATCAACTGCAGGGGAATCTCTGCTCTGGTACCTCTTCAGTGGCCCCTCCTTCACTGACCTTGTAGAAACAACCTCTATAAAGTTGTTTCTCTCACATAGCTTACTCTGCTCCTCCAGCTGCTGTTGCACAGTTTTTTCCCCTTCTTAAATATGTTATCCAAGGGGCACTACTACCATGGATGATGGGCTCGGCCTTGGCCAGCAGTGGGTCCATCTTGGTTCTATCAGACATACAGGAAGCTTCTAGCAGCTTCTCACAGAATGCACCCTGTAGCCCCCCCTGCTACCAAAACTTTGCTATGCAAGCCCAATAAAGTCCGCAATAGGCCACAGTTCCTGTTAGGAGAGCCTCTTTCAGTATGGTCCTGCCCATGGACTGCAGTAAAATAGCTGGAACACCTCCTCCCCCTCCTCCTTCTGTGACCATGGTATTCACAGGACTGCTTTCCATATTTTTTTCCCTTCACTCCTCATTGCCTGTGCAATGTTTTGCCCTTTCTTAAATACATTTTTACAGAGGTTACGTCAGCTTGGTTGATGGGCTCAGTTGTATCCTGACATGCGTTCATTGTGGAGCTGACTGGAACTAACTGTATCTGACACAGGGCAGCCCCTGGTGTCTTCTTGCAGAGACCACTACTGCAGCTATCTGTGGCAAAGATAGAATATAGTCTAAGATTTTTTTCTTAGAAGCTGCCAAACTAAAAATATAAGGAAAAAATGAACAGCCCTCCTAAATAATGAAACACAATTTAGATTACTAAATCTCACCTAGTCATATAAATACAAACAGATGATGTGTTCATAGCTTTTAGCTTTGGAGGTTGTTTTTTTTTTTTGATGTGGTTTTTTTTTTTATTATGAACTGTCAAACTGGGAATTAGGGTCTAATATTTTCTTGTAAAGTGTCAAATAATTGCTTTCAAAATGAGACATTTTGTATGAGTGCTGATCCTTCTTGTCCAGTCCCCTTCTCCCTTTTAAATGTTCTAATAGGGCTAAATGTAGGCTGTCTTGTCCCTTATTTACAGATCACTTTAAGGATTTAGTCCTTGATTTTAAAGACTTTCGGGTATATCTTGCCCTGGTTTTGGCTAGGATAGAGTTAATTTTCTTCCTAGTAGCTGTTACAGTGCTGTGGTTTTGGGTTTAGTATGAGAACAATGTTGATAACAGACTGATGTTTTAGTTGTTGCTAGGTAGTGCTAACTTAAGTCAAGGACTTTTCAGTTCCCCACGCTCTGCCAATAAGCAGCTGCACAAGAAGCTGGGAGGGAACAGAGCCAGGACAGCTGACCTAAAATAGCCAAAGGGATATTCATACCATAGAACATCATGCTCAGTATATAAACTGGGAGAAGTTGGTGGGGGATTGCTAGTGGCTGCTTGGGGACTGGCTGGGCATTGGTCAGCAGGTGGTGAGCAAACGTACTGTGCATCACTTGTCTGTCTTGGGTTGTATTTATCTCTTTTTTTCTCTGCCTTTTCATTGCATCATCATCACCATCATCATCATTATATTTTATTTCAATTATTAAATTCTTATCTCAATCTGTGACTTTTACCTTTTTTACAGTTCATCTCCCCATCCCACTGGGGGTATGTGGGTGGGATGGTGAGTGAGTGGCTGCATAGTACTTAGTTGCCAGCTGGGGTTAAACCATGATATATCTCTGTGAAGTAATGATGATGGAGGTGTATGATATTCACATCTTAATTTTATCATAACATCTTCAAAATCCTCCATACAAAATGTACAAGAAAGTTTTCTCTAATTGCAGTTAGAGAACATTTGAATATGAGTGATACAAATAGGGTAGGAGAAGAATGATCAGGTACACAGAACAACAGCTAATTTGTAGTGTTTAAATGAGATCATATATCATAGAAAAATAGTGCAGTTCTAATGGCTAGAGCAGTTTAATTGGGGGATTTGTAATTCTCTTTCTGTCTGAGAGTAGCAGGAGCAAGGAGGGGACAGCTGGGAGCCATTTCTTTCATGCAGGCTGTACGCTCACCGATGATGTGCAGTCCTGCAGGGGTGAACACAGGGGTCAGAGCTGGGGACTTAGATAACAGAGTCAGTTGACAGCCCCCGAAGCGGTAAGTGATGAAGCAGGTCCGGAGTTGTTCCAGGAGCCTAGTCAAAAGAGATGGCCAGGGACAGAGCTGGGGCAGGCTTAGGCTTGAGCTGGAATGGGGTTCCTGGGCCCCAGGACTGAGGGTCATCAGCATCCCCAGGCAGGGCTAATTAGGGCTAAGAGGGTGTCCTTATGGCCCTGGCAGTTTTGAGATTTGTCTTTGTTTTGTCTTTGATTTTTGTGGTAGAGAACATTATACTGTCTCTTAATGCTTTGGAATTTTAAAAATAAAATATACAGTTTCTTGATATTTATCAAGTACTCTGAGATGAAATTTTGATAAAATTATCAAGTAAGAAATTTATTAGCTTACAGATATGTTGCAGAAAAGGGGAAGGTGGCTACAGATAAATGCAGGCAATTTTAAAATAGGGATGTCTTATGTGATTAATTCAGTAGAACTAGTAGACCAGGTGTTTGAGATATAGAAGAAAGTTGCACAAAATGTAACTGAGAAAAACATTAATTCAGAAAAAATAACATGGAAAGTAACAGGGGTGAATGGTTCTGTGAGTAATCTGCATGGATTTCTTGACAGCATTTATATTTAAATTATGCAGTAAGAGTAGCCTTTTCTGACAGATTTCAGTATCTACTTTGATACAGTTTCAGAGGCAAAAAACAGGAAATAGGAAGGAGTGAACTCCCAGGAAAAGATCACCTGTAATTTGAGTTGAGCTGCTTAATTTTTATCTTCTTACTTTCTATTGATGTGTTGCTCTTTAAAGACATTTGAGGACTTGCACTGTCTTATTATTACCCTTAAAAAAGATGAAATAGCATAACTGACTCAGGCCTAACATGACAGCATTTTGAATTCTTATTCTAATGTAAGGAACAGCTCTTGTAAGATACATTTGCATTTTGATTTAATTTCTAAGTATGAGTAACTAGAGTGGCAGATACTCAGGCAAACTTTCAGATTCTAAAAGTACTTTTTCTAATAAGACCCATGGGGTCCCTAATTTTGCTGCAGAGTGGGAGTAATTTAACTTGTATTTTAAGTTTTATCTCCAGCCAGAGTTGCACGCCAATTTCCCTTTATGCTATGCAGAAAACATAATTAGAGTCTTTTACCAGTTTGAATATTGCATACCTATATGTGCTTTTCATTTTAACTATTCTAGTTACACAAAGTACTAAGGATTAGGTAGAGAAGTTAAATGAGAATTAGCTGCAGGAAGAAGTTCTCTTTCCCTTCTGTTTCCGATGCCTCTGAGTTTCTTTAGTGTTAATCTGGCAATACTGGTATCAACTAGTAGCCCAGTAAATATTGCTTTTGCCTTATTACTGGGAAGTGGCCACAGGCTTTGTATTGATCTGACAGTGGGGTTTTCTTAAGACTGTTCTGAGGTGTCTTGACCTGAGCTCATTTTAGCTTGTTAGAGCTCTGACAATTGCCTACTAGTCAAGTGACTATGTGACTGTCATATATAGTAAAGGTCTGACAACCCTAGGCAGTTGCTATGTAACACAAATTGGCCCTCTGTGTTAACTGGGGCTGGGGAACTCTGGGAGCCAATAAGAAAAAAAGCAGGCTCTGTTAAGAAAACACCAAATGGCCCAAAGATGATTCAGTATTGAGGAAGGTGAATTTTACCATTAACATCTTTCCAGGGATGACCTCAGGATACTGATGACTCACAAACATTTTTCCTTCTGTTTGGGGAAGAATGAAGTGCTGATCTCAGGACACAGAGAAACACTGAAAGGGTGAGCATAACACCAGAGCAAAAAGGGATAGATATTAGGAAGATTTCTTTAATTAAAGAAGTTACTAGTATTATTAATGAGACTGTTTGATATTTAGACTATTAGTCTGTTAAAGCATTAACTGGACTAACAGTACATTTTGGCTCCATATATGGGGTGTTCTTTTCTGTCCCAAGAAGCTTTTTGTGTGTAATGAGCTATATAGAGCTATTGCATATATGGTCTGTTGAACATTAAGTTGTAGTACCAGGCATAATGGTTTTTTTATTTGGTTCATTTATTAACACTTACCTGAAAGACTCAATACCAAGCTTCCTTCTCCTATTCAGGCAGTAGACTTGTAAGTATAATAATGTGCTATACAGAATTATTAAAATTGAAAAAAAAGAAGTGGAGAAAATAACTGCTTATGAAATAGTAAGATGTTGGCAACATTTTAAGAGACATAAACTATATAAACCTCTCACAGATAATGGTGCCAGTTATTCAGTTTGACCTTTACCCAAAGAAGTAGTTGGTCAGGTACAAGTTGTATTCAGATCATTTTTATCTAGAGTAGCTGTGAAAGTAGAGGGAAGAAATGTGCAGAATTCTGGGGAAAGCACTCAGATAATCACATTCATCCTTATAGCTATGCAGGGTCCTCACCTCTCTGGCCAAGACCCTCAGAGATAGGAGGATTTGAAAGAGTGTGTCCCACAGGTTTGCTTTAGCATGTGCAGGAAAGCAGATCCTGTTAAGGCTCTTGGTGACTATTGTATCATAGCTTCTGGGCTACCAGCATGAGTCCCTTTGGGTGAGGCCTTACCTGCACAGTCTGCTCAACCTGGGGCTGTATCTTCTCAGTGGTGCATTGAAACTCATCTGCCTCTGCTCCTTGATGACTGGCCTGACCACAGCTTGGTCTCACCAGTTACACCAAGGAGCTATGCATCTTGTGTGGTAAAAGACCCATCGTTAACCATCATCTGCAGCCATGGTGAAGTTAATATGTATTTACATTGGTTCTATGATTTGCTCAGGAAAATTGAGTTGTAAGCAAAAGATCACTTTATGTATGAGGTGTTTGCATCATATTTATGAATAATGACTGCTTCCAAGTCCCTGACATATGTGAAAATCGACAACTTATGATACTAGTCCTTCAGGCAATTGGGACAGCAACACTGTCCTGTCCCTTTGTGTTGAATTTATTACTTGTGTCACAAACAACACATTACTTGTATCATAGACTAACGTTTCAGAGTCTATGTGTTTGGAAGTCACCTTTTACCTTTCATCACACTTCATTATTCTGCCAAGTCAAGAGATTAATTGGAAAATCTTTGAAATATGAACATCTTGCTTTATAAGCTCCAATCTACTTCTGAAGTTAAAAAGTATTTATTAATCTTTGCACTGTTCAACATTTCATATCCACAGTACTACAAACTTTCATTAATCATCTGTTGGACCTTTACTCCAGCCTTAATGATCATACAGTAGTTTCTCATAGAGTTGCTTTCTAAGACAGTAATTTTACTCAAAAATTGAACTTTTTCCAACATTGCAAAGGCATGACAGTGCTTTCATATATTTCAACACTGACATTTCTAAAACAAAGACTTTTTTTTCTGTCTTCTAGACATCATAATGAACTTGACAAAAAGAGTCATAGGGTGAATTATTTTTATCCCTCTAGCTGAGTAACTAACATTAATCAATAGATTGTTAAAGTACTTTACAGAACAAGTGTATTTTTCAAGGTGACAGAATGTAGAACTTTTTTCCCCTTCTTCCCAAATATTGGCTTATTTAATTTTTCATTTGTTTGTTTTATAAACCAGAAATAACTGATTGCAGTGGAGTACCTAACTAAAACATTAGTTTAGTTCTAAATAGCTCATTGGGTTAAATTTGAAGAGTCGTAATTCACAGTTCTAAAAATAAAACCCAGGGTTTTGTCAGTTATTTGGCTGCAGTTTTGAGATATGGAAACAACAATCAAGGCTATATCTAGTTTCAAACTTGTCAATGTCCTGATTGTCAGTTAAATAAAATGCCTAGTCCTGCTACAGACAATTTTACAGGAACTGACCTTTGGAACTAGATCTTTAGCTTACTTTTTCCTTTGTAACCACTTAAAACTTGGGTGTTACATTACCCTCAAACTGCTAATATAATTTTATTTTAGACACTTTTCTTTTGGACACTTTTCTGCTACATATTTAACTTTGAGAAGGAACTGGATTTAGAAGGAGAAGTCTTTGTCTTATTTCCTCCTTCAAGACTGTATTAGTACTTTCTCCTCTGAAAGATGTTCTGTCATTCCTTATGACTGGACGTTGACCTATGGCAATGCAGAAGATCAACTCAACTCCCTTCCTCTTTTGTTTTATTTATATGCTTGCTTTATTCCAAGCTAATCTTTCTCTTACTGTGTTTTTTCTTGTTTTCATTATTTGAAGACTCAACTGAGAAACTTTGCATATTTTGTTATTATACTTACCTTTCAAATTAGTCCATTTTCTCAAGCCAATCTGTTCTCTCACTAGACGGTCAGTACCTGAATCATCCAGGAAATTAATGACTTGAATATAGTGGATGCAGACACAGGAACAGTGCTGATACCCACCTACAGCTTGAGTTTCACACATATAATTCAATGAAAAATTCCACTTATGTAAAAGTTCTATAACTTCTGTCGTAGGGACATCTCATTAAATCTTTTTCTGTAATACAGATATACCAGTATTATATATGTTAATGCTGCATAAATATAAACTGCAGTTAAAATTGTAGGAAATCCACAGCTCTGAAAATACTTTCACGTTTCTTGAGTATTTATTTACTTTGGAAATACTATCAGTAAAAAACAATTTATAGGCAGTTATCCATCCCATTGACCTGTCTTATTGTGCAAATATAACTGAAAATGTCTATTAACATGTAACATTCTTTTGAAATCTTCAACAAAATTCAGATCTTGAGTTCTCAGTTTAGAGAGTAACAGGTGTTGTAGGAGATAGAAGAGGATTTTTTTGGTCATTGAACGATATATGTCCCAGTGTTCTTGCTCTGAAATGATTTAATATAATTAGGTTATAACATTTTTGGGTGGGTGTGGGTGTTTGAGGGGGTAGGGAGGTGGGAAGAGAAAAACAAAAAAAAGGCCAGTACTCAAAGTTGTAGTGGGATACACATTCATGTTTATAATGACTGCCATTAAGGCCCATTAATCTCATCAATGGAACTAGAAACATAAAGGATATTGTTAGGCCTGGTCATACAAAAAAATTGTTTAGTGCTTGACCAAAGGGTTAATGGTTAGGTTAGTGTCTGAACCTCAATGTAAGTGTTTTACTAACTGTATTCATGGGACAAGAGGGATATGTTAACTTAAAAATTAAATCCTTCAGGATCTTTCAAATCAAGCTATGTGTTAAAACCCTGTTAGTTTCACCTTTACTTCTTTAGTGGGAATCTGGTTCTTTCTAAACAGATTTGGATTTATTAAGTCAGAGACTTGAGTGTTAATCTTGGATCCATAAATGAGTGTCCTTACATCTGCATTGTAGGGCTGATCTTTTTACAAAAGATGTTCATTATGAAGCTTGTTACAAAAGCTGTTGTTTTATGACATAAAGGCAATCAAGGAGAATAAAGGAAGGGATGCTAGAAATCTTTGCTAATGAGTGTATGTCATACACAAGTATAGGAAACACAATAAGCTGTAAGTGGTTCATACTTCACATTTGTGTTTAATTTACCTGTTCCCTAATTTAACCAAAATTTAATCAAAAGAGGTAAGTCACTGGTCAGGTGCTGTTGTATTGGATAGGTCTTTCCCTCCCCTCTCCTTTCAAGGAAGCAGAAGTCTTGTAGTGTTTGTATTATGCTATGTAATTATTAAGCCCCTAGCATGTGCATGTACATGGTTAATGTACGCTAAACCTTATAAAAATATGAGATAATTTGTCCTTTTTTAAATCAAATATTTATACATAGTGGTTTTATTTTAACAAGCAAATAATACCAATGAAAAAGATTGCACACAGCTGCAGTTAGCATGAAAACAAACATTTAGATTTTGTAGTGCATATGTATGACGGATGAGATCTATGTATACACCTAGTCAAGCTAAGATGTAAGTCTGTGTTAGCCTAAGGTTTTGGTAGTATTGGCAGGGATTTCAGCCGTGCTTATAGATGGGGTATTGACCTCAAATTCCTTTTATGGTGAACTCCATTTCTGTCAGTGCCCAGGCGTGTGAGAAAGTGTAGGAACTATATGCTTCATGAACAACTTTTGTGTAAGAACCTTTGCTTTAATTTTTCCAACAAAAATACTTCCTCTGTTTGGAATATTTTGGGGCATTTTTCATGCCTAAACTAAGGCTTGTTTTAGTGGAGCTTGCGTGCTTGTTGCTTGATAATAATCTTTCTTCAAAACTAAAATGCACACGTTGTGCAAACAAATCTATTTCACTGAAAGAATACCTGATTCAGTGTCACTGATTTCTGTTTCAAACAAAAAAGTAACACACAAAATTTAAATACTGCTACCGTTCTATAGAGCCTTACACTTTTACTAATCCCTTGATTAGCAGGAAACGTGCATTATTTCACTAAGTACTTCATTTTTTCAAATACAGTTTACATTAGATAACAAACTGTTTAATGTTAATGTTGTTGACTACGCATAGTGGTAAGACACTGTCAATCTCTGGTTCACAATTAATGATCTGAAGATTCTCCATGAACATTTCTAAGAGTTTATGAAAGACAATTGCAGAAGGAAAGGTTACTGCCTGTTGACTTAATTTTGCTATGCAGGATTCTGTGCAGTTTGAGGGGGAGCTACACCTTTTGAACTATAATAAAAGAGATGAGGCAGCTGCATTTCCATTATGGTAGATGTGGTGTTTTTCTTTGAATGTTAGGAAAATATTGTAGATGATGCAGTGTAGCTATGCTTGGAATAGTAACTGGCACAGAAGTAGGTTGTACTGCCAATGCATTGTGGTAATGGTGAACAGCTTCATAATTTGCTGAGAAGATAAATTGATGTGAGAAAAGGAGCAGTTATACGAGCAGAATAAGCCATCATTTTCTGCCAGTTGCCATTATAAATTCTGCCAGCTTGCAAATCTGCTTTCTGAGAACAATCCTATAGAAATCATGAACTGTAAAGATCAGATTTTGGGTCACAACCCCCCCCCCTCCCCCAAAAAACAAAACAAAACAAAACAAAACCAAACCAAAAAACTACAGGCTTGGGGAAGAGTGGCTGGAAAGCTGCATAGTACAAAAGGACCTTGGGGTGCTGGTTGATGGCCAGTGGAACATGAGCCAGCAGTGTGCCCAGGTGGCCAAGAAGGCCCACAGCATCTTGGCTTGTATCAGAACTAGTATGGCTGGCAGGACTAGGGAAGTGATCGTCCCCCTGTACTTAGTGCTTGTGAGGCTGTGCCTTGAATACTGTGTTCAGCTTTAGGAGAAATTTCTTCACTGCAAGGGTGGTCAAGCATTGGAACAGGCTGCCCAGGGAGGTGGTGGAATCATGATCCCTGAAGTTGTTTAAAAAATGGATAGATGCAGTGCTTAGGGACATGGTTTAGTGGTGGACTTGGCAGTCCTGGGTTAATGGTTGGACTTGATGATCTTAAAGGTCTTTTCCAACATAAATGATTCTATGATTCTATTCTATGATTTTAGGAACTGTGAATTTAATTAGAACTCAGATGATACCAGAATGTGCCTATCATTTTAAGAATCACGTTATATATAAACTATACCTGTCAAGGATAGATGTGTTAACAAATAATTTATTTGATAGGTAAACTTAACTAGATATTAGCTATTTTAAAAATGAGACAATTTTTTACCATGAGCATATTTAAATACCTGGAGTGAAGTTTTCTCACTCTTTGGATAGCAAACTTGCAGATTATTTCTTCCGTATTTTTGTGATTATTAAAGAGAAACCTTATTATAAGCAGAATATATGCTAGTCAAAATAGGTGCTAGGAAATGTGTTTTACAGCCTTATTTCTGTTTCACTTGTTCAATAATACCTCTTCTAGTGATACGTTTATTCTCAAATATGTAAGGAGTGAATGGCTGTTACCTCTAAATTGCTTAACGACTAGTTACAGGGTAAGAATTTAAATAGAAAAGCTATTTTGTCTTGCATCATTAGGTAATAATATTATACAGAGGAATAGTTGTTCCAAAAAGGACAGCTAATTAGACCTCTACCTACCAAAGAGCAAGTATCAATCTAAAGTATACTTCTTATATTTGTAACAAGATAGTTGCAACAACTTCAGTCACTTTATGGCTGTTAGAAAGCCTGTTTCATGCTGAACAGTGACAATGCAGAAAGATTTCATGTTTTCTAGTCAAAAGCTGTAGTCTTCTGCCTCTTACGCTGACCATGTTATAGTGCAGTTCTCACTTTAATCAGTACAGAGAAATGTGCAAATGCAATTTAATAGCTAGCTAGAACAGAAGAATGCACCATATAGTAAAGCTAACCAGAAAAAGAAATTAATCTGATTTCTTCTTTTTATTTTTTTTCCTCCCCCTCATGAAATTCTGCATATCAATATTGTATATAACTTTATGAAATTTCCAGTGGTTTGGAACAAAACATTTTTATACTGACTGGGTGGCAAATCAGGAAAAGAGAGCCAAGAGGTGCACCGAGCCCAACAGCTAAATAAGCAGGCAGTTAGGGGGCCCATTGCTAGCCTGACAGCCATGCAACAAAGTAGCGCCAGGCTAAACAGCTGGCAGAACAGCTAAGCGGCTGACTGGCCAATAAATGATACAAGCAGTTTGCTTCTTCGGCTTTAAATAAAGATTTCACTGGAATGACAATTTCTATAGATCTTACTGACTGTCATTTCATATCACAAATACCAGTTCGATATTAGAACTATTTGGTAATAAAATAATTAATGAGAACAGTTCATTGGCATAACAATTAGTCTTTCCCCTATTAACACAAACAAAGAAGGCCGCTCTGCTTAGACAAATGATGAGTGTGGATCTTCAAATCTGGTATCTCTCTCTGCCAGATGCTGTGTACCACTAAAATGCAGATTCATGGGGGAACTTGGCTGTCAAAAAAGCATAAATAATCTTGCAAGAGAGTTGGAGAGCTGAGGTTTCCATTTTATGTCTTCTGCCTACACTCTAACCTTTGCAGGCTAGAACAGTTTTCATTTTCCTTCTGACTTGATAAATAATTTGATCCTTTTGCAGAATGGCACATTAGTAACATGAATGGTGGAGAGTGCACATAAATGAATACAGATATTTTTATCAAAACTGCCTCTATGCATGTCATCTTGTGCCGAGAATGATGAACTTGAGTGACATTTTTGGATTCTTAAACCTTTGTCTGAAACAAGGATTAAACTGATATATTCAGTTTCTTGGATAAGTGCTGTAACTTCTTAATTAGCAATATTTATTTAAAAATATCAAGAGACACCATAAGTAGTGTTTCTGATTATGTTTTGCATACTTTTTATTAGGGATAGTATAACTGGCTTGAGCATGTCACAGGACTACGCAGAATACCTAGACTTTACATACCAAATGGTATGAGACCATTCTTCCTTGGAGTGGTGTATTTACAGGCTCATGCAGAAATGACTGGCAATTCTGTATGGCAGAGGTTATGCGGAGGACACCAAAAAGATGTACTAATACAAGAACTATTACTAACTAACTAATACAATACTAACTAAAACTAATAAAATAACTTCCTTATTCATAAACCCAGCATGAGTTTATGAAAGGCAGGTCCTGCTTGACTAACCTGATCTCCGTCTATGACAAGGTGACCTGAGTAATGGATGAGGGAAGGGCTGTGATGAGGGAAGGGCTGTGGATGTTGTCTACCTGGACCTTAATAAATCCCTTGACACCATTTCCCACATCATTCTCCCAGAAAAAACTGGCTGCACATGGCTTGGACCGGTGCACTGTTTGCTGAGTAAAAAACTGGCTGGATGGCTGAGCTCAAAGCATGGTGCTGAATGGAGTCACAACCAGCTGGCAACCAGTCACAAGTGGTGTTCCCCAGGGCTCAGTACCTGGACGTGTCCTGTTAAAATCTTTATCAGTGATCTGGATGAGAGGATTGAGTGTACCCTCAGGAATTTTGCAGATGACACCAAGCTGGGCAGGAGGGTTCATCTGCCTGAGGGTAGGAAGGCTCTACAGAGGTATTTGGGTAGGCTGGACCAATGGCTGAAGCCGGTTATATGAGATTCAACAAGGCCAAGTGCCAGGTCCTGCACTTAGGTCACAACAACCCCCTGCAATGCTACTGGCTTGGGGAAAGGTGCCTGGCAGAAAAGGACCTGGACATGTTGGTTGACAGCTGAATTGAATGTGAGCCAGCAGCATGCCCAGTGGCCAAGAAATCCAACATCATAGTGGCTTACTAGAACTAGTGTGGCCAGTAGGACTAGGGAAGTGATTGTCTCCATCTACTTGGCACTGTGAGGCTGCTTCTCAAATACTGTGTAAGTTCTGGGCCCTTCACTTCAAGAAGATATTGAGGTTCTGGAGTGTGTCCAGAGATGGGCAATGAAGCTGGTGAAGGGTCTAGAGCACAAGTCTTATGAGGAGCAGCTGAGGGAACTGGGTTTGTTTTGTCTAGAGAAAAGGAGACTCAGGGAGGACCTTATTGCTCTCTGCAGCTCCCTGACAGGAGGCTGTAGGCAGGTGGGGGTCAATCTCTTCTCCCAGATAACAAGTGACAAGGCAAGGGGAGATGGCCTTAAGTTGTGCCAGGGGAGGTTTAGATTAAATAGTAGGAAAAAGATTCTTCACCAAAAGGGTGTCAAGCATTGGAACAGGCTGCTCAGGGTGGTGGTGGAATCACCATCCTTGGAAGTGGTCAAAACCCACATATATGTGGTACTTAGGGACATGGTTTAGTAGTGGACTTGGCAGTCCTGGGTTAATAGTTGGACTTGATAATCTTAAAGGTCTTTTCCAACCTAAATGACTCTATGATTGACCACATAATTTTAGAAACTCATAGTACTTTTTTTTTTCTTTACATCAACATCCAAATTCCTTGAATCTAGGATTTTGAGTAAATTTCTTAAGCTTAAAATCGATTTTGTATTTTCTCCAACAGAAATAAGATCAGCTAGTGTGCTCTAGAGCAAGTATCTGAAGGCGCTGTAATAGCCTGTGATGACAGTCAAGCATATTGTCATTTTTCTTAGTTCCTGAGGGAGAGGGTGCTAGCACCGTTTCAGAAACTTGGAAAGTGGTCTGAAAAATATTCTGGTTTCAGATAGCATGCTTGGGAAAAGATGGAAAGAAAGCTGCCTCTAAGCTTACTCTTTCAGAAGTCTTCCTCACAAAAGAAAACCTACACAAGACTATTAGTTATTTATTTAAGGTGTTTAGGTGGTGGTTGTCCCCCCACCTCCACGCCCCACCCCCCACCTCCACCCCCCCACACCTTTAAAATAGTTTCTGAATTGCTTGCTTTATTAATACAGCTGACTCTAAATATGCCTTGATCATTGTCTCCAACAACACTATACCAACTGAAAATCTGGAAGTGAAGCTAGGCACATTCCTTAGGGCTGAACCCAAAAGATTTTTGCTTTATCTTTAGAATGGAAGCATTTTTTTTCAGTGTTATGAAGGTCACTTCCCCATTCCCCTCTGGCAAAATTCAGAGGTAAGGCTATAATAATGTGGGGAAATCAGAACTACTTCCTGATCTTGGAATCATGTACACACTAGTGAAATAACGTAAAAAGTGAAAAGGAGTGTAGAGTACAGGATGAACAGGCCTTCCAAACTTTTAGGTAGGCAAGAGAACCTGTGGCATTTAGCATTCATTAATATTTTTCATACTGAGTTTTTAACTGTAGGCTTATGTCTCATCTGTCATCTAAAATGTAGGCAGAAAAAGCTATTCTGTTTGCCATAGTATTTTGAGAACAATTGTTGAGCACATCAGAAATACTACCATAAGATTGATATTTTGGTCAGTCCTGCATAAGAATTAAATAAGTTTGAATAAATGTCCTGAGTTTTGTCTTTGAAGGAATGATAAATTGATTGTAGAATAAGCTCATCACACCTTTCAGCATCTGCAAATGCACTTGTACTAGTCACCCACCAAATTATTTTCAAAGATATAAACCCACAGAAAACTGGACTTTCTGGTCATTGTAAAAGAAGGATCATAACACAAGGTTAAGAATAAAATCTAAAAGTCCAACTACAATCTCCAGCTAAATTTTGAATTGAAAATTTTGAAATCTATGGAATAAATAACCTGAATTTTCTTGGTGTGGTTTTCAAAGCTATCAAACATCTTATTCATTGTATCGTTTTTAATTAAACAGACTACTAAGAGAAAGACTTAATGAAAGCTCTAATATTTGTTTTGTACAAAAGAAGATTGTTCCATATGAACTATTTATTAATACATGCTAGTTTGTTTTATTGGCTTGTAGTCATCTCCTTCTCCAACCCTTCCTCCCCAGTTCTCAAATGCAAGTGTCATAGAAATTGAAGAAGGGGAGATTTGTACAGAAGCTTACTTCTTGGTTTACCTCAAGTCATAAAAT
The DNA here is from genome assembly GCF_023634085.1 of Falco cherrug. Classification (NCBI taxonomy): domain Eukaryota; kingdom Metazoa; phylum Chordata; class Aves; order Falconiformes; family Falconidae; genus Falco; species Falco cherrug. The sequence continues at coordinate 23,513,812 of NC_073699.1, forward strand.
GAAACAGAAATCTTTCCTTTTGAAGGAGCTAAGAATGGGTGTAGTGAGTAAGGGGATATTGTGCTTTAAAAATAAGCATGCTATAAATTTAAATAATGTGATCATATGTTAGAGGAACGACTGATACCAAATAGAACATGCACATTCCCTGGGCTGGATGTCCTAAGCAGAAATTAAGTTTAGGCTTTTGCACCTGAAAAAAACATTACTTTTCACAGCCTGAGCTGACCAGCTTATTAGCTCCAAGGCAGGACTAAGCTCAAATGTAAGCCTAGACACTGTATGAGAAGGAAAGAGCAAAAATTTCATCTCCAGAGAATTGCTATTACTTTCTTGAATTTACTGCTAATTTGCATTAGTATTTTGGCTAGCTGTTCTCTTGAATACTGCCATCACAATATGATTACAAACCTTGAAATCAACGTTAAGCCACAAAATAACTCTTGGGAAATGGTTTGAACTTCAGATGGGCAAATGCTTTGTGGACAAGGGTATACACTGATGGCATTGCATAGAATAGCGGATGCCACCATTCTGTCTGCTTGAAGTTTTGCTCTATTACTGGTGATATCCCAAACACTTAATGCAATAAATTTATTTTCAGAAATACTGTTTAAACAAACTGAGATGTCTAATGAGAATATGCTGACACAATTTGAAGTGGAATAGAGTCAAAATATTTTATTTACATAGTGAAATACTTAATTTTGATTTATTTTTTTATTTTGAGTGTATCACATTTGTTAAATTCATATTCATCTAACTTTACTACACATATTTTCATAAGATGGCTGAAAAAACCCCACCACTTAACACTAAAATAAAAATGAAGTACTATTTCAGCACAAGGCACCATATAAAATTCTTCAGACCTTTTATTTGATAAGGAGTTTCAAATTGTCATTTTTTTTCTACCTGAAACAAGAGAAAATGACTTTTTGCAGAAAACTCAAAGCAAAAGTTTCAGCTGAATAAAGAGAAGTAGGGGAGGACTGTACATTCCAGAAGACTATGTGCAGCCATTCACCAGGCAATACTGATTTGATTTTAGTTGTAAAAAACAGAGCTCTGAACTTGTCGGTTTTTTTCTCACAACTTACTTTTAGTTGCCAGTCTACTAGGTGATTGAAGTTGCTTTCCATCTATGTGTATGAGTTTCTGTCTATAAAATGGAGATAACAGTATTGATGATGACATTATTGCGTTTTGCAAAGCCACTTCAAAGGTTAGCTAAAACGTCCTTTGTAAAAGCAAGGAATTTCTAGAACAGAATCCACTCATTCTCTCACTTGTGGATTGTGGATTGCCTGAATAGCTTTATGTCCTGTTTTGTTGGAGACATTTTTCCCTTCCCCGCCCTGCCCTGCCCTCCCCTCCCTTTGCCCTTGCCCTTCCCTCCCTTTGCCCTTGTCCTTGCCCCTGCCCTCCCCCTTCCCCTCCCCCTTCCCCTCTCCCTTCCCCTCCCCCTTCTCCTTTCCCTTCCCCTCCCCCTTCTCCTTTCCCTTCCCCATTCTTTCCCTTTCTTCCCCTTCCCCTTTCCCCTCCTCTTCCCCACCCCCCCTTTTTTTCCCAAAATAGCAGTGTCTGAACATAAAGCTGTATACTTGTTGGCTGCTATTTTATTCTAACTACACAAATAGCTCTGTTTAGCAATAAATAGAAGGACATAGATGAGTATGTTGACATCCTGAATGTGTGACTTATCTTTCTGGTTTTGCTGAGAAATATATCTTTATTTATTGGCATGATGGAAGATTGTTTATCTAAAGCTTATTCAGCTTCTTTGTAACTATAATGCCTCATTTAATGAAAAAGAGATAATTTCTAATCCAGACCTTCATAATGAGCAAGCCAAGACAAAAGACTACAGTGATTGGAGTAATGTCCTGATGTTAAACAACACACAGAAAAATAACAAAACATCTAGATAATTTTGTATAGTTGGTCTAGTGGCTCAGAGTTAATTTTCTTCATAGAAGTCCATACAATGCTGTGCTTTGGATTTGTGACTAAAGTAGAATTGACAACACACCAATGTTTTGGCTATTGCTAAGCAGTGCTTGCACAGCATCAAGGCTTTGTTGTTCCCCTCCCCACCCCCCCCCCCACCCCGTCCCCACAGTGAGTAGGCTAGAGATAGACAAGATATTGGAAAGGGACAAAACATAAACAGCTGACCCAAACTGACCAAAAGAATATTCTATACTTTATATACGTATATCTTCACATTCAGCAACAAAAAATGACAAGAGGGGCTGAGGGGCAGGTAGCCATTGCTTGGAGACTGACTTGATTGATCTAATTGTAGGACATGGTTAATTATTGCCCTTGTAGCACTTCGTTTTGTTTTTCTTTTTTTTTTTTTTTTTCTTTTTTTTTTTTTTTTCTTTTTTCACTTATTAAACTGACTTTTGAAGAGGCTTTATTTTGACTCAGGAGTTTTCTTGCTTTTGCTCTTCCTATTCACTGCCCTGTCCTGCTGTCAGGGGCGGGGTGGGGGGAGTGAGTGAGTAGCCCTGTGGTGCTTAGCTGATAGCTGGGATCAATCCACCACAATTCCCTACTCTTGTACTCTTAATAACTAATTTTCAGATTCACTGAAGTAATGGAGTATTTTTTATTTCTTTGAACCCTGGGTTTAGAAAAATACTCTTGGAAAATAGGTGCCTACATTATAGTTGTAGATGGTGGCCTGCATACCTTAAGCTTTCGTTTCATCTCTTTTATATGAAAGTAACAGGGTTCAGTGCTTTTCCTGGTGCCCTTGGCAGTGTTCTGGCTAACCTGTTCACTGACCTGGATAGACACAAACTTTTTATAGCCTGAGTGTCATGTGCTTGATCGTGATAGTGCTGTGCCTTACCAATAACGTGACTGTGTGGTTTCTGGACTAGCACTGATATGTATCCAACACTTGGTCATGCATAGTGGGCCATCTTGTCTGTTCACGCTTGTCACAGCACACCATTCATTGATAAATAAAAAGTCCCACAGAGGGCATGTCAATGAACATGTGTTTGAAAACAAAAGTTTTCCATACAAGACCTGATAATTTTTAATCTTTTAATAATAAAATTTATTTGTTTGTTTTAATTCAGGCTTTCTGGAATGAATATTCCTCCTCCAGTTATCAGCAACAAAAACTGGCTCAGACTACATTTTGTAACAGACAGCAATCACCGATACCGTGGATTTAGTGCTCACTACCAAGGTACATTTAAAGAAACATATCTTTTGTTGTGGTTGTTTTTGTTAGAAAAAAAAAGGTGCCTGAAGTTGTAGAGGAAATGGAAAGGGCCATTTAAAAAAAAAACCCTCATAAAGGTATAGTTTGCATAAATGATAAATACAGCTGTGCAACCTGTTATATCAAATCACAGTATGTTAGAGTATGGGTAGTGTATTATATAGTATATCTAAATACAGTTATAAAAAAAATATACCAGATGTCTACTTCACTTTATACTGTGCAGGTACTTGGCTTTTAAAATGGTCCTAATACTCTGAAAGGTCTTGTGTAACTGATACAGAAATAACGTTATCGTTATAATATGTATTTGCCTCTGTGGTTCTATAAGTCATGCTTGTAAAACAGTGAGTAAGTTTCTATTTGCTAATGTAGCATTTAATCACTATTATCTCTTACTACTTATTTCTGAATGTACTATTAAGGGTTTAATTAACCTGTAAGATTCTTATTCACTGTTTTTATGAACAAGCATTATTTTGAGTAAGAGTGAAAGCATCTGAAGCATTAACTTGGGAATATCACCATTTGGAACGAGGTCATTCTGAAGATGAAGTGCTAATGAAAACTAACTTTGTTAGTGTAATGTAATACTGTCTGGTTTTTTCACAAGCATTACTGTAAATAGTATTTTTCAATATCTACAGCCTATCAATGGACCTTCAGGGAACAGTAACCCTTTTTGTGCTTTTCCATTTATCTAATAAAAAAAGAAACAAAAACCACGTCATTCCGAATGAGATTTAGTTCAGGAATTTCTTTTACAGTTCTCTGTAGGAAATTTAGCATAGGAGCATGGTTTTTTTCAGAATCTGATAATATTAATCAACTAATGTAAAAATTGCAATTATCAAAATACTAGGACTAACGTTTTAATGTAATTGTTCTTTTATAATAGTGAGCTTTTTACAACTCTGTGTGATTGACTCAGGTAACATATACTATGCAAGAGCAGAATAAATTTGATCAAATTCAGCAAGTATTGTATATCGGTGTCTGGACTTCCCAAGTTCATAGATGTTCTGGAATGTGTATTCTGAGTGAATTTAGGTAAAACGAGCCTTCCTACTGTAGCTCCAGGGCTGTTATAACTGTTTATGAAAAGTACTGACTGATTTTTTGCATAGTAACCTTTATACCAAATTTGATAAACCATACTCTTTACCAGGGAATTGGTACCTTATGGGACTGCTAAAAGATATAAACTAGGAACTTTCTGTATTAGGTCCTACCACACAATTGAGAAACCATGTGATAACTGTTTTGGTTGTTTATGAGTAATAGTGTGGATTGTTGAGATGTTAATTTTGAACTATCAAGAAAAGGACAACAAAGTATGTCTCAGATTACACACCTGCTTGCATTCCTGATGAAAGTGTGAGGTAATAGGTAATGGAAGAGAACAGACTTGTTTTCTGCAGTTCACATAAGACATGTGAGTTGGTAGGTCTAGGAGATTTGAATATGCTGTGTATCTTCTATTCCTCTTTACCACCTAAAGGTTGTAATGATTTCATTATGGGTTTTTTATTGTTATATTAGTTTGCTTATTTGATTTTTAATGGTATATTGCTAAATGTATGTTAAAGTGAACTCTACACTAAGTTGTGAAATGCTGTGGTAGTCTACCATGCTTAAAATGAAGAAAATACCTTTTTACAGCTCTTTGGGGGGGGGGGGGGGGGGGGGGGGAATGTAGACAATAAATAATTTCAGCATGTAAAAACATTAATTGTGCATACTCAAGCAAATATGATCAGTAAAAATTAACCTTGATAGTAGAAAACAGAAAAATGTATTGTCAGGTAATAGGGAGGAGTGGTTTCTGTGTTGATGGTAGGCAAAAGGAGAGCATGTGAGGAAATTAAATAAACATTTCAAGAGTATTTCATATATTTAGAAAAAAAATAAAAGTGTGTAGCACAAAATACTTTAATTTGTTAAGACATGAAACCTTTATTTTTTCGGTTATAGACAACCCTAAGCTGTTTTTAAAAGACGATTTTCAAACAATAATTTTACTGGTGTGCTGATATGAGTTGTCACAAAAGCAGGTAACTGATAAAAATAAAAAAAATGTATTCCATAGAGCCATGTAGTATAGGTGCACGTACTTGTTTTTCTTTTCAATAATTTATTTCTGCATCACTTTTCAGACACCCTGTCTGTTAATTCTTTCAATAGCCTGTATTATCTATCACAGTACTACACTGTAATAACTGCTGTAAAAAATTCCTCTTTCCCCTGCATAATTACCATAGCTATGACTGTAACCTCTTTCTGACATCCTTCCTTGAAACTTAATCTTTCCTACATAGTACCACTATAACCAGAATTAGTTATTTCTTACCACTTCACCTAGTTTAATTTTCTTTATTCTAATTGCATCTTTTGAAAGAGTCAGACTCCAAATTCTGAACTTCAGAACACTGTAATTCTTAGTGCATCACTGCTTGGTATTTCAGTACTCTTTTCACTTGATTGCTCCCTTGGCTTGCTGATTTTGTTTGCACAACTGCACATTTTGTGCTAGTATGTTTGGGTAGTGGCTCGACCCAGCATAGCAGCAAAGCACCCCTTAGCCACTCACTCACTCCACACCCACACTGGAACAGGGCAGAAAATAGGAAGAACAAGAGTGAGAAAACTCATAGGTTGAAATGAGGATGGGGAAAATCACTTGTCAACTACTGTCCTGGGCAAACCAGCCTTAATATAAAACATTTAATTATTGATCTGAGTATCAGGAAAAAAAAAAGAAAAATAGTTTAAACAATTAGGAAAAACACCTTTCCTCTCACCTTTTGCAGGCTTAATTTTGTTACAGATACTTTTCCTTCCCCTTCCTCTATCTACATCACAGATTACACTTTGTCTCTTCAGTGACGTGATGGGCTGGGCAGTGCAGGAGGTTCAGGTCAGGTATAGGAGTTTCTTTCTGCTGCTCCTTGTTCCTCACTCTTTCCTTCTGCAGTTCCTTCCTTCTTATTCATTTCCTGTGCTCTGATGTTCTTTGACCATGGGCCACAGTCTCTTAGGAGAAGAACCCACTCCAGTTGGAGTCCTGTCCTGTTGAGTGTGTTACCAGCACTGGAATGGAGCACTCCTGCTCTGGCCTTGTTCCTTTCTCTCAGTGTTTATTGCCTTATCTTAAATACATTTTCACAGAGATGCCACAAATTCTGCTGATGGGCTCAGCTGTGTCCCATGGTGGATACATTGTGGAGCCAGGTGGAACCAGCTGTGACCAACATCAGACAGGTCCTCACCTCCTGTCACAGAAGTCACATTTGCAGCCCTCCTCCTCCACTAGCAAACCCCTGCTATTAATACTAATTACAATAAAAATTGTTGGTTGTTTTATTAAAAAAAAATACTAAATAAACACATTCTATGGATACTTTTTAGGTGGGATACGAAATAACCAAATCTTACTACCTTCTTTTTTGCAAGACAGGCTCACATGGCCTAGCTTAAGCGTAATATGTAAAGCTACTGTAGCCTAGACATTTGAAAAGACCGAGTGATGCAATGCGAAGTCTTAAAATCTAGATGCATTAAAAAACAAAACAAAACAATCACCAAAAGAAAACCTAGGGTATTACATAATCTTTCATAAACCTCCTTTTAATTTCATTAAACATATTTTGCCTAATTTCTTGTTTAAGGCCTTGCAAATACCTGTGAAAATGTTTAAATTGGTTTTACAGAACAAATGAAATTTACTGAGGCACATGAAACTATGGGAAACTCTGAGCGTCATAAAAATACATTGTCATGCAGGTTGTGTGTATTAATTTCTTTTAATAGGCATTTTCATTCAGAAAAGATATTGAATTATGTAATATTTAGAAGATCTTGGTAAATGATAAATCAAAGTGATATATGTCAATTAGAAGAGTACCCAACTTGTGGTGTCATAACCAAGACATTCTTGCTCTTCCTTGTCTGATCACTCGTCTTTCAGCACTTGGTTCTATTCACTAAGTTATTTGTCTCAATGTTTTCTGTCCTTATTGCTTTGTTAAAACTCCTTTTGGGTATAGAACTGTTGGATGAAGTAGAACTAAAGCTTCTCTGGATCTTCCTGAAGCTGCTGCTTCAGTGTTTCTTGGCACTGGTAATCCTTTTGCTGTTTCTAAATTTAGTTGTGATTTTTTACTCCATCCATTTGCAGTTCCTGTAAAAGCTCCTTTTGCTTGCTGCTTTCTGTTGGCTACTCTTTGCACTCCATCACTTATGTATGAATCCATAATATTATCTAAATGGACAGAAGGGATTATGTTGGCTTCACAGCTGCCAGTCTTACAAGCTGGCATACACAAATTTCAATATTCTTTGTGTCAAGCATACCCAGACTCTGAAAAGGCTTTTGGAAAAGAATTCTTCATTTTCTGATAGTTAAACATGGATTTAAGTATCCATAACTTTGCTATCTTTTGAGATAGCATCCTTTCTCTCTCTCTCTCTCTCCCTCCCTCCTCGTTTAAAGCTCTGGAAGGTTTCAGTAGTAGACCTACAGCTGCTACTTATTTAACTTGTGAAATCCATTTCTTAACTTCTTTTGCTTCCTTTCCTCTTTCACTTTCCCCTAAGCCATGTAAAAGCTTCTGTTATGAAAAAAATAGTATCAAATATACCAATTGAATGCACAATTGCATCTGCCTTCCATTAAGAATCTTTGTTTATAGGAAAATACAGATGACGAGATGAAATATATCTATGAGCTTTTCAGAACAGAATAAAATTTAGCTATCATACTCATGTTGAAAAGCATGCAAATGGTTACTCTGCTTAGTACCTGACAGCCAACTATGTAGATCTGAAGTTGGATAAATGCCAGCACTTTTAATGAGTGATGCACTATGGAGAAAACAGATGTTGAAAAGTTTTCTTTTTCTCTGCTTGGTTTTCCATTGTTCTTTTTCTTTCTGACATTTTATATATGAACAGAAATGTATCTTCATTCAGAAGTAATTTAAGCGGTTAGGCTTTTCTTAGGGTTTTTTTGTTGGTTTTTCTTTGAGAGAGAATTTGAAGCATTTGGCAATCAGGTAAAGAACAAAAGTTAGTAGTACTAAGCTGCCTCAGAACATCACAGCTAGAGTTGCCAGAAGGGGAAAACTGTCTTTATCACTCTTTTTCAGAACATCTAAGAATTTAAACAGAATTTGTCATACATTTTTCATCTCAAAAGCTGTTGTAACAAACAGTATACAGTACTACTGCCGGAAACCCCAGCAGTCATAATGAAGTCTTAGGTGAGTTTCAGGTCAAAGACACCAAAGTGTAGATTGTATTGTACTGTAAGCTATAGGTTTAGAAACCTGTAGGTATCTAAATATCCGTGAAATTTGGGGAGCTGTGGGACATTGTTCGGTTGTACATGAATATATACATATGTGTATGTATATAAGTGCACTGATGTAAGAAATCACTGAGGGTATCCAAGATACTTTCATGTCAGTGGCAGGAGTATAGAGACTCTTCTGCCCAACAAACCAAGGTGTTGCAAACCAGTATGTTACAGAGCAATGAAACTGCACCAACCCAAACTATGTATGGGCAGCTGAATCTTCCCCATACCTAGCTAATCCTGTCAGTGCAGGTTGCGGTGTGTTTCAGCTGACAGCATGGTAGGGAATGGGTAGAGGTGCTCTAGAATAAGTGAGACATCTGCCTGGTGTGGGCAAATTAGAATTTACAGAAGACCATGTGCTGTGGTTTAACCTGGCAGGCAGCTAAACACCACATAGCCGTTCACTCCCCAGACAGCAGGATAGGGGAGAGAACTGGAAAAAGGGTAAAACTCGTGGGTTGAGATAGGGTGTTTAATAGGACGGAAAAGGAAGGGAAAATAATAATAATGATAAAATAATATGCAAAATAAGTTACACACGGTGCAGTTGCTCACCACTCACTGACCAATGCCCAACCAGTCCCCAAGCAGCAGGCTGCCACCCCCTGGCTAACTTCTACCAGTTTTACTGTTCAGCATGTTGAGATGTGGTATGGAATATCCCTTTGGCCAGTTTGGGTCAGCTCTCCTGGCTGTGTCTCCTCCCAGCTCCTTGTACACCCCTAGTCTCCCTGCTGGCAGGTCAGCATGAGAAGCTGAAAAGTCCTTGACATAGTGTGAGCACTGTACAGCAACAACTAAAACATCAGTGCGTTATCAATGCTATTCTCATCCTAAATCCAAAACACAGTACTATACCAGCTACTAGGAAGAAAATTAACTTTATTCCAGCTGAAACCAGGACACCGTGCCATTCTGGGAAAGAAACTAGAATCCAAGGAAGAACACCTAAAATAGCAAGAAACAGCATATAGACAGCTGTAATGTCCTTCCCAAGGGGTGTACTTTAAGATGAATTAAACCACAACATTCCACTGACTACACTTAGTAGATTTCCATTTATTATAACAGTTTATAGACCTAGTGCAACTACAGACAGGCAGAAGTAGGTGTCTTAATCTCAGGTTGAATCTCACATAATGTGACTACTCAATTACTGAAATGGGCTTTTACTACTAGGCATGCTCAGGGGCTTGAGATTCCCTGGGAGAAATTAAGGTGCTGCATCACTTGAGTTACATCTGTGGAAGTCAGATAGTTTTTAAATAAGGGCTGTGTCTGCTTCTGCTTAATGTAAGTAAGTTGCTGGTTTCGTTGATAACTTATTCAACAGATTATGGATTTATGAGGTTTTTTTGACAGATACTTAATTCTTAGAATTGTAAGTCTGTGATTGCTCAGACCCTGAACTCCTATTGTCAAAACAGCCTGGATGGCTTCCTGATTTTGCAGTGGATAGAGGAAAAAGGAACTCTTCTCTTCACAGAATGAAAAGAAATTACCAGAGCTTCTGAGTGGATTATTTTTATTTTTATTTTGTCTACAGGCATAACAAGAACTTACATTACATACATTGTCACACAAGTAAATGTTTTTAGTAGATTTTCACACTCATGGGTCTTTTAGCTCTGCTTCATCTTATACTGAACTATACTTTCTGAACAGATCTTTCACCTTTGCATTCTTGAGATGTCTTTAATTCAATATACACCCACACAATGACAGTGCACAGAAATACATTGATTTTACTGTAGTCAAGTGAGAAAGGAGAAAAAAATGCTGCATTTTGTTGACCCTCCCCCATTTTAAAATAAGTATTTTTAAAATTCTCCAAATTATAGGTTTTAATAACACCAATGTTGGCGGTTAGTTAAATTAGTTCTGATACTGTATACAGATCCGGAAAGATCTGTATCTAAAATTTTAATTCCCTTCTTTCTACTTCAATTGAGATCATCAGTCATTAAAAAAAGTCAATAGAACTAATGTTAAATATGAAAACATGGTAGTCTGTGCTAATGTCTAAATTGATGGGTTGTAAATTAATTCTGAAATAAATGTTAAGTGATGCAGTAAAGAGTACTTCCCATTTTTTAATGATTTAACAGATGTTTCTTAATTTCATGCTTATCCTAAAGGAAAATCTCTAATGTTTTAGGTGCATTCAAACATTTTAATATCTTTCTGTTTCATTTACTATTCTACACACTTCTGTTCTTTGTTTACAAAGGAGCAAAGGATGTTTTATGTACGACTGACTGTAATTCCATCTCTTCTGTAGAAAGAAAAAAATGTACTGAATTACATTTTATTTCAAACTAAGTAATACTTAGAAAGAAAATATTTTCCTCACTCAAGTCAAATTTTGTTGGAAGGCCAGGAATTTATAAATTGAAATGAAAATCAACTTTTCAAACAAGATTAAAAAAATCCAGGAAAATGGGATGTTCAAACTGCAAAATCAATAGGTAATGTGAACAGTCCTAGTTTATGGAAAGGAAAAAATATATTTAAAGATCTGTGTGGTTTTAGTGAACCAATTCATATGTATATATGTGAAGATATAAATAAGTATTTATATAAAAATAAACATAATATCTATAATTATATATACATTTAAATATAATTATGAATATATAAAGTATATATTTAAATTAATCACCAAAGGAAACCAACTAAAATTCAAGAAAAAAACTCCATTAAAATAAATATTCCCTGGTCATGGAACTCTTCTGATAATAGTACATGAAGTGTAGAGTTTATAGGACCTTCAAAATACTTCATTTTGATAAGGACAAAACGTGAATAGATTAACCTGTGTATCTGTATGGTTCATGGCCATCAAACAGCGTAATATATTGCACTGATGACCTGTTCATGTCAAGATGAGAAAAAACTGAGGGAAAAACCTGGGATAAAACACTTGAGTACATTCAGAATATTTAGTGTATTGAGATAAACTGTTGGAACACTTGGTTTCCCTTTGAGAAATACTGACATTCAAATCGTCCCATAATATTCCTGGGCTTTTTCATTAAATGACTTATTTTTTTCTGTAGTGAAAATTATTTCACTATAATAAAAAAGATAAGCCTATCTAGTTAGTATTTTAATAGCTTTGACCATTAGAAAGTTTACTGGACACCCAAGGAAACAAATCTGAAGTGGTCTCACTTTGGAAAACACATTTTAAATATTAAACTGAACACTGTCAGTGACATCAGATGTATTAGAATTATTTCTGCTGGATGATTTACTCCCATTTCCTTCCATCCCTCCTCCCTCACTGTGCAGTTTCAACTTTTTTTTAGTTCTAGGAGGTAATTTTTGATCTTGGAGGGTTTTTTTTTTTTTTGTACCATTAGGGGATAGCCACACAAAGAAAGAGATCATTTTGAAAAGAAAACAGACAGATGTAGAGAACTAGATAATGAGGTAACAATGTAGGATTTTGTTGTGTCTTGTCTTACTTCACATTCGTTTCCTATGTACTTTCTAATCACAGTGTATAAACTATTATGTAGAATTATCTGTTCTCTCTGTTTCTTCTTTTTGGCCTAAAGGCAGAGCTATTTGTTTAGTAGCTTTATAACACTTGCACTTTTGGTCAAAATAATAGGTAGAGTAGTTATTTAGTTTTAAATTTAGTTGTATGAACTGGATAGCTATGTGTTGAGGCATACATTATGTAAAATATAGTTGTGCTTTTTTAAATGTTTCTCCCTCCTTTATTGTTTGTGAAGACTAATCACACGGTATGCATGAAGATTGAGTAATATGCTCAGTAATCTCCTGCCTAAAGATAGGAAAGTTATTCTTTCTCCAATAGAAAAAAAGTAGATCCAAAATTCTGCTCTGGAATATGAATATGGAAGTGACCCATGGAATATGTTATGTCAAAGTTATTTCTTAGTGTTAAATAAAATACTATAGTTTTCGCTCATCCCCAGTATAGGTAAAGTTGAGGACTTTTGGCTTTACTCTTCAGAACTAAGTCTAAGATTATCAAATTCCAGAAGTAAAAGTACCTTTGGCAGAGTACCCCTGGAACTCTTTAGTAAAGAAGGAGTCAAATCTATTCAATGAATGTTTTAATGAATTCAACTCCATGTAAGGAGTGAAAGAATTTTCTGAACTACCTTTTCAATTTGCAGCTGTATTTTCTGCAACTTGGTTCCAGTCACTGGATCTTTTTTGTACTTTAAAATATGGGCTGCTTTGCTTGTGTACTGTGTACTTCAGTAGCAGTACCAGAAAGCTGAAAGAATGTAACAGTTTTTTCCCATTCATAGGCATCTGGAAATTAATTAAACATGTCCCTCCATTTAAAAAAGAGTTTTCACTGAAATGCACTTGAGGCAATAAGCCTTGCATACTAGTGAACATTGGTTTATGGAACTTTTTAATCTGAAAAATCACTAACTAGCACCAAAGAAATTATCAGTTATGTAATTCCTTTAGATCTTCATTATGTCAAATGTCAGTACTATTCATATTTGAAGGAGAACTTGATAAAAGCCCTCTGAGAATCATGTTGGTCATAACTTCTCTGTTTCTACGTCTGTTTGAATGTTGCCAGAACAACAGTAGAATATCAGTGTGAAAACTAAAGTATTTGTAGCATCTCCTAAGAGTGATGTTGTGTTTTTCAAAATTTACTCGCTTGGTTTTGGAGATGTCTATATATTTTTTGGCTGAATGCTGTATCAATATTAACATTATTTTACCTTCTCAGAAAATTAAATTAACGCAATTCACAGTTTTATGCATTTGCAGTTCAAGTGTTATTTTTGTCAGAAGACTCATATTAACATGACCCATGACTTTTCCTGTATGTCACCTACTTTTAGCTAGTTTACAAAGCTTTGTCCAAGAGTGATGAGAAGTTTAAATGTGAACTGAGGTATGGAGTTTGAGAACTGGGATTAGGAGAAAAAAAGAAAAAAAAAAAAAGGAAGGAGAAAAAGAAACATTGTATCGGGAACACCAAAAAAGTGAGCTGAGAATTCTTAATGGGAGGGAACATGTAGGAGGACAGAGAGTCAAGTAAAGTGATGAGGTTGGAGAGAGAAGTTTTGTGAGGAAAAGATTTAGGTGAGAAGACCGGCAATAATGAAATTGAACCTGAAGAGAATCTGTTGATTAATTATTATTTACTGCATAAGAAAATTTCTTGTATAATGCATAGCCTGGTTGGAATCTAGTCTGTGCTAGCTGAGAAAAATTGGCTTGAACAGGTATCCAGGACAAACCATGGAAGGTGTAAGATGGTATGTGCAGAGAGAAGTGACAAAATATTGTTCTGTCAGTGTCCTCACACTCCACTCTACAGCTGTGAATATTTCCTTCCTGCCATGAAACAGCTGAGACCTACCAGAAAAACTTGGGTCAACAAGGCACTTTTTTTGCCCAGTATAGAGCAGACTGGTGTTAGGATCTCTTAAAAATAGTGTCACGCAGAGTTGGCTATAATTATTTTCTGTTATCATTTTGAAGAAGTTAAAAGGTAATTTGTGGATGACATGCAAAATTTAACTTACCCTAAGCAGTAGCTTAGGGATCATAAGATCATAGGATAACTCAGGTTGGAAGGGAACCTCCTACTCAAAAGAAGTTGGATGTTGAGATAAAGTCAGGTTACTCAGGGATTTAGCCAGTCCTATCTTGAAAGTCCAAGGATGGAGACTGTGTAATGTTTCTAGGCAATCTGTTCACAGCTTGACTGTTGTCACAGGGTAAAAATTTCTCCTTATACCTGCTCAGAATTTCTGATTTCAACTTACACCCTTTCCTTTTGTCCTCCCACTACATATGTATTGGAAGGCTCCTTTAGGGGTCCCCCTGAAGCAATCTTTTCTGAACTGAACAGGTCCAGCTTCCTCAGCCTCTCCACAAAGAGCAAGTGCTCCAGCCCCAACCATCTTGGGGATCATCTGCCAGACTCACTTCCATTTATCAATTTCTTCCCAAGGCCCCTTCTTTTTGCTGAGCCTCAAACTGGACATGGAACAAAGTGCTAAATAGAGGTGGGAATAAACTCTTCCATCAGTGTATCAGCCATGCTTCTGTTAATACAGTACAGGGTGCTGTTTGCCAGGGCACACTGCTGGCTCACATTCATGTTGCTGTCCACCAGGACCCACATGGCCTTTTCAGCACAGCAGCTCCCCAACCAGTCAGACCCCAGTCTTTCCTGTTGCCAGGGGTTGAGTTTGCTCTTGTTTAATTTTATAAGATTGCTGTTGGCCCATTCCTCCTTCCTCTCTTAGGTCCCTCTGGATGGCAAGCCTGCTTTCAAACATATTGTCTATTACCCCCAGTTTGGTATTGCCTGAAAACCTAAAGACAGTCCTCTCCATAGCCTCCTTTTGGTCATTAATGAATATATTAAACAAGACAGGTCACAGGGTAAAGTCCTACAGCACTCCACTTGTTACATCCTCCAAGAGTACAGCTCACTAACCACAAACTTGTGACCCTTACTATCTAACCAGTATCTGTGCTCTGCTACTTGCCTTCCTCACTCCCCTCAGGGTCCTGAATTCATTTCATGGCAACTGCAGCCGTGGCTACTACTGATTACCACATCTCCAACCAGCTCTTCCTTGTTAATGAGTAACAGTTCCAGCTGTGCATCACCCCTGGTTGGCCCATGCAGTATGACTATCAAGTAGTTTTCCCTGAAATCTTCCAAAAACCCCTTACCACATTCCCACCACATCTCAGTTACTCCAATGATGTCACCATTCAGTGATGTCATGTAGAGCTCCAATTCCTTCCTCTTCTGTCCCAGACTGACTGCATGTGTATATGTAAACTTGAGACAGGGGTCTCTTCACCCTATTTATCATTCTCAAAATCTTTCAAATTCCTCTATATCTTTCATTTCCTTTCTACTTTTTTCCAGCACTATGACACTTAAATATGGATCGTTATCACGCTTTCCATCATTCTTAGTGTAAACCTCTCATCAGCAGGTTGGCCAGAGTGTTGGCAAAGATGTTCTTGCTACACTTTATCAGGGGCACCTTTACTACTTCAAGTAACAGCTGACTGTAGTCACTTTGTTTAGGTAGTGGCTTATTCTAGCAACACATGCTATTTGGACCACTGCTTCCTAAAACATTACTGTGTCAATCAATTTATCTTTAAGTGACTGGGGTCTCAGAGTTACAGTCGTGTAGCATTCCTGCTGCACTTATGGGGAGTTCAAAGACCTTAGCTTATGTTGCTTCTTTATAAGTCTCTGCATAGCAAGCACTGCAAAGTTTCTTAATTTGCAAATACAGTGATGAGATCTGTTGATTATTACTATTGTCAGCAAGCTCTTATGTTCTAAGGCAGTCAGTATACTAAGAGCACTACAAGTCCTCAGGTCCATACTTAAGAGTGCTTAAAAAAAAGCACTCCTTAGTGCTTTTTAAACTAAATATTAGGAAAATAGTAGAGGACAAAACAGGAGACATGCTGCTGTATAAGCTGACCTTCACCTTGACTCCTGTTGTTGCTTTGGCCTCTCGGCATTTCAGAATAATGTAACAAAGTTCAAGAAAGTTCAGAGAAAGATAGCAAAGATCATCAAACAGATGGGTTAAGTTTCCAGCTGAAAAGTGATTGACTAGTGTAGGACCCTGCAGCTTGGAAAGTAAAAGCTATGTGGGAGAGGGAAGGTACACAGATTGGAAAGTCACATATCACAGGGATAGTACTGGAAGTAGTTATGTCCGTTTTTGATGCCAAGACTGAGGTGCATACCAATGAAGTGACTTGCCCAAAGTTACCCAGAAAGTTGCAGGTGGAATAGGGCACTGGGTCTTTTGACCCCCAGTACAGGATGCTGAAAACTAGGCAACTCTTCCATTTTTCATAGAGCTGGAAGAATTGCTTGGTAATGTTGTTTTATTTTATAGTACTGCCTTGGCACACTAGGATATGTACAAATACTTAGGAAGAGAAACCTTGACTTGAAGGACATATATTCACACGAAATAAAGCTGACACAAATAGAAAAGGGAGCAGGAATACTGACTTTCTGAAAGGAAAAGAAACTGCTTTTTCTTTTCTCCTTCACCTGTGACTCCTTTCTCTTCTCTTCTTACTTAATAGTAAGCATAGGATTAAAAGCAATACCTTTTAATTCCTAATATATATGCCTAGTATATAGGTATAACAAATAGGCAAATAGTATATGTAGGTTTGTAGCTGGAGATAGAAGAAGGATTTCATTTGTATGCAGCCTGGTGCTGAGTAATTTGTCTTTTCATGAAAG
Organism: Falco cherrug; assembly: GCF_023634085.1. NCBI lineage: Eukaryota > Metazoa > Chordata > Aves > Falconiformes > Falconidae > Falco > Falco cherrug. The sequence continues at coordinate 23,530,687 of NC_073699.1, forward strand.
AGATATAAAAGCCACATGTTTAAATCATAATTTCCTCTTGAAAGTTCAAAATCCTATATATGTTAAATTAATGATAAAAATATAAAATTATGGTCCTGAAGGAAATGTTGGTTCTAAGAGATTGACCTGCTGTTTTTTGAAGCCATATGAGCACACTGTTTTAACACTTAGAGCAAACCAGTCAGTAGTACCTAAGCTAAGAATCATTCAGCATCCCAATGACCTTAACAGGAATTTAGGAATATTAACCAAACTGCAAGAAATTAATCATTTTATCTTTTGTGGAGCTTATCACAATATTGTTTTTGAGGGTTTAATTGATATTTAAGTATCCTGTGGTCTTGTACAGAGGCAAAATGTTTCTTTTTGTACTAATTTTTGTACTCATCTTGTATTAGAATTAATGTGGTATGTTTGTTGTTGTGTTTTTTTTAACATTATTTTAAATTAGTTTCTTGGAGGACTGAATTAAACATTATACTTGCTGAAAATTCTCAATCACTGTTATGTAGTAACTTCTTACACATGAAAGAAGTTACTTTGGTACTCTGTAGAATCTTTCAGAGTCTCTTGCCTCTGCAAAGGTGATCATATTGCCATTTAATTTATGTAATGTAAACATCTAGCACTGATGGAAAAACTTCTGATGGTTTGACAAAAGCCAAATTCTACATAGAAGTAACTAGAACCTAATGAAAGACAAAGAACATGGTATGTGATAATCACATAGAACTTCAGTTTAAAGACTGAGCATTTCAGTAATTTTCAGTTCTATTTCAGAAGGTTTCTGATGTATTTCATAGTTACATATCTGAGAACACAAATATTTGTAACAGAAATTTTGTTCCTCAAAACAACCCAACAAAACTTCTTGCCAATCAAAAATGCTCACATAATTCCAGGAAAGAGATGTTTAATACAAATTGGTTTCCATTAGGATAAGTTTACATAAATCATTCGCAAATCATAGCACTATGTGAGTTAGTTTGTACAGGAAAAGATAATAAACTTGTTTTAGAGATGCCTTTTATAATTTTTGCTGGTATTAATCCTAGTAATACTTGAGTGATATTTACTTCAACTTGTTTCCCACTAAGGACCTTAAATTCTAAGAAATTATATATAGTGCAAAGAATGTTACATTCCTGTCTAGAAAAACAAAATCTTCCGCAGGTAAAAACACAGAAAAACTGTTATTTATATTTAGGATTTTATTTTTCCTCAGCAATATTAAGAATGGAACATTACTTATTTAAAAGGTATAGAGATAAATTAATGGAAATAAATAAAAATAGTGACAATCATCGCATCACCAATTTTATACCCCAGAAACCCATGAATTATTGCATAACCCAGTGAGGAGAAATTGGGAATTGCTGCATTTCACACAAGAGAAGGTTTATAGAATATTCATATTCTGGTATTTATGATGGTGCAAAGAGTATCTGATTCCCATACAGTGCCTCCTGCTTTCTTCTATTTCTTATTGTTTTAGTGGTGGACCTTAGAATGCTGAAAATTTAGTGTATGGACTTTGGTTTCAGGTATTTTCTTAGACTGTCTTTTTCCCATCTCAGTAACCTCAGTGGGATTCAGGGAGGAAAGCACACAGGAAACCTGATGTTTTACAGTACTTTCTTGTCAAATCTCTGATCCTGGCATTAATATCAGTATGCTGGAAATAAGGGAACATTCCATTTCTATTTTGAAGTTTTTTCATTTGAAAACTGTCATGACTCTGATAGAATGATTTTTAAAAACTTATTCTTTATATGCAGTATTCCTACATAATCTTTCCCTTTAAAGACAAAAACATAATTCAGAAGCAGCTTAAATTCAGTGCAGCTTCAGCCTTTAATTCATTGTTTTCTAGAATAATGAAATTATATGAAAAATTCTACAGTGTCTTTAAGTCTTTTTCTGCTCTATTGTTTGACACTATCTGCTATATGGGAAGCATCCCACAATATGTTATGACACATTACTATCAATGTCTGAGGTAAAGAGCTTGCACTACTTTCTGCATTTCAGCCCCCTGATTTTACAGGCTGCTATTTGTGCTTTTTGCAAGTAACCTACCCTAATATTAATCCTAATGTCTGGCTTTTGTTCCTTTTGTTGTCTGAAACCTGCATGCTAGTCCTGCTTACCAGGACCTCTTTGATTTTCTTCATGGTCTTAATGATATGAATGTGCCTTCTAACATAGCTAGCTTTTATCACAGAGGTAAAGAAACCGCTGAAAGTAGGCTCCCACAAAGTAAGAAGCCAGTTGTGCTTTTTGGCATAACTAGAAAAATTGGCAAATTCTGCAAAAAATACTGAATTTCCATTTTTGCATGGAAGAAAAGGCTTTGTGATTGAGTCCAGGAATCTTTATGACTTTGAGTTAGATAAAGGAGACATTTCAGATAATTTGAGGAAGCTGAACAGCTTGAAAGGGTATTTCACTGTCACTTAATAAATATTGATAACTTCATACAAATTGGATTTTTATTTTTTGGAGTATTCTTTAGAGTGAAAATTACACATGAGCTTAGAGATTTTTTCCCAGGGTCAGCTTTGACTTATTCTGGAAAAGAAACTGATCTGCTAACCTACAGAATTTATATCCAAGAATATGATTATCACAGGAGACAGTTAGACTTGGGAGTAGGATATTTTTATAAGGAAAGGGAAAAGGTGGAAAGAATGTGTAGAATATGTATTATTATAAATTTCTAGTTCAAACATGGACTTCCAAAAATATGTTTCCAATTCAAAGAATATAAGTTTTTAAGACACTTCAATAGATCAGTATTTTTAAAAATAAACAGAGATGTTGGTGTATATGTGTATAAATTTCTGGTGAGAGGGAGTAATGAAAATGGAGCCAGACTATTATCAATAATGCCCAATGAAAGAATAAATGGTAATGGGCATATATTGAATTATGGGAAATTGCATTTAAGCAGAAGAAGACTTTTTACTCTAAATATGATTGAAAAATGGAACAGGTTGTGGCAGTCTCTGTCCCTGTAGAGACAGTGACTGGACACTATTCTGAGTAACCTGCTTTAGTTCACCCAGCTTTTAGCAGGTGGGGGTGGACTAGACAGTCTCTAGAGGTGCCTTCCAATGTCAAGTATTCTGTGAAAGTCTGAAGTGTTCAGATATGCTGAGCAACCAGTCATTTCAAAATTTGACCTCCTTAATTTCTATCAGCTAAGGAATGAATGTAAGAAGTATCCAAAGCCAGATGACATTTTCAAAAATCAAATTTCCATATTTTTTGACATGCCACTATATATTTCTCCTGTAGAAGACATCTCTTTGTGAGCATTTCTCTGTACAAAATAATACACTGCTGAGGAAGGATACCTGCAGTAACTGGAGTAGTTATTTTGGTTGTTGGTAAACGTATTGGCTATTGAAAAATAATTCTTTCATTACTATCATTGTGTTGTGATGCAAAATTGCCTGAAATGCTCGTTAAGGCAATACATATGTAACACTTTTACAAATAATTTTGAAATTTATTTTAATATGTAAGCATTTAGCTTAAGACATCTTGAAATCTTTGGCTAATGGATTGCTGAGGGAATCTCACAGAGAAGCTTTTCCTGAGGCAAACCTCTTGTTTAGCACTGGATGACCAGTTTATAGTTTAAAAGTTCACTTACTGCCCACTTCATGCTGACAGCATGTAATGTTCTGCAGGAATAGCTTTATCTCTCTAAAGTCTTAAGCGGATTTTTAATCAGTTTCTTACTGAAGAAACCTTCTTCCTTCCCAGAGAATTGTTTTCATCTCACTTCGGACTTGACCTTTCTTAAAAAAATATTATTTTTCAGCCTGTCCTGACCTTTTAGATAAAATCAGAAAATAAAAGATGGTACAGTTTCATTTACAAATCACAAAACTTTCCATTATAATAAACATTTACTCTGTTTAGAGATTAACTTCATTTATTTATTCTGAGTGAGAAATAACAGAAGAATAATACTTGTTAAATATAGTGCTTCACTTTGTTCATATGCGTTGTCTTTTACACAGTGATTGAGGCAATAATTGTTAGGGTGCAGCAAGGTCTGATGGCTCACTCAGGGTTGGTAGCTGGGGAGCACAGGGGATTGGGCGGGGGGGTGGGGGGTGGGGGGTGAGGGGGGCTGGCAGTGCAATGCAGTGCAGCCAGTGCTGGTCCCACTGCCCCCAGCCAGGGAGCAGGGCAGGCCAGGGAGCAGCTGGAGGGAGACCCAGCCCTGGGCATCATGCATCTCCATGGGAATGGGTACAGGCCAAGGCCAGGCAGAACATTAATTCCATGGCTGGGCAGGGCAGGGATATGGGCAGCTGGGGACCAGCACTGCTGAGGTATTGCTGGGAGAGGGATTGATGGCTCCAGGCTAGAGATCTTGGACCCATGGGTGTGGGTAGGGGGAAGCCCACAGGAGGCTGGGCAGTGTTTAGAGCCCCCAGAGTCCCAACAATGATTGAACAAGTACTTCAGTGGTATAAAATAAATTACACTTGGTATACAAAATTTAAAATATAAAATTAGTTGGATTGTGATGCACTTACATAGTATTATGTTAGACACAGAATCTTGTTATGACTAAAGGGAACACAATTTATATGGTTTAAAAAAAATTGTTATTCCAATTAAAGTTTTAACAGTCTAGTAGTCTAAATTATCTAATGTAGAAAACCCTCAATAATAATACACTTACAAAAGTTAAGAACTGCCTTCCTACTCTACACTATTTTTCTCTTGTCTTATTTTCACCCTTTTGACTGTGCCCCTGGGGTAGGGATTACAATTGATAGGATCCAAGGCTCTGTGTTGGAGCAAGTTTGATATTTGTGTTTGTGACAGGGTGGGGATGGGCTTCCTCTTCAGTCTTGGAGTTCAATTGTTTCTTTCTCTGTGTTTCTTAACACAGGCTGCATCTTTCTCATTATCCTTTACTAAAATCGGAAAGTTGCACGTTAGCCTCCCTCAGCCTTAGTAAGTATAAAGGGTGATTGCTTGTTGTGCAGTGGCTACATAGGTTTATCAGAGCTTTACTGTATGCAGTATTCTCACAACACAACATTCCCAAAATATAAACAGGTCAGGAAATATTCACTTGACCATTACAGATTATCAAAACTAGTGAATGCAACCTCAGGCCAAGGCAAGCCTGCATGGGGTCAAGACAAATCTGCGTTACTAATGGCAGAAATATACTTACTAGGCTACACTCTTCAGAATTTCAGTATTCTCTGTTAATTTTGCTAGACATAGGCTGGAGACATAGGCAGAGTAAATAGTGCAAAATATGTTCTGAAGTAATAAGATTTTTAGTCTTTCCTATGTAATGAACATTTACAGACTGACTGTAAACTGGCAAGATACCTTTTCCACAAGCTTGTCTTTGCCATTTGCCTAGTAAATGAACAGCCTTTCTAAGAACTACACATTATTTCTAACAAGTACTAGTCTGTTTAAAAAACAGAGAAAAAAATCATTAGGTCTTAAAATTATCTTCTCTTTAGTGAAGATTAATATATTGAATAATTTGAGTCTTAAATTACTTTAGTAAACTGTTTCTGCCAAATAGCTCCTTGATGCCTAACACTGGATCTAGAGTAGAAAATTTGGTCATTTAGCCTGCTTAGGGGAAAGATTAGTTACTTGATCTAGACACTTCAGAGCAATGATACAAAGACTTTTTGATATGAAGAGCAAATGAAAGATGATTATTACAGTTTTTCTCATTCATTATTTTTTCACATATCTGAACTTCATTGAAAAAAAAATAGTGTCAAAGTCATATCAATATGTAGTTCATCAATATGTAGTACCTCAATATGTATTGATCTGTCTGGATCTGTGTATTTGATTTATGCATGTTAGTTTACTTGCTTATTGCACTCAACAGATATTAGGCAACTAATACTAATATCCCTCTGGCAGTAAAAGAAAATTGTGAATTTCATTTTGTTGATAAGAAATGAGAGTACTACAATATAATAGCATGTCCAAGTTGACACAAGAAACAGAATTAGACTTTGGAACCTTTAAATTTAAAACTTATGGAAACTCCGATTAAATGTCCATGATATATATCTTCACATCAAAGTATTGTTTGAAAACGTACATACAAGATTTTACAATAGTTTCTATGATAGTTTTTAACTTGCTCTAACTTCCTCCCCCGCCCCTTTTTTTTAAGGCAAGTTATAGCACGCATACCAACAACAAATTAAAATTGTAATATTTTCCCTGTTATTTCTTGATTCCTCTGCTTAAAATCTTGGAAGAGGATGCTTTCCAAAACTGCTCAAAATCCAGTTATTAAAATCCCATTTATGAACAAGTGGAGGAGCAGCAGGTTCTGTTCTGGTATATGGTCCAAGCTAAGCACAGTGGGCTGTATTTTGCACTGCAGAATGTATAAAATGCATTCACTTTCCTTTTGTCCTAAGTAGTTTCTGGTACAGAAATGTATCTTTTTCTTACATGGTTGCTATATACATTGCTATGTACATAGTCTGTAGAGTAATTATTCTTGAAGATTTGCGTACTTGATGTTATCCTATCCTTTAAAAGGGTAAATAAATCTTTCTGTTGCACTGTGTTTCACAAGAACAAATTACAAAGACAGTAAGTATATAAGATAATGTTGGCAAGGCTTTTTAGTTTGCAAATACAACAAAGAGATTATTTTTAAGATGACTACTCTTAAATAAGGCCAATAGATGTTAATACTTTGCACTCCCAGCATTTTATCATTAAATTCATAGATTCCCATAATATTGTTGAGAGTCATGAAGAATTTATGAATTTTTTTTTATGATTATGGTGGATTTCACAGATTTATTTTGCATTGGTGTGCACCTCTTTTTGAGAAGAAAGCAAAGTATGACTATATCTATGCAACAAATGATCATATGAAAGTAATTTTTTTGTATTTCAAATCAGTGCTTTTTTTACATTTACATTGGTGTTAAAGTTTGGGTTTGTTTGTTTGTTTGTTTTTTTCTTTTTCTTTAAAGTAATAGAACTTCCAAAAAGTATTTTCTTACTGAAGTTAAACCAACTGAAAGAGCAGTATCCATATGTGGGCTGTTGTTGGTAATTTTTGTACTGTTTTTCTATTAAACAAACATATTTAATTATTTCGATAGATGTCCATAAAAGAAAAAGTGGTAGTTCTCTGTCTATGTCCTGTGTTTAGTGGAGGGGTGATAAATCTTGTTAAGGTGTTCAGCATTTCTATATTATCAAAACCTAGAAGGTTGATTTTGTCTGGATAGAAATTCAGATTTTCAAATGTAATCAGTTTGATTAAATTATGAGACATAAATTTACGGTATTTTCAGTATCTACTTAAAAAAATTCAGGTGATGGTACATTCACTGAAAGAAGCATATGGAAAATTCATAGAGACATGCATTTTTATGTACTGAAGGATGGCAAATGTCTTTATGTCCTTCATCCCGGAAAAATTCTGGTTGATGCTTAATTGTTTCTTTCAGATTGTTCTGGTATATGTCTTACTGCAGCAGCTGATCTAGATTTAAAATTAATATAAAACATGGAGAGAAAGAGAAGAAAGAAATAACAATAGGAAGGCTGGAAAAAGAGAGTGAGAAAAGAAAATTCTAGTAAAAAAATCATAAGAGAATGCAGTAATGCAAATGAGAATGTTCTGGTATTAAAAAGAAATAAAAATTAAATTATTAATCAAGTCACACAAATTGTGGAAAACATGAAGACAAAAGAAAGTAAAAAATACATATATTAAACTTCTGTCTAGACAGCTTTAGGAGTTTTTGCTGTTTGGATAAATCCAGGGATCACTGTCTGTTTGAACTGCAGTCTAGAAATTGTTTTGAACGGTATTTTTTCAGTCATATATTTCTTGAAATCCACAGTTTTATTTCCTTCCTGAATAGCTGGGAACTGAAAATCGATTTGGTCAAAGAATGTTATATGTCAGCCATTTATTCTGATTTTATAGTCTCAAATGTATATTTGCATTTTGGATTTCTTTCTTTTCTATTACTTACCTGGACAGCAACAGAACAAAAACTGTAATTGGAACTTAAAATCAGGTAAAAATACTAGAAATGTATGAAGAATAAAAGAAAAGATTTGTGAAAATAATAAGGCTGGAATGACATCTAGGAGTCAAATAAGCTGTAATATCTACACTAATGTGAAAATTCCTTTAACAGATCTAGAATATATTCTTCTAATTAGGTTTGTAGCTTTATTGGAAATTCTTGCAGGCAGCAGATATCTAATGGCAGAGAACATCAAAGAGAACAGTTAATTAAGATATTTTATTAGCCAAAAAAATCCTTTCTTAATGGGATGCAGCGGTCACTAGAAAGTTAGTTAACTATGGGAAGGTTTTAAGAATAAATGTCTTCACTGAAAGATGATCCTTTAACATATGGAAGAAGAATGAAGATGGATTATAGTGATTACTCTTTTTTGAAATTGTTTATTTATTTATTTATTTAATGAAACATGCATTTTGTTTTTGCTTAAGACTTTCAGCAATTCTTTCTCAATTACTCATTGAAAAAGGATTGAATAGTGTACTTCTTGCTATTAAGATACACGGGAAAAATCCCAGACTAACCACATTAGCACTTTACTGTAGTAAGTCCCACTTAGAGTCATCTGCATTAAGGACCTTTACCTTTGTTTTGTAAGTCTGTGGTTGGATCATACATGTCACAAGTCCTGCAACTTGAATTCATCCTGAATAAACAAGATAGTGATTATCCCTATTTACTCTCACATTTTGAACTCTACCTGATTCCCAGGAATTGATCAGCAAAACTAATTCCAGTGAATTAAAATAGCTGCTGAACAGTAGCCTTCCATTCCATTTATTTGGTCTTATGAACAATCTGCCAGTTTTCATCTGTTCTTCCACTGCTGAAGTTAAAAACATGTGAATTTAGAGGATAGTCAGTAGATCAAAGTGAAGGTTTATTGTACATTACTCAACACGCCTGTGGCCATGGGTAGAACAGCGCATCAAAGTTTGGGCCCCATGACAGGAAAGATAAGTTCTTCTCTGGAGGAAGTTTTATTGGAGGGCCACCAAGATGACTGAGGGCTGGAGCACTTTTGCTGTGAGGAGAGGCTGGGGGAGTTGGGCTTTTCAGTCTGGAGAAGAGGTGAAAACTAACAGCAGCTTCCAAATGCCTGCAAGAGGGTTATTGAAAGAGCTGAGCTCTTCATGGTGGAGCATGGTGTAAGGATGAAAGACAACTGACAACATTTGAAACAAGATCTTCATGAAAGATATAAACAGAAACTTTTCTTCTCTGAGGAAAGTCATGCATTTGAGCAAATTGCTCAGGGGCATTGTGCAGTACCCATCCTAGGAGGTTTTCTTCAGTCCTGACTGGATAAAGCCCTGAGCAACTGGTATGAACTTGTGGCTGACCCTGATTTAGATTGTCATGACAGAAAGAGACTCTTGAGATCCATTTCACTCTGACTTATTCTGTGATCCTGTGGATAAAAATTGTTTTAATCCCAGTCCAAACTCACCACAGAATGATCACTCTGTTTTTGATCAGTTTCACAACTAATCAGCATGGTACTACTAACCATTGGACAAATAAATAGTATTAGAACATTTGTTTGTTCATCAGTTTTCTCTGAAATAAAAGCAAATTTAGAAAATCTGTAAAACTTTTACCATATGCTTCTTTATGAACCAAGTTCTTTAGTTACCTTTCAGCAATTTAACGGTGGGCTTTCAATTTAGTTGAGTTTTAGTGGCCATGCTTTCAGTCTGTGGAATTATAATATTTGGCTTGCAATAACAGATGTTACAGTAACATAATTTATGTCAAAACTTTATTTTAAAATGTCATTGTGCTTGAAATAGTTTCTTTCAGTCCAGTTGTCAGAAACTATCTGTAATTTAACACTCTCACTTTAATTTAGTGAATTAATTGATTTTCCTTAAAATCCTCTCTGTCTGAATCCTGCTAAAACATGATTCTTAGTTGTATCTTGTGAGAAAGAATAGCAAGTAAATATTGGTAGATAATTGTGTTCATTTTATTGGAATAAAATCAATCTTAAATCACATGTTAATACATGTTGACTAATCACTGATACTTTACCTTGTGCAACCTTATGGAACTGGAAAAGAAAACAGTTCTGGTTTAATAGGAGGCAACAGCCAGAGCTGAAATCTACATCTTAATCTGGGATTGAGCACAGCATGTCAGCATAGCATAAAGCTCAAGCTTCTAAAACGAGCATGAAACTCAGGTTGTCTTGTCTGAAATTAATTGATTTTGGTTAAGAAAACAATTTATTTCTAAAATGTATAGAGATTCAAATTAAGATCTATAACAAAAATTGCATTTGTCTCATTCTGCTTTCCAGCACATATGGAGACTACTTTTTATAAGCCCTATGGTTTCTAAAAGTTGTTAATTATTATTATTTTTTTTAGATATTGGCATATTACTTAAAACTTATGTGAATACATATTAAATAACTCTACTGATCGGAGAGGTAAGATACATTATTCTAGTATTCCTCATTTTAAAGGGAAGCTTTCCAAGTCACAGTCTTCTAAATGGGAAGGAAAAAAAACAAATTTTCAATAGAAGATTTTTCACTGTATTAGATACCATTTTCTTCCTTTTTTTTTTTTTTTTTGTTGGTCAATGCTTCTGTAGAGTTGGCAAAAGTATTCACTGTCTCCCTCAGTTATTTTATTCCTTCAGGGATTACTTGTAAAAAGTTAGTCCATTAATCTAAATGAGAACTTCCGCTATGAGTTTATCTGGGGTAAATTTCCTTTGCTATCATGTTTACAACAGGAACCCTGTGTATACTTGTAGCATATTGCATATGCAAAGCATGTATATCTAGCACAGATTCATAATCTATTTTTGGAGCTTTGTCTCAGGCAGATGTCAAAGGCTCTTGCCTCTTTCCTTTACTAAAAATGATCCTGGGATCAGGAGCAACCTCCACTCCTATATAAATAGAAAGGCTTATGGGTCTTCCATATGTTTGCATTATCCAAAGTTATAGCAGTTACAACACTTTTGACTAGTGGTTAATTCAGATTACTTTTTTGAACTGAATTGCTCTGTAGATCATCAGCTTGATCTCCTTCCACTTCTACATAGCTGAGAATTTTGTATGTGTAAATACCACTTCAAATCTTTCCTCCTGCAGTCTAATTTGACACGTACAAGGTCCTCAGTTTTACTGATTTCAATCTGTTCTCCATCCACAGACTCACTCAGAGAAATGGTTGTCCAATCTAGTAGGTCTCAGCCTCCTTTAGTCTGGGCTGGTCAGGTTCCCTTTCTTTGTGAACCTATGCACTGACCAACAATTACTATTCCTTGCCTCCACATCCTATTGCTCCCTCCCATGGAGCACCCTGGCAGTTCCTCAAGCCTCAGATTTTCTCAGTTGCTGATTGTGAATTCAAAATGATGACCTACCTCTGAGTTGACTCCAGCTGACTGAAAATTCTTGGCTTAAATTTTATCCAAAAAGCAGAATTCAGTCTTCCTTTCTTCCTTGTTGTACCATTTTTAATTGCGAGTTTGTCTTTTTCTTTTTCTTTTTTTTTTTTTTTTTTATATATTTTTAAACCAGAATATTAAGGGCTCTGTATGTGTGTGTGTGTATCATATAGGAAATTACAATTTTTAAAACAGTCTCTTTGACAAACTCAAATGTCAAATTTGACTGCAGATGAATGAAGTATAGAATGTCTTATAGTGCTCATACAGCATAGGTGTTTCAATTGGTCTAAACCTGTTTTCATAGAAACTAAGACACCAAAGTTCATGCTTTTACAGATTACAAATGATATTTAGGCAAACATGAATGCGTATGTTCTATGCAGTAGCTGATACTTACTAGATTGTTTATACATAATATTAGTTTTGTCTTAGAATTTTCCATGTAAATCATACCATGCTCTTTACATTTTACTGATCTTCTGCATGAGTTATTTTTTGCATTGTAAGTGGATGTGGAAGCTTAACAAGTTAGGTATTTTGCTTGTAAGCTGCCTCTCTATCATAGTACAGTGTTTTTCAATGTATACGTTTTGAAGCTTTAAGTAAGCATATTTTTTCTTGCCTTTTTCAAGGTTAACTTTCTCTTAAACTTGTTGTGCCTCTTTAAAGCACTAGAGTATAACATGCCATTTGACTGAGATATAATTTTGCTTTGAGCTTGATATTGGGAGCAGGAGACTGCCTGTTCTTGTACATTTGCTTGCATGATAAAGATGTGTCCACACAGATTTTGCTTTAATAGTAGTGGTTATATGATGTGCAATAAGTTTTCTTCATTTTACTCAACATTCTCAGGTTCCAAAATATCTCTTGACAATGCACTTGTGTTTTCTGTGTTTCAATCTTGATACCAGTGTCAAAATGTATTGTATCCTGAATCACAACTAGTCTAGTCTTTTGATAATATTCATTGTTGTGACAGTTTTCTTCTTTTATTCTGAAATAAAGAATAAAACATGTCTAGGTCTATTTTAGTTACTTATACTGCTGTCATCATAGGACAGTAAGTAGTTTCTGGTTTGGTCTCTGACACAAAACCTTGGAATATTACCTGGTGCTTTTAAGGTTGTTTTGTTTTGTAGGGGAAACCACCACTGTATGATTTAGAAGTGCTGTACTGCAGAATAGAAATTAAGATATTAAATGTATGATAGCAAAAAACCTATGTACCCACAGCAGCCTTATTAGTTTGCTGTATAATGCTTAAGTATTCTGTTATGGCAGTATTTTTTTTGTAGTACCACAAATTCAAACATTTTTAGCCTAAAATTTCTCCAGGAAAGAGATTTTATCAGCAAGACTGAGTATTTTTAACATTAGGAAATGTTCCATTTATTTGTACGGTACTTTTGATAATTCTGTGAAAAGATTTGATATACCTTTATGTACCAGTGCTATATACCGCTCAGTTCTTCAGACAGTCTTATTTTCTAGTGTATAGGTTTTTCTAACAGTGCAAAAACTCTGGTTTGTTTTCATCCTGTCATCACCCACTACACTTAAAGGAAAAGTCTCAAAGTCTGTGTGAGAGGACAACTCAAAAGTAAAAAGTGTGGGATATTATTGTTTGAGTGGCTGTTCAAGAGCCACTTAATCATTACTATGGAATAAATAAAAGCCATATTTTAAAGATACTCATATAACATAGTACAGTACATGCTACATCAACTTTGTCTATGTTATTTTTCTATTATGAATTTTATTACACTTTGCACAGTCATTTATTTGTTACAATCAAGACAGAGTTGCTACTCTGTTAAATGTTCTAAATGCTCACAGGTGAAAGACTTGGCTTCTAAATGTTTGCAGCCAAATCTAGGGACTTGGGAAGGATGGAAAGGTTAATAAAATATTAAGAATTCCTACATGGGTTATATATTTTAGCTACTAGACAAGTTAGAGGTGTTAATATTTTCATAAACAGTGCATGGAGAATTTTTTAACTCCTCAATCATTTTGTGGGTGGGTTTTTTGCATAAAATAATCTGTCCTATTGCAGGAATTAGAAAGCAAAAAGAGAATTACAGATGCAACCTTTGTCCAATATCAAGTATAGATAATTATGCTTAGGTGTTCTGTTAAATGTGTACCTTTTTACTATTCATCTACCCTTGGCCTTGTATCAAGTCTAAATGAGCTTTTGGAGCCCTCTCAAGGTTTGATGAAAAGAATCAAATGTATGAATGTATTTGGCAGCCTTATTAGCAGTTGCAGCAGGGAAGCTTTGCCTGCTACCTAGGTTACTATATAGTGCTGCTGTTTCACTCCCCTGTAGGGAGGTTATCACTGTTCTACACATTGGGTCCCTTTTAATGATATAGCTGCATATTTTGCTCTAGCTATGCTGATTTCAGGACTGAATTTGCAGGGGTGGAAATTATGTGCTGTCACTCTGACTGGTACACAAGTTTATAATATAAGTTCTTGAGGACATTTAAAAATATATCTATAATTACAAAATGTTCACTAGCATTAAAAAAAAGGTTCTGATTACTTCAATTTTTTAAACAGAGAGTATCGACCTTTTCACGTCAATTGTCTTTACTATGTTAAACAGAGGGAAATTTAATCTTTTAGGTTGTTCAGGAGAACACAATTCAAAAGAAAAAGTTAGCATCCAGTGCTACTGTGTGTCCCACAGGTTCTTCCACTTTGATCAAAACTGCCTCCACTGGTGAGTTAGAGGAGCGTATTGCGGCCACTACTGGTGCTATTACTGTTGCTAGCACATCTGCTGATGTTGCTGTATCCAGTGCAGTGACCACCTATAGACAACCTTCTGAAGAGCAACAAGTACAAGCTATGAATATAAGAAAATCAATTCTGGAGTCGGCCACTTCCAAGGAAGCACTCTCCCTTCATCAAGCAAATTTACAAAGCACAAGAAGACGACCAAGAAATGCTGAGCAGATAGAAAGAACTAAAGAACTTGCAGTTGTTACTCATAGAGGTATTGGATATTATTTTACTTGTGCCCATGTAGTTACGGAAAAATATTTTGTGTAAATTAAAAGTGAAAGATCAGGTATCCATTCAGCAAATTTAATTGAACCAAATGGGAAAGGGATTAAATGTGCTTAAAACAGTTGTAGTGGAGCAGCAAGATGGAAAAATGAAATAAATAATAATATTGTTAGTAATTTACATTAATTTGATTTATAAAAAGACAAAAAGGAAAGAAGAGGAAATTTATTTTGGTGCCATTTTATAGCCTATATTGTTATATTTCACTATCAAGCCTAGTGTGAGATCTGATGAAAGTTTAGAGAATTGAAATTAGAATATTAATCTGTTCTGCATATGTTTTTGGACATAATCAACTATATCATAAAAATGTACTTCATAAATAGCTGCTAAACTAATTGGTGATGCAGTTGTAATCATCTCTCTTCTGCTTATATCTTCAGCAATATTTTGACGTTTTAAAATAAATTACATTTTTATTGTGTCAAATGTGAAATCAATGAATGAAGCAAAGTTTAGAATACCAGGGAGTTCAGTTGCAAATATTAAGGTAGTAAAGCTAAAGATTTGATATGTTCCTATATTCAGATGATCTAATCCTCATGCTAAAGTACTAATAATGAACATAATTTGGAATTATGTTAAGCATTTATTGTCTTAAAAGGTAAATGTTAATACCTGAAACATGAGGCTGAGAAACTGCAGTGCTGGAATGTCTTAATTTAACCAGCACAGACATTCAGAAACAAACTGTATCTGGTATGTTTTTACACATACACAAGTTCAGGGAAGAAGCAGCTTAATTTTGCAAGCTAATGTTGATTACTATTTATTATATATTTTTAACTTTTATTATGTGCTAACACATTGTTTCAGATTAATCTATTGTGTATGAAGAATTTATAAACACAAATATATGGAGGACAAACATCTTTTATAGCACAAGCAATTTGTGGAAGTCCCGTTGTATGGTTGATATTTTGTAAAGAATATTTTAGATTGGAAATTGTTGTCCTACTGGTTGAGTTACTAGCCTAGTACAAGTTATAGCTTCATTTACTAACATGTTTTGAAACAGTAGAGCTGCACTTCTATGGAATTTTAAAGTGTATAACTTAAGTAGGAAAACTGAAAAACAAGCACTGTATTTGGCTTGCATATGAAACATAAATCATTAGACAGCTATTTATGTTTCATTTGTATTAATTTCATTACAAATCTGAAGTATTTTTGTGGTTATCAGCTAGTATAAATTACTTAGAGTTTGGTTTGTACTGGTTGTGTGGCTATGCATTCACTTCAGAACATCTTTGGTCAAATTTAAGAAAGTGGGCTTATTTTTAGTTATAAGGGAGTATATGAGGGCCTGTGATAATCTCTTCTAATTTAAAGATGTGAAAGTGTGCTAATTTGGCAGTTAAATTTGGTAGTGATTGTGATATACGTACAGTTTCTTCCATTTCCTCTTTGTAATCATTACACTAAGATGTCGTCGCCATGGTTTTCTCACTGTCCTTTTCTTCTCTGACCTATCCTTTAATGTAAGATACAGGTAAGGCTCATACTTCTGAATTACTTTGCCATATTAAAGTGCTAAACCTTAAATTATTGGGTGGGTGAGGGTGGGGGGAAGGATGTTAAGAGACCAAGATACTACTAAAATAGTATTATGGTGCTTATTTGTCACACACTAAAGGAGTGCCAGAGGTGCTGAAAGTTACCACAGCTTGCACAGAGATTAAATCAGTCTTCTATAGAAAGCCCATACCTAGTTCTGTGTGCAATTTATTCCCTCATGACACATTTAAAGTCTTGATTTTGCTGGAATTCTTTATACAAAATGGTTGAAGTATTTTTTTACTGTATCATACCCACAGAACAGTATATGTGTGTATGCTATTAAAGTGGGTATTCATATACTGAGTAAAAAATTACTATTTTTGCTTGGCTAACTCCAATATTTGATTGTATACTTATAAAAGCCATGAAAACATATCAGATGATGCTCATTAAATAACCTGCAGTGGTCTTCCATAAAATATTCATCATTACAAAGCCACAAACATATTTTGAAGTGATGTTTGTGAATGCGAGACTATTATTAATTGACTTGAAGAAATTTCCATTATGGGGAGATATTCCACAGGTGTTTCTATGGGGTTTCCTGTAGGTTTCTATTGAAGTGTTTTAGCTTGTCTTTGGCAATGAAATATGCAAAAAAGTATAAAAAACTATCGTCTTGCCCTGCATATGAAATTACTATGGTAGTATATATCAAAGCTGCTTAAGAAGATTATGTAAATTAAATTTTAAATTATTTTCTAATAGATATTAAAAAAATAATTTATAATTTGGAAATTTATTTTTTCCTGTGCTTTTGATAACAATTTAGGAATTATGCTACCATATTATGCAAAATAATTTATACTTAAAAATTAATATACCAAATATAATTTACTAAAACTTACTATTTTATATATGTGTATACTTAAAATGGTAAAAATGTACTGTACTTGTAGTCTTCACAGTAGTGTTTTTAGAGAATATTGCTAGTAAGATTAGAATAGTGCTGTTTTATGATACCTTAGCATTGATGAAAAATGGTAACTACAGAATAAGAATAGTACTGTTGACTTTTACAGGATTGTTCTATGACTAAGATCTTTCAGAATGAGTAAACAACATGACCATTTTGTTTCCTAAACTGATATTTTTGAAGTGTATGTATGAAAGATGTATAGAAGCAACTAGAGGTCTCTATCTAAAATTAAACTACTAGGTGTAAATTAGTCTACCACACATAGTATCTGGACTTCAACAGTAATTGTAGGTTCTCTTAAAGCCTGGCTGAAGAATTTCTTCTCCAAGCTTATTAGTTGGAAATCATACAAGAGGAGCAGATGTTATGCTGTGACTATTTAAGAGAGGAAAAAAGTACCCTAGTCATGTTTGCTGAAATACTTCCATTAAAGGTAGGGAAGTAGAAGTATCATTTTATAAAGCAGTGGCGATATTTCATGAGGAATACTGTACATTATTATAGTTCCTTATCAAAAAGAATTCAGTCTGAATCAGATGAATAAAATAAGTGTTACATTGTTCTGATCGTCCCACCTTACAAAAGAAATGTAAGACAGGATGAAAAGATAAATGTTTCAGGAAGTGAATGCCAGTATGCGGAGAACTTAAATAAGGACAAATGAGTATATAATATATAGATACATTAGAGAGAGAGGCAAGGTGAGTTCTTGTTATCAGAACAGTGAAGCCTTCTCGTAGAAGGAGGGAATAGATGAAGGGTGAAAATATTACTTTCAAGATGCAGCTTGATAGGCTAATGAAAAATACATTCAGATATGATAACTGGAAGAGAAACCTAGCATCTTTTGAGTCCTGAGTTCTAATGAATCAAGTGATCAAACTCAGTGAAGAGTATCTTTTCATCTATTCAGAAGTAGTGGGGGGAAAAAGAAGGTCCCCGACCACTTTCACTCAGTTAAATCTAGAAGCTTCAAATGCTGAGCATTCATGTGGATACTACAATCACAGTTTCTAGTATGATTTGTCTTTTTCAGATGTGAATCAGGAAGGAAATTAAGTGTGATTTTTCCCCCCTTGTTTATTTTTTGTTAAAGTATCTAAGTACTGTCAGCTTGGTCAGAACTACATTAGTAGAGGAAAATTGGAAAATTTTGGTCTTTTCTACTATCTGTGTTTCATACACTAAGAATTCAGAGTTTAGTAATGCTGTTAGTGCTATTGAATTGTTTTAGAATCATATCAACTGCATCTTTTCTTCCTTAAGGCTGTAGAATTTTTATTTCAGTATATGCAAACGTCATGAGAGTTATTTTAGAACTTTTTCTTGTGAGTGCTTTTATAGCATACTTTTACTGTCTAGAGATGAGTTAAGAGGCATATGACCAAATGCCTCAGCATTTGGACAGTGCCCTTAATAATACGCTTTAACTTTTGTTCAGTACTGAAGTGGTCAGGCAGTTGGACTAGATGATCATTTTAGGTCCCCTTCCAACTGAACCATTCTCTCTTCTCTTCTCTTCTCTTCTCTTCTCTTCTCTTCTCTTCTCTTCTCTTCTCTTCTCTTCTCTTCTCTTCTCTTCCTCTTCCTCTTCCTCTTCCTCTTCCTCTTCCTCTTCCTCTTCCTCTTCCTCTTCCTCTTCCTCTTCCTCTTCCTCTTCCTCTTCCTCTTCCTCTTCCTCTTCCTCTTCCTCTTAATATGGTAGTACACATGCATCCCAATTAAATAACACTGAGAATAATGGGAATCTTACTTCTTGTTTAAGTGGCAAGAGAGGACAAAGAATACAAGGATTTTAAAATAAATCTTAAGATAGAAGCAAAGAAAGAATAAAATAAATGTGAAAGCTGATGATGTTGAAACAGTGGGGGTTTCTATTCTCTCATATATATAATTGAGAAGAATCCTTGATCTATCAATGCCAAACATAATCAAGACTGATTCTCTTTTGCTGACATGATATTACACTTCTGGGATTTTATAAAGGAACACAAAGTGAGTTAAATAATTTTACAAAGTAAGTGAAAACTTTTTTAAAGACTCCTTAATTCTACTGAAGGAGTATGAAGTGAATTGAAAATGAAATATCTCTAGTCAAGTCACTGGAGTTTTGTTCTTCATTGTAATGTACCTGGACTTCTATAACAGAAATAAATAACTCCTACCACAAAAGACAAACTCTGTATAAACAATGTATAGTAGCCATCCTTTTATTATTTTTTTCCCATTTTCAAGGACAAGTCATAGAGTTTGGCTATACCTTTTTATTTAGCAGTCATGGTCCGTGGAGGCAGTTGAACAGGGTTTTTCTTATATTGAAAAATGAAGAAATAAAGTATCTTTTTTTTTTTTTTCAATTAACTGATAATTTGCAAAGAATATTTAGAGTATTGTCAGGTGTATAACTATATGCAGCACAAAACTCACAAAGAAGAAAAGCTTGAAATTATTTTGAAGACTTAATTGATTTTACTATATCGTTAAGAAGTCCTGCATTCTAAGACAATATCCATCCTAAGGGAATTTCTAAAGCAAGACCTGTGTACTATAGATACAAATGAGTGCAAGATGCAAGCAATGTATCAAGACCACTGGTACAGTTCATAATTAATAAATGAAATATAGAAAAAAATCAGTCTGAAACAGAGATAACAGATTTGGAGAAAAAAAAATGCTTATCGAAATCAAACTCAAATAGTACTGGATCAAACTAGTCATCGTGTAGCAGTTGAGAAAGTGAATCAATGCTTTCATTTGCATCTTAAATCACATTTATTTCCAATAGAAGTTTAGATTCCAACACATTTAACTACTGTAAAGTTCTGTGCTTCTAAAGAGCAGAAATGTCACCAAGCATTTGCAAATTTTTTACCATATCTGCTCAGTTTGAAGATTAAAATATAGATTATGTTTTGATTATTTTACTTAGCTGTTTTCAAAATCTTATTCATTCTACTATCTCCATTCTCTTTCTTTCTGTATGTTTCCAGCTCTATTTTTTTTTCTGACTTTCTTATAAAGCCTTTATTGTTTCTCTATCCCTTTATTCTTTAAGAACACTTATCTATCACACCTTACCTTATGCTTTTTGATACCTGACTTTAAGTAGTATCTTAGTAATAGTGAGGAAAAAGTGAGTCAGGGAGAACCTGGATGTTCCCCTTTAAACCATTTTTTATTTTTGCTGTTTTTTACAGGAGAACTTAAGATGGTAGGAGGCAATAAGATTTAAAGATTTTTAAAGATTTTTCAGATTTGTTATGAGGAGTTAAATCTTGAAACCAAAAGGATTTAAGATAAAGTTATTTAATTATCTTTATTTTTTAAAAAAAGATTCAGTGAATGGCATTGCTTTGGGATTATTCAATGTAACTTTTCAAGGATTTGTTAGAAAATATATTGATGTATCCTGATGTTTTTGAGGTTTACTTAGAAGCAGGAAGAGGAAACAAAGCGCAGTGAAGGTTTTAAGAGTGAAGTAGGAAATCAATGTGCATATGTCCTCAGGTTTTGGGTTCGTTTTTTTTTTGGGAGGGGGGATTTTTTTTTTTTTGTTATGAGTGAAGTCCAGAAGTGCAAAGATGCGAGTCTGAAGAAAGTCAATATATTTTGCAGTAAGATTCTTATGTTCTTCTATATGTATAAGAATATCTACATATAAGACATTTGTGTATGTTTAAATGTTATTTTTTAGAATAATTTAATAAATTCCAAGAAATAGTTTTTTAGCATAACACAGATGTAATTTAGTACTCAAGCATTTAATCGCTGAACTGTATTTGTTCAATATTTCCTAATACTTTTGGAAATACCTGTTTAGTATGTGCAATGAGTCACATAGATATGTTCTATTTGGTGGATGAACTCCATAATCCGTGGTTAAAGTTTTTGTTAGAGAAAAGCTGATAATAATGACCTAAGTTTCTTGACACCTTCCAACTTCAGAGAAGTCAGAGGAAATGACATCAGTTTTCATTGAATAGTCAAGTCCAGCGTGAATAGAAGGAAGAAGGGGAAAAAGAAAATCAGTCATACTGATTTCAGGAAATGAGTTATGTTAATGCTTTAATTGAATTATAGCTCCTTATACTTGCCTGTCAGTTTTATTCTCCTAACTTGGTACATTTATTTTTCTTGCAGTTCCTTTGGTTCTTAAGTTTCTTCATTATAATATACATGTTTAGTTCTATAATTGATACTTGTCTTGTGATGTGTTGGTTCATTACTTTCCCTCAGTATTTCAGGTTTTCTGATTTTGACTACAATATGTTGGTATGAATCAAATACATTTTAGACAAATATAAAAACAAATTTATCATTAGTGCAATTATATATTACTTTAAAAATAATCATATTAACCATAATTGCTTTCTTTTAAATAATACAGTGGAAAACTATAATTTTGACCATTTTAAAAACCATATGTGTAAACTAACTGTGTTTCCTCTTTGTTCTTAATTCAATACCAATATATGAAATAACCTATTTATATATATGTATCTGTAACCTGTATAGAAAACCTTTTTTTCAATACATTTTCTGACTGATTCTACATAGTTTAGCTCCTTATTGCATTACTTTATTATATATATAGCTGGTCTTTATAATAACTGGGACTTAACTAAGGAAGTAAAATATTATTATAAATTTTAGTGAAAACATTTTAAAGTGGGAGAGTTCCACATACAATTTTGTTGACAAATGACATAGCACAGTAATACTTAAACTTCCAGTTCTGCTCCATGCTAATCATACTTTTCAGCAAGAGAAGAGCAGGATTTTTTTTTCCATTATGTCACTCATCAGTGTGTATTTAAATGAGGTAAAAACCCAATGAGAAATTTTCAAATGCATATTAAATACTACATAGCTTATATCATACTGTTCTCTGAAAATTGTCACAGGTTTTGATCTATGGATAGAAAATGACCCTGAGAAGTTGCACAATTAAGATGGAAATGCATCATATTAAAATAAAATAAAAACACATTGAATTTTAATATAAATGTGAAATGCACACATTAGGTTAGAATCATATGTGTATGGTATATGTATATAAAGTATACATATATATTGTATGTAAAGTATACATATACATTTTGTTCATTATATATACAAAATATATAAAGTAGATTAAGTATACGATTATGTTCATTTAACTATCATTTTGTGGAGAAAATTTTACATTCATTCTCATTTGCATTTTCTTCCATTCTAAATAAAACTTTTTGACTGTGGGTTAATAGTAAAATAGAGCCTTTTCTCATCAAAACTACTTACACCTGAAAATAAATAAAAAGTCTAATTTTATCTGTTTAATAGGTCATAATGATTAGTAACTATGTTTAAACTTCTCTACTTTTAGGACAGAGTCAAAAAGTCATTTTCACTATTTTAATCATTCTATTTATTGTCCACCACCTCATCATGTTTAAAATATTGTAGGATCAAGAAAAAAGTATTTGTTATAAGTTGTACTAATGCAGTGTGTTACTGCAGTAATTAGTAATACAGTGTAGCAGTAAGTACAGTCATGCAGTAGCTGCAGTAATTTGAGGTATAAATCTTCTATACAATCTGCTTTGACCAGACACTTTAGGGTTGAAAGTGAGATGGGTGGGGGTATAGAGTAAAAAGGAAACCAAGATCCGCTCATGTAAAAAGCAAAAAATGCAATACTATGACAAGTGGATGGTTCACCACTCTGTAGTCTGATTGTTCATCTTCTGAATGGCTCTTCATATTTAAGAAATCATTAACCTACACAGTTGCTGCTGTGCTACAAAACCTGATGAAAATTCATGTTCTCTAATACCAGCTTTCAAGGTGCAGAAAAGCTCTAGAAGGTAGTGCTACATCAGTCAGTGTGTTGGGTCACAGTGAAGTTTATTTGGGTAATCACTAAGCTTAGAGATTTTTAATGTAAATTTATAGAGCCAAAAGTGTCATCACCTAAAAACTAGATAGCCTGCTATATTTTCCTCCCCTGCCTCTCCCCCCCCTGCCTTTTGTGCAATCTCTTGATGCAATGATCCCTAAGATACCTGGATATCTCACGCTTGTGTTGTCAGAGTTTGGAAATTCTGGATAATAGTTGCATTACATGTGTAGTGAACATGAATTGTACACACACAAAAAAAGAAACTGACCTGTACATGAGCAGTAGGCTTAATGCATTCAGGCTGTGGATATGCTGTGGATGTGGATCAACTTCTAGAGGAAATAGAGTGAATCAGACTTACGCCCAAGATGAACTGGAAATATCATGCATCAGTTATTTGGCATATGTGTACATGAGTACCAAATACTGGAAGTCCAGAATATATCAGACTCCTGTTTCCATCACCAGAAATAGCAGCTGCAGCAAGTAAAATCTGCCATCATCAGATACTGAAGTTCTTGACTGGTTCTGCACCAGTCAGAATCAGTTCTGCACTGTATTCCAAACAGCTATCTTCTGTCTCTTCAGAAAGAAGTTAATGGGTTAATTATTCATTATTTCTAGGATACCATAAATCCAGCAAGTACACTTATTGAAGAAGACCATGTAATCCTGAATCTACAAGTGTTTTTAATTTCAGCTTCCCTAGCATTTGGACCCAATACAAAGAAAAACAAATGGTAGTAATTTCTGTTTTCTATGTAACAGTAGTGTGCTGGGAAGAATTTTGAGAATACAGATTCAAAGGAAAGATTAACTTTTCTTTCTCAGTCATGTGAGAAAAAGAAAAAAATAAATCTCGAGATAATATACTCTCAAAGACTTTCACCCCAGAATTTCTTTTAACAGCTACTTTTGATTCAGATATTTTCAAAGAGAATCCATTGCAGTTGACTTCAAGTAAATGTCAAAGATAAGAAACAAAAGAATACAGAGATTGTGAGGGGGCATCAAACTTTCCCTTTATTTCCAGGGATATTACATGTTTTCTAAAACACGTTGTATGGGCATATATGTATATACAATACAAACATTTAGGTACAGTCAAATAAGCAATCTACCTCCTCTTTTGAACATAATATTGTATTTCTGCAGATGTCATCTAAGGATGATTGTATGTGCAGTCATGAAATAATGGCTTTGATAGTATGATGTTCTCCAGCTGCATTAGCTGAGTGATAGTGAATATATAATATAATATAATGTAAGAAAGCTTCAGGAGTGGGGAGGGGCTGTTTCATTGTTGGAAGTACTTTGAGCTACACATAAGTAAAGAAGTTTATAAGGTCAGAAGAGGCCTAAGTTTCCCTGGTTAATACTCTGTATAGTTATAGTAATGGAACCTGAGTGTCTGTTTTGCATAGAATGATGATGTTTTAGTTATCAGCATTTTGAACGCAGCTTATACTTTGTATAAAAGTTTACAAAACATAGACAAGACAAGCTGGACAATTTACTTACAAAAATGCTGTTGCATAACTGAAATAAAGACATGTATTTGTAGGTTGTCAGTGTTTTAAATAAATATCCTTCACGTGGCTACAGACCCCACTGCTTCCATATTGTGGAAGCAAATTTTCTGTCTTGAAATTTATGTCTTGTGTAGCTCTCAGGATGTACTTTTACACTGAAGCCAGAATTGTGTGAACTGAACAATTTTTTCATTATTGAAAGTAAATTTCATTTCTAGTGTCTGAGAGCTTGTTGTACTCAAGGTAGTGCTAGGGAAATTATACGTCTAAGTAGTGTTTCTTTTATAATACACGTGCTTAAAACACATGTAGATACATTCTTTTTTTAACTTGATGTCCTTTTTTAATATAGTACTTAGCCTGAAAAGTAAAATGCAGTAATTGTCTAGATTAGTCCTTTCTCATGACTGTTTGTATATAGGCTGTACACATATGACTATGCATGAATATGCAGAATTACACCTTTTTATAAAAAAATTTAAGGCAGTATTTTAATTTTTTTTTTGTCTAAAACTTTGCCTGTAAGTGTTTGAATCTTCCTTAGCTTACATGAGAGACCATTTTGGTCAACAACTTCAATAAAATTATTCTAGATGTATTTCAGTTTACATATAAATTTACTACTTGAAAAGTGTACATGAGTCTTGTCTGTCTATTGGCTGAATATTAGCTTACCATGTGATGCAAAACTTCTTACCTGGACTCCTTCCATTACCAGGACTGTTCATATCCTTCCCATGTCAATAAAGCATTCAGTTCCATCTTTCATACTTGCAGAAGACATTGACCCTTCTAACTTTAGAAACAGTCACATAAATTATAATCTTTCATGCTGTAATAAAGCCATTTGAACAGGAAAAAAAGCACAAGCTTCCAAGGTGGATGCTAAAGTACTTTTCAAGTTTTTTTAACATAATCTGTGATTCATTGTCGCACAGTTCTGATGCTACTGGTTACATTTCATCAGGTCACGTGATCACAAATACATTCAGGATTGTCAGAGGCTTATTTGGATAGGAAATGTACATTGGCATTCCTGACCCCCAAAATAAAAAATCCAAACCAACTTGCTGACTTTTAAATCTATAAATTAAAAATAAACCAACCAACCAATCTACAAGCCATATGTATTTAAAGTGGTATTAAAGAAACTTCTAAGCATTTCCTTGCATTATAGCAGTGGACAGGTGGTTAGATCAGATAGAAGTTTATAAATTTTGATTAAAATAGATTTTTTTTAGTCTTTCCAGTTAATTATATGACAGCGTTACTGAAGATTTATTCTATTTTAGACATCATGATTAAGCCTGGTCTCTGAACAGTTTGATTTCCTTGATGTAACTTTTCAGTTTTATTTTTGGCTTGATACTTGGATGGATTTAAGGACAGGGCATAAAGGAAGCTTTGAGTTCACATCTGTTTTAATTTATGAATATTATTCTTCAAAGCATTAGAGAATTTTCTGCTGCCTTCCATCTACACCGGTATGCTTTCTCAGGGGTATCCTACTTTTTTTGTCTAATCGATTTCCCTGTTTCTTGGCCATTCAGAAGTAAGAAAATATAGTAGGCTGACCATATTTCTTTCAGTAGCATTATCACATCTGAACTGCTTGTCTTGAGAGAAATGGGAGTATCAAAATCTAAATTAATCTCATGAGAAAGTAGGTATCTTAGGCCAGATGATTCGAGCCCTTAAAATCTCTGTTTCTCTTTGTGGACTAGCTTAGATGTGTAGAACTGTGCTGTTTGCTGACATGAATCCATCCTCTGAGACTTCTGAAAACTGATAACCATTCTTAGTACTTACTGTCATGTGTATGCTGAGCCTGTTTTTGAACAGTTACCATTTTCCACACTGGTTTCCACATTGGCATGTGCAAAATAAGGCCTAGTTTACCACATATTAAAGAATATATTTATGTGTTTTGGGTGTTGGATTTTTGGTGATGGTGGGGTTATTTTTATGTTTATACATGCATATGCCATCTGACATGTAGTTTAGTGAAGGCATGTTTGAACCAAATACATTTCTGTAATTATTCCTTCACAGTGTATTCACAAACTACTGTTTAATAAATCAATGTACAAAACCCAGGTAGAAGTAAAATTTTTCTCTTGTAGTGTAAAGATGCTTCAGAGATCTTGAGTTGCTCTCTTTCCTAGTGGTATTTCATAGCCTTGGCATAGTGATGCAAATAGTTATAAAAATTTTTTACTGTTTTAAATGTCTTCACCAAAACACTCTTAAAACTATTTCCAGTTCCATCTTAGATCTTTTGAACTCTGTTTCTTGTCTAGACAGACTATGGGTATGCCATTCAGGTGTTTCAGGACGAGTAGAAACAAACAAAAACCCCCAAATTAGTCTTCATTCTTTAATTTGTTGTTATGATGATTTCTAAAACTAGAGGACAAGCGTCTCCCTAATGTGAGTATTTAAACCCATCCCACCACTTGAAATCATGTATTCAAGCCCACTCCCATTTTACTTAGGTGTGGAAAAATAGCTAGGCCTATCTTCTGATTCATGAGGAGTTATTTTACACTGATGCTCAGAGAAGACCAAAAGAGAAGTTTACAGCTATATGCCAACATTTATGTGTATGTCAAAATAGCATCTTAGAAATCTCACACAATGATGAGAGAGCATTACTGCTATTCCAGTATGGCTGTACTATGTGAAAGTACAGTTCTTGGGTCCATGACTTCTACTGAGAATTGTATTAGTTGTAGACTTCAATTAATTTGGGGTGGGAGGGCTTATGGTATTAAAGGTTAAAAAATATATTAAAACATATAGTACTTTGTGCCAACAGGTATGTTGTGCTCCTGCAAATAATGTATTTACCAGAACCATAAGCAATACTTATAGGTTACATTATGATACACAAAGAAATTTACATTTTGCATCTTGAGAGAAAAGCCTGTGTGTATTTACAAGAAAATGTGGTCTCTTCCATCAGGAGTGTGAAAATATTTATCATCACCTCCTATATCTATCCTATAAATTGTCTTTTTTAGTAGTATGTTTTCTCCTGAATCTTGTTCTGCTCTTGTGTGTGGAAATAAATAATTTTATTTATTTTAAAATAGCAATAATATTTTGCTACTTTGGTATTTATGCCTCATGTAAGGGTTTCTTTGACTGTTCATTTTCTATAAGTTAATGGGTGCTGAGAAATTTTTTCATGACGTACTGTCTTCTCACATTAACTTCTCTTAGACCTAGTTCATTTAATCTCTGTTGACTTCATCAGTAGTATTTGCTTGTACGCAACATAAAACAAGTTCTTCCATAGAGTTTTTAAATGTATCTAATCTATCAAGTCACTTGAGTATGATGTACTTAAAATTAACCTGTACTTGAAATTTTTCTAGAAGGTCCATTTTTATGTATTGTTCATTGCTCACTGGCAGAGTGTATTGGGGAAAAGGGGCACATAGTGTAATGACTGAAAGAAAAGGTTTGTTGTGCTTTTTTGCCTTTTTAACGTCTCTTAAATTTTTGGTTTACTCTCCTTTTATTAGTTGTTTATTTTCAAATATGTATTGAGGCCACATGGTTTACCTGGATTAACTGCCTTTATCATAAAGCCAGCACAAAACAAGAACTTTTAGAGAAATAGTTCAGCTGTGGGGTTAAGAGTGAGGTGGGAGCCAACTAACTTCCATATTACACTTTGCAAGTAACAATTTTCAAGCTAGAAAGAGGAGCATCTGCAGAACCAACAGCAGAACAGTGGATTGTATTTTACTTTTGCATTCAGATCTCTGTAGTTAAAACAGAAAATTAGCCCGGTATGCTTAATTTATCTATGATCAAAATATTTCTGTTTTGTCTGTGTGATCTAAACACAGAGTAACAAATCTCAGTATTTCCTGAGTAAAAGTTATTCTTCCGTACTAAAGCTAGGAACATAACTAAGGTCAATTTTGAAAACAACTAGTGGAGGTAGTTTCAGAATGGGGAGGTAATCTGGATGCCTATAGAATTTGAGAATGTATTCCAGTGTGTTACTTTTAGAAGGACTTTTGTGCACTAAAACACTGTAATTTTATAGCTGTTGCCTCTGTTTTGTCTTTTCCCAAATGTAATACTGATTTTCAATGTAAATTTTAAAATCTGAAGTAACAGGCAAAATATGTCGACAAAAAATATGATGACATTTCTACTGCTGATTAAACCTTTTCAGAATATATGTGGATTAATATATGCCCTATATTGCTTGGATGCTTATGGAATTCAGATCTGAGCATATATGCATATATATTGGATTTCAGTGTGCTTTAAATTACATGTCATGGGTGACTTTTTTTCCTTTTAAATTCTCTATGACTGGAAAGAGTAATTGAGTTAAAATTTCACAGAAAAATCAGCTGTTTAAAAACTGTTTTAGAACATTTTTTTAAAAGGTTGCTGACTTTTCAGTTGGCAGATATGAAAGTATTCTGCAGGTTTTTTGGCATTTTTGAGGGTTTTTTTGGTGTGGTTTTTTTGTTTGTTTGTTTGTTTGTTTTGTTTTTAATAGAGGGAGTGGAAGACGAGCATTATTGTTTCTTAACACAGAAGACCAGATAAGATTCAACTGTTCAGCTGTTTTAGAGCAACCATATCTATCATTCTTTTAATTTTCAAGATTCCATAAATGTGTGACAATGTTTTTCGCAACTATGTGGTGCATAGAAATAAACACTTTTGGCCATTATTTTTTTTTTTTCTTGGTTATGCAGGAGAAAAATTAAGTTACAGGTCTTACTTCTTTTCTTTGTCAGGTGTACAATTTGGTACTTGTTTTTGTAAACTGTTTTCCACCAAAAGTACACAATATGAGCTTGTTAGATAGCCAGTACTCTAGTTTGTATATACTTCCATGATAAAACTTGTCAAATGAAATTAACTATTTTAGACTGTATTGCCTGATACTTGTTTTTGTTTTGTTTTTTTTTTAACTAGTGAAAAAGGCCATAGATTTTAAATCTAGAGGATTTAAATTGTTTCCAGGGAAAGACAACAGCAACAAGTTTTCTATCTGTGAGTGTACTCCTTTTTTGTTACTTTTTTCTAGTGCAAGAGTGAAGTTTGTGCTGTCTGTGTTGTTTGTGTGTTTTCAAAATCGTTTATGTATTTCTGATAATATGACTGATTTAAATCTGTTTCTCCAGTCTGCATGGTGAATTTTTAAATATGGTTCTACTCTAAAGGCAAGCTTTCTATAAATCTGGCATTGCAGAAAAACATTTTGTCTGTAATTTCACACAAAATTTGCAGTATTCACAAATAAATAAATATTCAGCCTACCAGGTGTCAGCTGAAGTCTTAGCTGCGAAAAGGAGACATGCTATTTTAGTTGAAAATTAGTACTAGCAGCAAAAAGCTATATAAACCAAAGGGTATAATCATTTAGAAATGTGTAACCATGTATTTTTTTGAAGAGACACACATAAAGTCACTTCCTGATTTTTTTTTTCCTTCATTGACTTTGACATTTTGAACTGATTAACTAACTGTAGTTTTAAAAAATTCTGGAGATGCTTAGTGCCTTCAGCTTTAATTATAGAAAAAAGAAACTGAAAGTGCTCAGCATCTTAGAGAACTGAGTCCTGATTAACTCATAAGGAGGAGTCAGGCAGCTTTCTAAATTAAACAGGTATGAGTCTAAATACATTAAAGAGTATTTTGAAAAAGAAAAACCAAAAAACAACTTGCCATTTTTATAGAGTTCCTTTTTTGACTAGAACCGCATTTTAAATATTTAGAAGTAATTGGTTAAAATAAAGATGATTTAAATGCTTAGCCTATGTCTGCTTATACTACATTTTATTGTTCTTCACAAGAGTGAAAGGAATTGCTTTTGAAGCTCCTTAGGTTGGACACATTTGCACTAGTTTTTTGTTTAAAGTGTCAGCGATAGATTCAGTTTCCAGAATTTAGTGGGGCACGTTGCATAACCTGTAATGCAGTTTTCAGTTTTAGATTTTAAACTGTCAGCATATGTGATTTTTTTTTATAAAAAGATGTCTTTAAGCAGCAAGACCTTTTAATGTTTATGAAGTAAAAAAAAAAACCAAACAAACACACTTCAGTTTTTATAATGTAGCATATTGCCATATTCAACTTTTCTGTAAACTGCATCACCTAAGTAGTTCTGTAAGACATTCTTGGTTTTTCTGAAAACTATGCATACTGGGTTACTGGAAAGTAGAATGATTATTAAAGAAGAAATAACAGTAAGACAATTACAGTAGAGTTTATAAGGTGCATCACTGAGATCTCTGTCTGATAGTCCATCTGTGCTTTTATAGTTACAAATGAGAATAGTACAATGGCTGATAAAACAGTTTCACTACAAATTTATTTTGCACAAATTGCTAAATATTCCACTTTATAAACTTTAATAAGAACTACTATTTAAAGTGCCAGACACTTGTGATATCTAAAGGTGATTGTTACAAAATTAGTGATGAAATTTATCAATATAATTTTGAAAGTCTTTATATAATTTCATATGTTATGATATTCTATGTAAAGCTGAAAACTTCTGTATCTTATTATATTGGTTATGCAGAATAGATTATATGAGTCAATAATAACTGAAGGTGAAAACCTTGATGATTTGTACCTTTAGTGATCATAATCTTGTCATAAATAGATAACTAATATTTTATATTGTAATCTAGCATTTGGTTAGCTAGTCACTTTGGTAGCTGAGGAAACTGAAGAGGCAGTATGTCATGAAAAACCTATGTATTTAGCTGTTGACTTTAGATAAAATATCCAGTGTGGCCTCAGCTGAATCTGTACTTGTATTACAGTCCTTTAAAAAAATAGGTTCCTTTAAAAAAAAGGATGACCATCATTCAACTGTAGTGGAAATAAGATAAGGACAAGTGAATACCTATTTTACATTATGCCTTGTATTAGCAATATCTTTAGAAATTATCATCTAACATTTCTCATGTGTATGTCTTCTCCTTATTTTACTTTTTTTTTTTTTTTAATATATCAGGTATATAACATTCAATACTAATGCATGGGTGACTTATACATAGTAAAGCCAGAACAGTAATATTTGATATAATGATAAAATTCGAAACAATTATTCATCAACTTAATTTTGCAGGTGTTGAGATTAAAAAAAAAAATAGCATTGGAGGACCTAATTCACTCTGGATGAGAACTCTGGAACTTCTTGCTCCTAGTTTCATGACCAGACCATGAATTAATCCTTTCCCTAGGGAAGCCTTTAATTTAGTACAGGAAGCCTTTCATTTCCTATTGTCATATGATTATCTGGGCTATAAAACAAACAAACATAGACAGACAGATATCTGGGGAAGTACACAGAACTGTATTTCAGTACACTGAAAAATCAAACGTCTGGAAAAGTAACATAAAAAAAATAATAAAAAATGCATTTATTTTTTGCTAAGTACTTAACAGACATCAGAACAGTTTTAAGTTTGTACTTAAATATATTTCTGATTTGGAATCAAATCAGAAATCAGTTTAATTGCTTCTAGTTATCACTTTTTCTTCTGAATTTTTGCTGTGTTATATGTCTTATTTTAATTTTGTCACTGTAATTATTTTATTGATTTTCTTTAACAGAAGCCTTTAAAATTTTATTTTTTAATATTAGTAAACCCATAATTATAATTTAAAATTCATCTAATAAAATATTTTTAGGAATTGAACTTTATACAGAAGATGTCAAAACAAAAAAAAATATTTTCAAGCTTCCATTTTTTGAGAAGTTGAAGTATATAATAGTTCTTGTGTTTTGAAATCCGGTAGAATTTCCTTTTTTCTATGAATATTCACTCTGTTACCTGTGTATGGGGAAATATAGTGTACAGAATTCCAATGAATATTTGAAATATTAAAACATGAATTGCAATATAAGTAAATATTTCTGTTTAAATATTTTTGCTTTTTTCTTTTTTTTAAAGAATTTCTTCTGTGTGCATAGATATATGATACAACCCCCAAATGACACCACTTTATTTTAATTTCTTATTTATTCTTATCAGGCATCATGAATAATTTCCTTACCATAGTTTTAAGATATGTTTAATGTCAGAAAAATTAGCAGACTTTCAAAAAACTGAGAAAGTATCTTTTTCCCTACTTGTTCTCAGTGCACATCCTTTCCCTTCCTGCATGGCTCTGTGAATCCTAACTGTCTACCCAAAGTTTTAAGGTCTTTTCTATATATATAGGCTACTTATGATGATTCTGAATTTCTCACATCTTGATCTAGGCTTTGGAAATAGGGAAAACCACCGAGATATTTCAAAAAGAGAGTTCATTCTAAATGCTCATCCAACATGTTCCTGCTAGATGGCCTTGTGAAGTGCAGTCTGTGGAACTGGAATTGTCATATATATATATATATATATATATATATATATATATACACACACATATATATATATATGCCAACACTAGCAGGAACTTGGGTTTCTATAGCTAATATGGTTTCAACACATGTACAAGTACTGCAGAAGGAAAAGACTGAAACACAGTAATATGGACGAGTTCTAAGGAAGAGCCCTCCTGGCCCAAATGTGCCCTGAGCATATTGATGCAAATGAACAGAGGTTGCCTTGGTTTGCGGTTAGAACAACCTTGGACATGATACAGTTCTTTCCAGGCAGAGAATAAATACTGTGGTTCCAGTTGACAAGGGCTGAGCCTGATACAGGTTTTCTATCAGTGTGCTAAGTTGAGATGTTTTCCTTTTAACTCTCTGCAACATTTGACCTTTGACTTCTCAGGGGTACCAAACCAATTCTGTCTTTTCTGTATATGTAAGAAGACAAATTTCAAAGAAGGGGAAACCCCTAAGTATTCTGAATGTTGCTGTCCTTCATTAAAAGCTGACACTTCACGAACACCCTTTAGAAATATAGTTAGAAACTAACATTTGTTTATTCAGGTACATTCAATTTATAATGTAATGTAATTAGCATAATTATATGCAAACTTTTTCTTGAAAGTTATAATCTTTTTTATATATAACAAATCAGTTGGTCTACTTCTGCAGAAATAAAAATGAATAAATATGAAAATATCTGCTTAGGATAAATCTGTTGGTTTCATGTCAACTTGTCTTTCATGTCAACTTGATAGAACATATTCTTCTATCAGGCCATGAATTTACCAAATAGCAGACCAACCTCCTTTGCTACTGTTTTTTTGGGAATTGCTACCTCCTGGTTCAATGAATTTAAAAAATTAAATACAAAATTAATAGAATTATTTTGGCCTATATTATTTTTCTAAGATATACTTTTGCAAGCTGTAAAAATTACAAGTATATAATGCAATGAAAAAATGAGTGAAGAGGTGATTGGGTATGCTGAGGGATAAATCGCTACATATGCATTTTGGAAAACCATGCTGAATGGTTCACAGGAAGTTTCTCTCTGAAGATCCATTTCAGTTTATTTTAAGATAAATATATGCAAATCAAACTGGCATTTTGAATTTACCTTCAGATCATCATATTTTGGGGGTAAGGACAATTCTCTCAATATGAGTCTATGAATTCAAGTTTTATTATAATTTAAAGAGAAAAGGTCAGCTCTTATTGGAGGATACATTTATTAGATTATTTTCAGAGTAAAATCTTACAGCCTTAAACCTGATGAACACCCCTCTAAACATTATTTTTTCTAAAGGAATAGTAATAACATTTCCATAAGGATTCAATAATACTATAAGAAATCAAAATAGATGATTAGTATAACTTACAAAAAACTTACATTATTTTTGGAAACAAAACCCACAAAAAAACCAATAAACACAAACAAACCTTAAAATGCATACTTTGCTTATTATAGGGAGGAGAAACTTAGGCAGAGAATATACTTTTTCCTATTTGTTAACTGCTTAACTCTGTATTTCCTCAAACCTATATTATTTAATCTTTTTTTGTTGATTTTGTTTTATTTTGTTTTTTTTTTACAGTAAATGAGGGAGGTATTAAACAGGCATCCAATTTGTGTCCAGATCCGGGAGAACCAGAAAATGGAAAACGGATAGGCTCGGATTTTAGGTAAAATATAAACCCTACCATTGTATCATTTCTCTAATACTGAACTTGGAAAATGTATGTTAAAAATTTATTGCTGTTGTTGAGCTACTCTTTCAAACCTGAACCTCTCAGTAAAAAGTGAAATGGAATTCTGTATAAACTTATGTAGTGCAATATAGCCTGTACTTAGGATGCAAAGAAGATAAAATACCTATTTCGAAGAGAGCATATATCTCTGATAATCTGGCAAAAAATGGATTGAAGGTAAGTTAAAATAAGTTTCTCATGTAAATACTATATTAGATTTACAAATATTGAGCATACATATGGTACTGGAGGTTTTTGTGAAGGCAAAGCAGAACTGAATGCAACACAAAAAGAACAATAAAAACTTACAGAAGAGGTTTCGGTTGTTATTATAGAAATACTCGTTAGAATCTAATATAGAATATTGCATTTTCTATGGTATGTTTTTCAGGAACCCAGAAGTTTGAAACATGCAGATGTATTTCCCGAGTAGTCCTCAGAGTGATTTAGCACTCTTAATGCAGACTATTTTTGGATTTATTTTGCTATATTCTCCTCCATTCTCAGCTATCTTTCAAATTCCTTGTCTTTAAAGAAAAAAATACTGCAGTACTCTTTCAAAATATTATGCCTTTTTCTCAGTGAACATACATGACTCCTACTGTCAGTAACAGCACTGGTTCATGTACTGTATGAGTAAAGACACATACATAAAAACTTCTTGAAAATGTTTTGAATTATTTTTCATCTCTTATCTAAGTTTCTGATTTGTTTCTTTTTCAGTTGTTGGAATAATCATTTAGTCACATACTAAAAATATTAAACATACATATTATTATATATTTGATACAGAGACAAATTTTAGACTGTATTAAAGCATTAAATATAAAGCTATTATCTTGCTCTCAGTCATATGCTAATTTCACATTATGGTTATGTTTGCAAATCACTTCAAAACACCTAAGCAAGGAAAGAGAAAAGGAAGAAATAAGTAGGAGAGAGATTGATAATTTTTAAATGAATTGGTTTTATTACATTCAGGTTTGGTTTGTATGTATTTTATATTTTAGATATCATGCAGCACATTTCCTAACATTTGCAGATAATTTTTTTTAAGAGTAATATGGGAGATGAGCAAAGATTTTATGAATTTATATTACTTCATTCTTTCACATAACTTCTTGTACTTTGTTTTGTTTGGTTTTTTTCCCCCGCCCTATAATCAAACAGAACATGTAACTGACAATGAGATCACAAGTAAATGTGCTAGCTGGCAGTTAGTTAGTTATAATTCTTCATTAGTTATTATAGTCTCTCTATTTCTCTAGTTTTGAGAACAGAAAGAGTTAAATTATTCAGAGAAAGATTTATAACTAATTTTATATAGAATGCCATTTCTGACATTACCTGACAAAAAAGTTTTCTTGATATTTTCAGAGAAATCGAAATAAATGAATTGTATTTCTTAACTATCATGATTTCTAAAATCATTGCTTAGGCCAGTGTTTTGTATATTAACCTCAGAAATATGGCTTGATAGCAAAAGGCTTAGACAGATAATCTGCAAGTCCTTTTCTAGTGTTGTCTCTGCAAGTGACACTGAAAGACCTACTTGCAAGACCATTTTAGTTAAAGTTATGTGAGGAGCAGTACCTTGAAGGAGATGCAATGATGATGATCATGCCCTCACATTTCTTTTTAGGCTACACTATTAGGATATAATTTAAAATTATTTTCACTATGTGCTGTGATGATGTGACTGTCATTCTTTTGTATTTCAAATGAATTTATAAGAAAGTGAAAGAAGGCATTGAGATTACTGAACAATAGAATGCAAGATGTACAAGATATCAAAATCAATGTTTTCTTTTTAAGTGTTTTTTTCTCCTAATTTCTCACTAATTCAGTGGGGTTTTTTTTTTCCTGTTTGGAAAAAAGTCCCCAAATTATCTGTGAGGGAAGGTCAGCTTTTTCATCAGCTCCCATGAATGTGATATTTAACGCTTATATGTATAACATAATGATAAAAGCAGTCCCATCATAATGGACAAGAAGAAATATCTTAGACATTTCAAATGTATGTAAATGAAAGAACATGGCTTACAAATACAATATCCACTGGAATTGAAAAAAGTGAAAGTGAAAAAGATGTGTGTTGGTTTTAATGACATTTTTGGTGATGTTCACTGAAGGTAAATAAGCTTTTGATCAAAAGAAAATAAACAGAAGTTATATCTGACAGATTGTTATGCTCTTGGTCTTAGGGTTGTAATTTTGGGGGTCAGAGATGTTTATTTTGGTGAGAAAGTATTTTTCATCTTCCGCCAAAGTATATGTTTTTAGATCAAACTGTACTGTATTGAACCTTATTTTGATCACTTCTGGACATTAGTGTAGAACCAACCTTTTTACAAAGTAAAAAAAAATGAAAAAAAAAACCCCACAAAAATCCAACTAGTACTTAATTGATCATTTTTCTGTTGAGGACAGATTCTAGCAATAGTCTAAAATCCTGTTGATTTTAAGGGCAGCCTACTTGCTTCCTGGTTTCTCTAACAGGTTAGATTGCAGAGCAGTAATAGTTTCTGAAAGCACAAGCTTCTCAATGGCTTCACTGCCACCTCAAATTTATGCTTGAAAGCTGTCCTTGAACTAATTCCTTTCAACTAAGTATTTCAATTTTCATAGTTCAGTTTCTTTCAAGATAAAACCGCTCTGGTCTGGATAATCTTCTCTAAATAAATCCCATCTAATGCAACTTCACCTTAATAGGCAGGCCCATTCAGAAACAACCCAGAAAGTACTAGTTCTCTTTCAAAAGAATGAGTCTTTCCAGTGGCTTTCTAGTAGCCTCTCTGTATAATGCAAAAGCATTGTATTTGGAAATAGTGGGAGGACAGATATACATACACACGTGCATAATTTCTAGCCTTTTTATTGACAGGCCTTGAAAAAGGAAACAATTACTCTTGTCTTGTATTCCTTTTACACATATTAGGGATAAATAAGGTGGTTTCCTCTCTAAAGCTTGTTAAAAGTCTTATAAATGTGAATGGTGGGATTTGTAATTGTAAATAACAGGACTGGTGAATGTTAGTAATACATATGTCATTTATCTCAAGTTGAACACTCAATACATTGGAAAGAGGTCTTACAAGGAACAAAAGGAAACTAAAAGTTTTCAGAAAATTGAATAAAGTTAATTTTTAAATTAACCTGTTTCAGTAATTGCTGTTACCATGATGGTTGCTCAATTGCATCATAAGCTTCCAAAGTAAGAATGCTACTAATTCTTTAAAATAAATAAATAAGACATTGAAAGAAAGTGCTTCTATTTAGCTAAAAAAATACACTACTATGGAAAATTTTTTCTAGGTTTTATATATAGAATATTAGCACACTTTTCCCTTTGCCTTCTTAAAGTCACTCTCTCTGTAATATAGGAAATAGCTTTACTTTGAGTTTGTCTTTTTCTTCCCTTCTGATAAGAAAGTGAAAATCCCAATTAAAATATCTTAATTTTAAAATACAGTATTCTGAAGAAGGGTTTAGATCTATCTTTAACAAGATTAATCAAAATCTAGTTTCAGTAGAATTTAATCTATTTTTGAGAAGAACATGCTCTTGTCACTTCTCTTCAGCTTTCTTCAAATATGAAAGTGTATATTTGGAAGCATTTTATTGCAATTTCAATACTGCTCTGATTGTAAACTCTGTCTCTGTCTTAGCACATTCTTTTACATGGGTCTTATACAGACTTAGAAAATCTGTAATGTAAGCTTTGAGACAAGCTGCAGCATTTCATGACATTCTTTGGGACCTGACACTCCATGTTCACCTTTTTGGATATTTTTTCTAATGTCAGAATTCCCCATGCTATATTTTGAAGTTTCAAAGGTTTTGTTTCTGTAGATGCCTATTTGAGCATGACAGGTCTTTACAGGTTAAAATAAAGTCAAGAAGACTTACTAATAGCTGCCAGCTATTCCTGTACTGAAAATTACATTTTACCTCAGAAAGAAAGCACCTTCACTGGAAATTTCTTAAAATTTATATGTACTAGTGTTCATTCTGCTGGAATTTCCAACAGCTTATTTTACATTACCTGTCATACAGTAAAAACCACATCTTTTCCACATGAGTGTCCAATTTTAAAATCAATGACCCTATGAAAAATACAAGAAAGATGTAATAGATGAAGAAAAAAAGTTTTCATGTGGTCTTATTACTTTTTTTAATTGTTGGGGTTTAGAGGCTTTTTTTCTTTACTTATAGTGGAATAAATATAGCCGAATTGAATTATACTTGGACAAATGTTTTATTATGAAGCAAACACGTTCCTCCACCACCCCAAAATACTGGCTTCATGAAATGAATGAATAAGCCTATCTCTGTCCCTCTACCTCTGTACTGTAGTCCAACTACATATTGAAAGATGAGATTCAGATCAAACTTGGATCACAACAAAGCAGGGAATGCGGTTGGACAACCACAAAGATGCTAGTGTGGTCGTAAAAGCATAGATTCTATTGAGAGAAGGAAGCATATCAAATTATATTAAAGACAATTTTTATACCAATTAGTTGAATTACAGTATAACTAATGATAACTTCTTCATTCATTTTATATTATAAATTAATTTATAGTTACTTCCTTTGGAAAAATGACTTGCAAGTATAACCACATTGATTGACTGGAAGTTTCACACTTTGTTTTCTTTAAACATTCTCTGGATCACATACCTTTCTCTGCAGATGTGCAAGGTGAGCTTCCAGACTCTGAAACTTCAAGCCAAACATTGAACAAAACTCAGACAACTGGCAGCATGAGATGTAAGGCTAGTTTAAAGGGGAATAGTATGTTTAGTTTGTCAGCAGTTATTTGGTTCCTTTCCCAAGCAGAAGCCTCTGACAGTACAAGATTTGCGGGAAACAGTGACTCCTTAAGAACTGTTAAAACTGAATTACCAATGATCTCCAGAGCGCTGGGAAATCCTCTGCAACAGAAATTTAGTCATCATTTTAGTTTGTTAAGCAGCTGGTCACTAACTGTTTCCTCCTGGAGTGTGGGGACTTCATTCTGCTCCTCCTCATCCCTGCCTTCCAGCTCAGGGGGCTGAGTACCCAGAGGAAGCTGGTCTTGCTATTGAAGACTGAGGCAAAGAAGGCATTAAGTACCTCACTCTTTTCCTCATCCTTTGTGAAAATGTTCCCCATCACATCCTTAAAAGGATGCGGATTATCCTGGGCCCTTCTTTTGTTTCTAACTTATTTGTAAATAACATTTTTGTTATCTTTTACAGCAGTGGCCAGCCAGGATTCTAGCTGGGTTTTTGCCTCTCTAATCTTTGCCCTGCAGAACCTCCAGACTTTCTTAGTGTCCTCCAGAATTGCCTGCCCCTTTTTCCAAAGGTCATAAGATCTCTGTTTTACCCTGAGTTCCAGGCAAAGCTTTCTTCAAACAGGCCAGTCTTCTCCCTTGCTGGCTCATCTTTCAGCACATGGGAACATCCCGCTCCTGTACATTTAAAGACTACCTTCTTGAGAAATGTGCAGCCTTCCTGGACATCTTGGCCTTTCAGAAGTATCTCCCAAGGGACTCCATCAACCAGGCTCTTAAACAGGCCAAAGTCAGCCCTCCAGAAGTCCAAGGCAGTGGTTCTGCAGACCCCCCTCCTTACCTACCCAAAAGTTGAAAACTCTATCCTTTCAAGATTGCTATGCCAAAGATGTCCCCAAATCACCACATCACCCACCAGTCCTTCCTTCCCTGTTTGTAAACAGAAGATCCAGCAGGGCATCTCCCCTGGCTGGCTTTCTCACCAGCTGTATCAGGACGTTATCTTGCACACAGTCCAGGAACCTCCTAGACTGTTTCCTCTCTGCTGTGTTGTATTTCCAGCAGACATCTGGTAAAGTTGAAGTCCCCCATGAGAACAAGGGCTAGCAACTGTGAGACTTCTCCCAGCTGCTTGTAGAATGTTTCATCTGTCTCTTCATCCTGGTTGGGTGGTCTGCAACAGACTCCCACCATAATATCTGCCTTGTTGTCCTTCGCCCTAATCCTTACCCATAAACACTCAACTCTACTGTCACCATCATCCAGCTCTAGGCAATTGGAACACTCCCTGACTGCCTCCCCTTCCTTGTGTATCCCTCCTGAAGAGCTGGTAGCCATCCATTGGAGCACTTCAGTCATGCCAGTTCTCTCACCATGTTTCTGTGATGGTGATTATGTCATAGTTTTCCTGCTGCACAGTGGCTTCCAGCTCTGCTTATTTGTTGCCCATGCTTTGGGCACAGGCATAGATGCATTTCAATTGTGCCATCTATCTCTCCTCCAACCTTGGCCTGTCCCCCGCCTCACCCTGGCCCACCTCTTAAGCTTGGTTTTATTCCAAGCATGCACTTTTGAAGCTATGAACTACTGTGGGACTGTCTGTTGTAGATGCAGAAGCTTTATATGAGTTCAAAATAAATTGAACAACTTGAATAAGTCATATAAATATTGATTGGAAGGGTCCTTGAGAGGGCATTGACTCCAACCTGCTGCCCAAAGCAGGACTAATGCCAAACACTAAATGAGATCAGCTGTGGCTTTGTTTACAGCCAGTCCTGAAAACTCTCAAGAATGGAGATTTCACAACAGTCTGGGTATGATGTTCCAGTTCTGCCCTGCCTTTCTTACAAGAAGTATCTTGTAAGGTAAAACCTTGAATTTCCTAAACTGCCACTTGTATATTGTTTGCCACATTAAGGAAAGTTTGGCTTCATTATCTTTGCAATGGTTCTTGAAGAAGTTATGGTCTGCTGTTAGATAGTATCTTAGTTTCCTTTTTGTCAGACTAATTAAGCCTAGCTGTCTCAACTTTTTACTGCAGGTCATGTGCTCTGAGCCTCTGACTAACCTCCACACCCTCTAGAGTTTTTATCAGTATCTCTCTTGAAGTGTGAGGCTAAACACTGGGCTTAATATTGCAGATAAAGCCTCACCAGCAGAATAAAAGTTTCAATTGATCTGCTGTCACCACTTCTAATGTAGTTGAGTAAATGGTTTGTTTTATTTGGGATGAGAACACATTACTCATCAGTAGTGCAGAACTTCATACCTATGTTGAGTTTCATGAGGTTTCTGGTGGGCCAGTGCTCAACTTTGTCAAGTGTCTGGATTGAAGCTTTGTTATTCAGTGTGTCAGCTACTTTTCCTGATTTAGTATGTTCCATAAATTTGCTGGGCTGGAAGTTGCTGCGGTCTCAACATCAAGGTTGAGGATGAAAATACTAAACAGTCTAAGACCCCATATTGACATCCAAGTGCTCAGCTTATAACTGGCCACCAGCTGAATATGAAGCCATTGATTCCTACCCTTTGAACACAGCTGCCAGGCCAATTTTGAATCTATCTATTAAGTGAATATTTTGTCAGTTCCCAAAGATACTGTTGCAGAAGACAGTATCAAAAACTTTGCTGATGTTGAGCACTGTTACCCTGAGTGCTATGGCATCTACCACTGGTCCATGTAGCCAGTTATTTTGTCATAGATGACAATCAGGTTGATTACATATGATTCACCTTTGGTATATCTGTGTAAGTGCTCCTGATTTCCTGTTTGTGCTTTCCTAGAGGACATGTTCTTTCCAGGGATTGATGTGAGGTTCCTAGCTTCTCTTTGCCTTACTTGAAAATTCATGTAATATTAGCCTTTCTACAGTCAGTAAGATCTTCTCATCACCACAGTTTTTCATAGATGATACCAGCCTTGCATAGAATCAGCCATTTTTTTCCAGCACCCTTTGGTGAAAGGTATCTGGCTCCCTGCCTTTGAATAGAGCTATCTTCTTTCACCTGTTCCCCAATATTGGCTGTGCCTCTTCTTCCCAATCGTGTTTGTACACACAGATGTGTAGAAGCAGATGTGCTGTAGAAATTGATGCAGAAAAGTCATTGAGTACTTCTGCCTTTTCCATATTGGACTGCAGCACCACAGGGTTGGCTCGCCCATTTATTAATGGATCCAGATTGTATATGAACTTCCTTTTGTGACTAATATATCCACAGAAACTCTTTTTCTTACTAGTGTGCTTTACCAGTTTTAGCTTTTAGCTGTGGGCTGACCCAGGAGTCTAAATTAGACACTCATGGACTACTAAATTAGTAGCTCAAGATCAGAAGTACCTAACTATAGATGATTGAAATATGGTAATGATGAGAAGATGAACTATAGATGGTGGCCATATTCTAACATTTTTCTCTAAGCATTCACTTTTCACCACTGTCAGTGTTAGCATACTGGACTAAATGAACCCAGTCTGGCCGTTGGCATCATCCACAGACAGGACTTTTTTTTCTTAATATGTTCTGCTTTTGAAACTTGTTGGAGATTTTCCTGCCATCCTTTATATTTCTCTTTTTTTGGTGATGCATGTTTTTGGTGTATATAACAATGAACAAATTCATAGTTATATCATGCTTTGGTTCACTTGATATTTACAAAACAGGTAGCCTACACAATTTGAAGGGGCTTCATGTGTTAAGCAGTTTGGATCAAATGTAAGTCAGGGTATCAAAGTGCATTTAACTGTCCACACTGTTTTTTGGTTGTTTGTTCCCACACTCTGTTTTGGACTACTCTGCCAACTTAATCTAAAATAATACCTGCCCAAAATACAGAGGTAGACTACAGCAGAAACAAGTTCCCCCAGACCAGCTTCTGTGATCTTATTTTCTGTCTGCAGTTTTTAGTTCTCTAACATACCAGCAGGCTTTGGTCAGATTTCTACACGTCATCATGCGTACTTCTGAACATGCAATAGATATCATAAATTTCATACTATCAAGAATTTCTCTTTGGCACGGAAACATTAAAAAGTGTTAATCTTGAAAGGTCATGGAGAACAGGAGAGGTGCTGAGGCCTGGAGTTAAAGCCAACGTCACTCCAGTCTTCAAAAAGGGCAAGAAGATGGACACAGGAAACTTACAGGCCAATCAGTGTCACCTCAACCCCTAGAAAGGTCATAGAACAGCTTATCCTGGAGGCCATCTCGAAGCATGTGGAGGAAAAGAAGGTCCTCAGGAAGAGTCAACATGGATTCACCAAGGGGAAATCATGCCTGACCAACCTGAGAGCCTTCTATGATGGAATGACTGGCTGGGTAGACAAGTAGAAAGGAGTGGATGTTGTCTACCTTGAACTCAGTAAGGCTTTTGACACTGTCTCCCATAACACCCTCATAGGTCAGCTCAGGCAGTGTGGATTAGATGAGTGGACAGTGAGGTGGGCTGAAAACTGGCTGAATGGTAGAGCTCAGGGTTGTGATTAGCAGTGCAGAGTCTGGCTGGAGACCTGTAGCTCGTGGTGTTCCCCAGGGACTGTGATGGGTCCAGTCCTGTTCAACTTACTCATCAGTGGCCTGAATGAAGGGACAGAGCATACCCTCAACAAGTTTGCCAATGATGCAAAACTGGGAGGAGTGGCTGACACACCAGAGGCTGCACTGCCATTCAGCCAGACCTGGACAGGCTGGAGGGCTGGGTGGAGAAAAACCTCACAAAGTTCAGCAAAGGCAAGTGTAAGGTCCTGCACCCACGGAGGAACAACCGCACAAACCAGTACAGGCTGGGGCTGGCCTGCTGGAAGGCAGCTCTGTGGAGAAGGACCTGGGAGTTCTCATGGAC
Source organism: Falco cherrug (assembly GCF_023634085.1). NCBI lineage: Eukaryota > Metazoa > Chordata > Aves > Falconiformes > Falconidae > Falco > Falco cherrug. The sequence goes on from NC_073699.1 coordinate 23,574,912, forward strand.
AGCAAGTTGTTTCATGGGCAATGCATACAAATATGTTAAGGGCGAGTGTCAAGAGGATGAGGCCAGGTCTTTTCAGTAGTGCCAAGTAACAGGGCAAGGTGCAACAGGCACAAACCACAACACAGGAAATTCTATCTGAATATAAGGAAAAAATTCTTTGCTTTAAGGGTGACAGCATGTGAACAGGCTGCCCAGAGAGGCTGTGGAGTGTTTTTCTCTGGAGACATTCAAAACCTGCCTGGATGCAACTCAGTGCAACCTGCTTTAGGTGAACCTGCTTTAGCAGGGGGTGTGCTAGATGATCTCCAGAGGTCCCTTCCAACACTGACCATTCTGTGATTCTAGGATTTTAAGTTCCTGAGAGACCCATTTTCTTAATACTTTCTTGACAAGCTCATGATAGTCAATATGCTGGCCTTTATGGATGCCATTCTTACGGTGGAAGTCCAGAAGGATTATACAGTTTTCCTGCAGGTGTTTGGTTTGGTTTTTTTTTTGGTTTTGGTTTTTTTTTTTGTTTTGGTTTTGGTTTTTTTTCCCCTTTTTTTGATCTTTCAAACAGGAAGTACTTGTTTGATTTTTAATATTGTCTTTTTTGAGTTGATCTGCCATAGAAACTGATCTCTGGTTCTTTTTTCTTTCTTGGGCTGATGTGTTATCATCTGCTTATATAACTGCCTCTGTCTGCCCTCACTCACATGGCACACATTGCAGATTTTGTAAATTTTCCAATTGCACTGTGTTTATGACTCCAGTATACTTACAGTCATATACTATCAAATATCAGTTTAATATTAAAACTGATTTGGACAAGTAAAGTGGACTGGATGATGTCAGTGTTATTTATGCTTTTGGAGGTGATAACGAAAACTGTCAGACTTGTAAAGTCTTCATAATAGTTTCAACCCTTTGGAATTTTTCCCAGTTACAGTTTTGATACCACCACTTCAATTTTTTTTAAAAAATGGTGTATTTCCTGCTCACTGTACTCTCAAAATCAGTCCATGGTTAGTTAAAGGAAATATATTTCCATGTGTGTATTTGGTTGTTTGTTTCTTTTTTTTCAGGTGCTCCTTTTTTGTTTAGTTTTGGGGTTTTTTTGTTTTTTTATTTAATGAAATAATTGAAAGCGTTCAGATTTTTCTCAACATGTCTTTCCACAGCACATAGAATCTTGTGAAAATCTAATCTTGAGAAAGTTGCTCTTCCCAACTGCTACCTTTTGAACCTTCCTAACCACTTAGTCCCTGGAGTAGCTGAGTATAATTTTTAACATTAGCGATTGATAATTCATCTTTCTATTTCATAACTTTAACATTTTCTCCAACTCTGTGATCTGCCTTTTGGCTCTTTTTCCTCAGTCTCATAAAGGGCCTTTACATTATGCTTATTTTTGTTTTTCTCAGTTTTTCACTTTTATATCTTCCTCTGTTTTTCATGGACTCTGCAGCTCTTCTTTATCCCCTTCTTTCACAAACATTCTTATTTCTGATACAAACAGGAACTGTTTGTGGAATAGTTTATAGAGCTGTTATACACTATCAGATCCTCCTTTTCTGAAATGTTTCTTCAGGTGACTATATAATCTTTCATGCCCCCATTACTTACTCTCTATGTCTCTGTAAAGCCCAGGTACTCCCCAATTTTCGTCAGCTATATTGTGCTAACACCATTCCTTTTCAAACACCTAACATTTCTAACTCCCTTATTCTTCTGTTTAGTATCAATTTCCTTTAGTAGCTATTTTCATCATAGATGTATTTGAATTGATTACCTAACGAAAGTTAATCTCTGGAATGTGTGCTCAGTGTTTTTAATTTTTTCTCTGCCTTTGTAAATTGAACAGAAACTGAAATTACTATTACAGCACTAAAATTCCCATGTATAAGGAAAGAGAAACAGGACTTATTCTTTACAAGCCAAAACCCTGAAGAGAAAATTGAGTTTTAGTATGCATTTCAGTAAAAAAGAATGTTATACCTTGTGAGATCAAATTCAGGTTTGAAGATCCCAGGCAAATCAGTGATATTATATCACTATTGAGTTATATCCTGAGATGTCTTCCAGCCTCTTTGCAAAGTGCTGGTTTTAAAGACCTGTAAAGGAGCCTGAAACTATTTATTTACATAAATGAAGAACTATACCAGTACAGAGGCTTTGCTTCCAGAATTTACAAACCAATTTTTTTTTTTAAATAGGTAACATACATAGCAAAAGCTGGAAAATAGGATAGAGATCTATGAAAACCATCAGAGGAGGGTCAAATAATCCTATGACTTCCAAGGTCACACAGGAAAGCTGCTATAACATAGACTTTTGGGGAGTTACTCCATGTTAAATCTTAGAATACCCAGGTAACTGCATACACAGTATGGCCAAAGTCTTGTAAGTTATGTGTATGTATAAAATCATTTATCAAGGCAAATGCAGTTAGGAAAGACTCTGAGATCCTTTGGGAGGTTATACATTAAGAAAAGTTTAAATAAAAACCTGATGCTAAGATCTGGTAGCTAATATTCTATACAAATGTGTGTTATGAAACAAAAGCCACCTTGTAGTTTGACTAGAATAGAACTTCCTGCACTTACTTTGAGCATTGTCCCAGAAAAAGTTAATTCAGATCCTGATTGAACATAAATGTAAATCTAGGCAGAATTCTTTAAATTCAATGAGTCTGTGATCTGTTATTTTGATATGTTTGAGTTAGAATGAAATGCCCTGCTACTATGCAATTTTGATGTTATCTAATACCCTGTTGACCAAATTAGAAGGGAAGATTTTCCAAGGAATTCTACAAACACACCCCCACCCCCTACCCCCCACACCCCTGCCACCAACAACTAATTCCTTTTCTTCACAGGTAATTAAAGAAGCTATCTTCTTCTGTTCATTTATAGAAGAATTAGTAGAGAAAATCTAACCTTATGTAGTTTTGAGGTATTCAGATTTTTACATTGATTTTTAAAACCCTCATATACAGACATATATATGTAAACAAAATCATCGGGAAATGACAACAAAAATACAAGGACAGATACCATTAAAAAATTATTCACTTCACCATATTGTTTACTTTTGTATCATCACTTCCCTTATTCCCCCATAAATAAGGACTGCTCCTCTGTTTTCACAGAATATCAGCACACCTGTGTCTAATTAGGTTATGAGTGGGTCATTGTGCCCTAGTGCTTTACGCTTACTAACATCCATAGTATTAACTGTGCCTTGACTAGGAAATACCATTGGTGATACAATTTGTGTTTACTATTACATATAAATGAAATATTTGTTAATATTAGGCTATTTAAAATGATCATAATAAACAGAAAATTCTTTCCACTTTTATTACTTTTTCCTTTTAGAAGACTTTTCAAAATACTGTGTTTTGTTGTATTTCTTATTGTAAAATGCTAGTCTCGGTCATGTGCATACAAGTATCTTTATGCAGTCACTGAAGTTTGGTAAATAATGCTGTATTTTTTTTTAATGGTTTCATCATATGTTTTTAATACCAATACAAAGTTTTGTCAGTGCCCACTATAACGGTGATAAAAGCAATGATACACCTTCAAATTCCATTTACAAAATATCCTTCAATACAAAATGCAGTATCACCATACATGAGATTCTCAAAATATTAATTTTTAGTTTGCTTTGCTCTTAGAATTTTTTCAGTAACAACTTAGCTTTAGTCTTTTAGGCTTATTCCTTAATTGTAGGGGAAAATAAGAATATTTCCCAAATGTCATTTGGTTTTAGCACAAGCATGAGGTAACTCACTAAACTGTAGATCTGTAATTCTTCTTCATCCATTTTATATAAGCATTGGATAAATAATAACACCACCTTTTAATTAAAAAACATAATAATGATCATTTAGCAACGGATAAGGTAAAAGGTTCTCTCTGAAGACCTTTGTGAAACTACATGTTGCCCACAGTCAGTTTATAGAGATATTTTACAACTGTGACAAATAAGCCTTTAAAAACAGCAAGCTGAAATTATGGAGCGTTAGGTACTGATGTCAGAGAAAGGCCTGATATGTTGACTAATTGACTAATGTCAGCTGTAATCAGAACTTGGAACAATAATGATATTAAAGAATAAGAAGAATTAGCTCAATAATACACATTTATGTATTTGGTTTTTTAACTTTTCCAAACTGAAAAAACACCCCAAGTTCCCCTCAGAAAAATATAACATAACAAAACAAACAAAAAAATATTTTTTTTCTGGGCTAGTTTCCTTTTTTGTTTTGTGCCATGTTTGAAGCACCAAATGTCAGCTCCATGTGGAAAGGAACAAAATCTTTTGAAGCCAATGTTACCACTTCATAAGTAATCATAGTAAATACCTAAAAAAATGTTTATGGAATTCTTTTATTTTCTTGTATTAATTTGAGAAACATATGCTTGTTAAAGGAGCAAATGTTGATATTCACCTTGTGAATAACATTATTATCTAAACCTTTTCTCTGGTATTGTGCTCTCCCTTACAATGCCCCCCTGGTTCTAAAGTAAAAAGCACCAAACTTCCTCAAGAAGGATCAGAGGTGGGGGACAGTTACAGCAAGTCATCTGTATCCTGCAGTCTTCACTGGGAGGAGTACAATGTTTATAGTGGGGATTTTTTCCTCAGTTTTGTGGTTGACCTTTTGACTCTTCTAGGTGATTTCTTCATATCTCTTTCTCATTGTTTCTTAGCTTCAATTAACATAAGTAGCTACTGTTTGTTACACAGTGCCCAGGTTTGTCAAACCTTTACTATATGGAAGTCATAAGTTTGGTCAGAAAATAGTCACTTGACCTCCAGACCACTGTTAAAAAGAGGTAAACAAGTTCTGGCCAGAGCAAGCCCAGAGAGGGCTGAATGCTGTGCACTGTCAGGCTAGTACATAGCCTGAAGTCTTTTACTACTAAGAACAGCAATTACTGGATTACATGTTTGTATTATTTGTCAGGACCATCATACCTAGAAGAATGGGGAAAAAAATACTGATAACTATTTGTAAAAAAACGCTTATTCCTTTTATGTCATTGTTTGATTTTAGCTTGGGAGCAACAGTGCAGTTCTCTTGTGATGAAGATTATGTGCTACAAGGTTCAAAAAGCATCACCTGTCAGAGGATAGCTGAAGTTTTTGCTGCATGGAGTGATCATAGACCTGTGTGTAAAGGTAAAGAGGAATTCTTACCCTTACATTGCTTTGTTCATTTTACATCTAGCTATTGTTTTATAGCCAATCCTATTAAATTAATATTTTGTAAGTACCTGAAGTTTTATTCCTACTGTCCCCACTTTTTTAGTAAAAATGTCCCACCTATACTATTTTGTTTAATATTGTATTATTTTAATATTTATTATTATAAAAAAACCTTTGTATTTAAGTATGCTTATTTTACTTGGGAACTTAAATTATGAAGTTTGCTTTATAATAAGCTGATGAAAATCTATCACATGCTAAATATTAAGGCTCACCAAGATGGATTTCAGATTTGAATTTATTCAATACACAATCAGTAGTTCACGAAGCATCTTCATTACATATGTGCTAAGCAGATGAGAAAGACTTGTATTTAGGATCGATAAGGTTTGGAGAAGTAAGTCTATGCCTGGTTTTGACCCTGACCAAATGGATAAAGGGCAAAAAATGTCAGATAAGAAAAGCACAAAGTCATTCTGCTGAATATATTTGGCATCCAAATACTGTGGCTAGTATGATGAATAACTAAATCAAGGAATTAAAGTGGTAGTGTACATATATATATATATATATTTCTATATATAATGAAAATATTGGTGTGTACATATACCTGTAAATTGACATAACAGCAAAACTATGTATTGAAGAGTACAGTTTATTCACAACTGGTTATGGGAAACAGAATGGACATTTATCTTGTAATTCATGGATACTTATACTAATGTCCAGAGAGAACTGTGAGATGTTTCTCAACAGTGGAAGAGGGCAAAAATATCTGAGGGTGGTATCCAAATGATATATAGTAGAAATTCACAAAAGCAGGAAAATTACATGGGTGATTTATTTTTTGGCTAATAATGAACTAGGAAGTCTAAATGGGACTCACTATTGATAATAATGAAGTACTAGATGTAACTTGGAATAATCAGCTTCTCAAATGTGAGGTGACAAAAAGCTTAAGTGTTACAGCTACAGAAACAAGTCTACAATGGATCACATTAGTATATGCTTCAATAATAGCATATCACATAAACAAGTAAAAAGTTTAATTGTATAGGTATAAATATGCATAATAACATTTTATATTCTATTACTGTATACCCTAAGTATGTGTAATTACTAGAGCTTGCTAAAGAGATACAGGCACATATACATAGCAGGATTAATCATGTAATGAGCATAAATGAAGCTTTTATTTATAGTAAAATTAGTAAGGCTTTATTTACTAGAGTTTTTCAGAGTGTTCACGTATCCTAAATTGGATACCTGTCTTAGGATGGTAGTCTCTTAATCTTCCAATGTAACCAACTGGATGCTGTATATAAGGGCATTCACATGCAGTGTTAAACAATGTGACAGCATCTATTAGTCTTGTCTGTGGATTGCTTATTGGAGGAAGTTGTCAGATACAGCTGCTTAAATCAAGGACCCCATCTCCCACCTTAGGTGCTTAAAACTATACAGTGCGAGTACCCCTGATTTTCCCCACTATGGATATTAAGTTTCAAGGCAGGTGTGAACCAGTGAAAATAGGATAGAAGAAAATATTAAAAAGGATCAAAATTCTGTATATTCTGTAAAATATAATCTAGTATAAACAGGTGGAAAAGAACTGGGCTGCTTTGGTCTAGGTAAAGATGAATCCAGTGAAAGAAGAGGGAAAGCATAAAATATAATGGGCTATAATTGTGCAAAGGAAGGTTTATGCTTGGACACTAGCAAAACATTCTGAAGTAAAGAATATCTGGGTATGTGAGTAGTTTTCAAGAACGTGAGATATACATATATGCAAAAGAGATTAAATACGTGCAGTCTCATCTGCAGTTAGTGTGATGGGCTAAATATCTTTTCAAAGTTCTTCCAACCCCTATTTTCTGTGGTTTATAAATGAAAGAACACCCAGATTTAAAAAATGATTCATGGAGGAAAAAAAAATCATCATTAATATAACAAATCAGCATGGATGCATGACAGGATTTATATATTTCTTGTATGATAACCATGATAAAATGATATTCTAAAGATTCTTGGCTTTCATATCCCACATAAATGGTAACTATACCACAAATCTTTCTGTCCTCTGTGTATTGTGTATTTTATAATACAAATTAGTAATCTGTCATTGAAAAGACACTTTACAAGGAAAGCATACTGCTATTAGTATTTCATTTATCAATACCACACACACGATCAGTTTTTTTAAAAAAGTATCTCTGCTACACAGACAATAAAGTGTTATCAGCAGTACTGTGATAAGACTGAGATGTATGCATAGCTACTTGTAAGTTTAGAAAGGCAGATCAGTAGCTTTTGGGGACTATGACCTCAAGCGTAAGTGGTTGTTAAATATAATGTTTTCACTTTTGTACAAGTTTTGAATTCTGAATAGCAGCAGGTACTTAAGTATAAAAGGGCAACTACATTCTTAATTTTTGATTTTCTTCCTCAGTATGACTATATTTAAGAGCTACCATTGTATGATTTAGAAATCACATCTCTAAACATGCGCCTAATGATAAAGTAAGCATTAATACTGAATTAGAAAAAAAACACAAAACCAAACAAAAAACAGTAAATCCATTGGAAACTAGCAGTTTTGATAAACATCTACTTAAATGTGAAACTGCAGGATATGTATTAACTAAATATCCAAAACCAGCATAGTTCACAGGTAGAACATGTGTTTTGCAACACTCATCAACTTCATACAACTAGCTGATTCCACCTTAAAATGCAAAGGACCAATATTAAGAAAGTTTTTAGGAATTGATACAACGCCGTATGTTGAAAAGTCAGACAGATGGTATAGATATTATAGTTTTTCAAATATAAAATGCTTTAGAGCATCATTAGTTGCATTAAACGTACTGATTTAAGTACCTTTGGTGTACTATAATTTTGGTTCTTTTGATTAACAAGATGTTTCAGTTAGACACTTAGATATACTAAAACTGGCATATAAATATTTCTTCTAGACTAATAATTATGTCTTTAAGATTCATGCACAGAACATACAATAAATATTTTGAAAGAATTTTGCATAAGTAGCATAAATACCACATAATAACATGTAGAAAGTATCTGCAAAAATATGTGTGCATCTGCTTATCAAACTTGCATGTTTGTGTACAAACCATTTGGGCAAACAAATTAGGCAGTCATGCATGAATGTTGTTGTAAACTAATGCAGCTTTGCAGGTAGTGAAGGCACAGGTGGTGTTTTAGATACTTCACCTGTTATTCTTTAAAATGTCACTTAAAGTGCTGCTTTTTTACCATGTGGTGTTTCCTATTTGAACAGCACAGATTGCAATTGTTTTCACATAAATTATATTGTGCACACACAAAAAATCCCACAGTAATGATACATTTTTCAAAAATGGCATGTCAATATCAATAATTAGTTACATTAATATACTGCAATTGGACAGAGTTCTAAACAGGAACTTTCTAATTCTGGTAGATGCATTGGATTTGACATCATAAATCCTCAGGACTTGTTCTCAAAGGGCACATGAGTGGCTGGGTATAACTGCCTGCCAAAAATGAAAGATTAACTCTCTTTAGGAAATATTACATGATACCAGCTGGAACTGGCATAAAATCATATTCATCAAAGTGAATCTGGAATAAGTCTGAAGCATTTGTACAGAAGAAATATAATAGGACTTTGAGAAGGAAAACTGATACATCACTTCCAAAATGTAAACAAATATTGTAGATTATCAACATCTTTAAGACCTTAAGACTAGTTTCCAGGAAAATACTACTCTGGAGGTTTGGCTGATTTTTGAACCTTCTGACTTCTAGAAGAGACTATGAGAAAATTCTAAAGTTTTATCAGATATCCTGACTAGGTTTAATTGCAGTTGAATTATCTTGTAGTTTAACAACAATTATCCTTTCTTTTTGTGTCATTTTTTAAATTTTGAAAATGTATTTTATAATTTATCTCTCCCATCACACTAGCAAAATAGTGTTTGTTCATGTAGCTAGACCTGGTGAATAAACAAGGAAGAAAATCAAGGTATTTACCCCATTGTGATTTAATGACAAGGTGTATTGAAAAGAAGTTAGAATTTTGAGCTATGGGAAATGCATGGCTTTATGTTGTAGGCAAGCAGATAAATTAACATAAACAACAGGTGAAAACTAACTGGTCACTTTCTGCATTTTATTAAAATTTTAAAGTGGATTCATTCCTTCAGGCACTTGTGTTTTAGCTGGATTTTTTTCAAGATCATTATATCATGCAAGCCTAAAATTCTACTGGGGATTTTAAAATCTGTTCCAATTTAATTGGCCTCATGCAAATCTTGTAGCGTACCATTGTTACAGCAGAACAAGCAATGACTTCCCATCCTTCCTGAGAAATAAAAAATATATTAAAAAAATGACATGTGAATCTTTGCCCAGGCATTTCTTGCATATTGAGTTACAGTTGAAGTCTGTTACTTGAAAGGTGAAAATTTTTGCGGTTGTTAGCTATTTCATATCCCAAGAAACTATGAATACATATGGTTGTAATAACATGATTGCTTACATTGACTTCTCTGTGACTTCATTCAAGAAAAGTTTAAACATTTCAGGATTGAGACCCTGCTTATTTATCTGCCTTGGGTTTCAGTATTCCCCTACAGGGCAATGCTGTTTCTACAAAGCCAACTTGCTTAAGCAGAAACAATAATCTACTTTATGAAACTATTTGCCAGTTGATAAATCTCTTCCTCTCATTTACGTTTCAGGAAATGAAACAGATCTATTCACAGTTGGTCGATAAGCCTTTTTATTTTCATGCCTGACGCTCCTGTTTTCTGCTTGCTTGTTTCTCAGGCCCTGTGAAACATTTATGAATGCTGCCTTTTATAAGTCTGCTGGCAAGTCAGCAAGTTCTGCAACAAGTACAGTATTTTGGAAAAGCTTATCTAATCTGTAGAAAGACAATGTGGCTTTGAAATAATTCTTTGTATCAGAGAAAGCAAAAGGACAGGCATGATTTATGGTTTAAATCATGATCATCCAATTAATAGGCAGGCTACAAAGTTAATTTAGATTATTAATAGAAAAAGGAACAAATGATACTCTGTATTTGAACTGGGGTCTCATAAATTTAGAACACCATTTGTTTGCTTCATATTGCTATTCTGGCCAGTTTATTTCACTGACTAAAGTGATTTTTATAACAATGAATTCATGGACTCAGTATTTTTCATTTAGTAGATTGTAAAAATAAGCTTGATTAACTTAACAGCTTGGGTATGCAAGCAAAATGTACATTGAGTTTTAATTCTTGCCTTTATAGATACCTTTACTTACCTATAGTACATTTTTTAAAATTACACCTTTGCCTCGCTTCTCTTTGAAATGCAGATGTATCTGGACCTCCTAAATGTGTTGCTGACTAACAATGTATGTGTATATGTATATACACACTCATATACGCAGGTAACACATCATAGATAAAGAGGGCTGAAAGTGGTCCTAACAGGTCAGCACTACTTCCTTCCTCTGGCTGTATTTATTCCCAGATGTTTGTCTGATGTTATTGATTTCCAAGGAGAGTGCTCTTAGATCTTACTCAGGTGCTCTAGTCTTTCATTAGCCTTGCAAGTAGAATTCTTATAATTCAAATGTGAACGCTTGTTGCTGTACTGATTTCAATAGTTGCTTCTATATAAAGTACAGGTTATTTAATTCTTCTTTTCAATGGCTTATTGTTTACTTCAAAAACTCTTGCTCTTTTTTAACACACAGCAGTTCAATCAGTCCTTCCTCGTGGATTATATTTATAGACCTCCAGCCTTTTTCATAATATTCTCAGTGGTTTTGTGTCTGTCTTAAAATAACAGTTTCTAAAAATGGGCTTTAGAAGGGGCTTTCCCAGTGCTCAGTGGAGAGGAAGAATTATTTCTCGCATTTTCATGCATTGTTCTACCTATAACTATATGCATGTCTTCCAGTTTGATTGTCTTTTCATAACAGTAGGATATTTTTAACTCAGGTTATGTTTCTGAGCTACTGTAATCCCTGAAGACTTGCTGCCAAATGACTTACTCCTTATACTGTATTTATGATTTGATTATTCCTGCTTTTGTGCTTTGACCTATACTTGTCTCTGATGAATTGGATCCTATTTTAATATTATTTCTTCAGTTTCTCCTTTTTAATTCTGATTAGGTTTGCTGATATATTCACAGACCTTCCCAACTCTTTGTTAAATGCAGACTTAATAATTATGCACTTAATTTTGCTGTCCAAGGTATTAATGAAAGTGCCAAATGAACCCGACCCAGGACAAACCTCTGTGAAACCCCATTCAGTTATTCTTTCCTTTGACACTGAGACACTGATGAAGAATCAGAGGAGTCTAGTCTCGAAGAGACATCAGGAAATCATCTGATCTGTTGCAAGCAGAGTTTTAGATTAAGTAATCCATGGCTGTCTCAAGCCAAGTCTTCACTACTTCCAGTGATGGAGTTTCCAACACTTCTTTCAGCAATCTGTTTCAATGTTTAATAGTTATTACAAGGGATTTTTGTGGGTTTTTTTTGTTGTTGTTTTTTTTGTTTTGTTTTGTTGTGGGGTTTTTTTTTGGTAATATTCAGATGGAATTTCTCCTGAAGAAACTTGTGGCTGTTAGCTTTTATTCTGCCTCCATGCAGCCCTGTGAAGAGAGTATCTCTGTGTTTTCTGTAACTACCTTTTAAATAGCAAAGGGCTGTGATTAGATTCCTCCTTGAGGGTTCTGATCCTTAGGTTGAACAAACCCAGTTCCTTCAATCTTTCTTCATCTGTCAAGTTCTCCAGTCTTCTTAGTGGTCTTCCACTGGAACTTTTCCAATTGCTCAATATCTCTCTTAACCTGGAGGAACCACAAATGGACAGTATTCCACATGTGGCCTAACAAATACTGAGTAGGGGTGAATAATCACAGCCCTTCATTCGCGAGCTCCATTCTTACTGATACAGCCCCAGACAGTTTGTGCTTTGCTACCAAGACCCATTGCTGGGTTTTGTTCAGCTTCTTGTCCGCTGAGACCCCCAGGTGCCTTTCAGCAGAACTGCTCCCCAGACAGTCAGCCCTTATCTGCACTACTTCTGGGGTTTATTTTATCCCATGTGTAGGACTTTACATTAGCTTGTAATTCTTGTTGGGCCAGCCTTCTAGTCCACCGAGGTCTCTATAGTAGCTCTTTCTTCTGGTGCAACTACCTATCCTCCCTCTTCAAACTTGGCGAGTGTGGATTCAATCCCATCGTTCAAATCAGTTTTAAAGGTAATGAATACTATCAGACCCATTACTGACCCATGAGGAGCTCCACCCATAAGTGTCTGCCAGTTCGACTCTGAGCATTTAACCACCATCCTTTGAACTCTGCAGTATGGCTAGTTTTCCAAAGATCTTCTGGTCTGTCTGCCCCAATGTGTTTTATGAGTTTGTGAAGAAGGTGTTGAAGGACACTGTCAGACATCTTCCTAAATTCAAGGTAAATGATGTCCTTTCATCCACTGGGTATGTTTTTTCATCATAGGAGGCAACTATGTTGATCCACTTTATTCTGCTACTTGTCTTTCCTTATGCCCTTTTAGTGTCTTAAACTATGATGCTGGGGTTATTGCAGCAAAGGACAACATTGAGGGTCATGACTCTCAGGCAAATCTCATTTTTTAACAGTAATTCTAAAAAGGCAGCACTCCTGTGTGGTATACTATGCAGTTCCATTATGATGTCAAAATTCACTACAACAATCTCCCAGATTGCTTTTGCACCACAGTGTTGCTTTCCTAGCAAGTATCAGGGTAGCTGGAGTTCCTAGGAGACCTAGGGCCTGCAGACTCAAGGCTTCTGTGAGTTATCTGGGGAAAGCTTGGTTCTGCTCAGGTGGTCTGTACCAGACAGCTACCATGAGATTTCCTCTGATGGAGATCTTGCTGATTTTGAAACAAAGGCTCTCTAGAGAACTGTTCTCTTGTTGTTGGTAAACATCATGCACTCAACCCTGTATTTTACATAGAGGCCAAGCACTCCTTTTCTACCCATTCTGTATTTCCTGGATAGCTTGTAACCATCCATTGCAGGGCACCAATGATGGTGAGCTATCATACTGAATGTCTATAATACCAATGAGATCATAACTCTTCCACTCAGTGTGGAGTCCTGGTCTAGCTTGTTTCTCAGGCTGCATACACTGGCACACTGCAAAGTGGCTCAGACAAGGACTGTGTGTCTGAGCTGTCAAATGCAGCTCCTGAGTGGAGTGAGGACTGACAGGGTTTACCATAGCTCTGTCACACATGCTCTCCAACAGGATGATCCCAGTTTACAGCTGCAGCACATCAGAGCTGCCTTTAAGCAAGGTCAGCTGAGCTCCTAGAAGTGCAAAAAGAAGGCATATATGCAGGATCCCAATAGTGGACAGCAAATTTTAGATTACATTAATGATACAGACTATTGTGAATGCTTTCAAAGTTGAAAGAAAAATGTAGTGATGGTTTCTGTTAGTTGTGTAAAATGGAGACAAAATCTATCATTGTGAAACTTTGACTATGGTGTGAAATCTGGCCACTTTCTTAGGGAGACTATTCCTTTTAGATTTTTAATAGATATTCATCACATTAATCTTCCAGTCATCAATTATGTTGTAATTCTTAGGCAGTTCAATGCTGTTTATTATTTCTAAAACATGCAGTTATTATTGTCATTTTAACAAATGTAGTATTTATTCAGTATTAATTCACATTTGCACTTGTGGAATGACTGCGTCTTCTCAAGTACAGGTAATTACCAGTGTATCACATTTAAGATGTTGTCGTGGTTTGACCCCAGCTAATTTGACCCCAGGTAATTAAGCACCACACAGCCACTCGCTCACTCCCCCCTCACCCAGAGCGGTGAGGAGGAGAACTGGAAAGGAATGTAAAACTGGAGGGTAGAGATAAGAAAAATTTAGTAATTGGAGTAAAATAAAAACTAAAGAACAACAGTAATGGTAACAATAACAGTTACAATGAAAACGAGGGAGAAGGGGAGAGGAATGAAAACCAAAGGTAAGGGAGAAAGGAAAACAATTGACGCAAAATACAACTGCTCACCACCTGCTGACCAATGCCCAGACAGCCCCTGGGCAATGATTCACAGGACCCGGTCATCACCACCACCCCACCCCAGTTTATATACCTGAAGTGATGTCCCATGGTATGGAATATCTCTTTAGCTAGTTCAGGTCAGCAGTCCTGGCTGTGTCCCCTCCCAGCTTCCCATGTCCCTCCAGCCCTTTCGCTGGCAAGGCCTGAGGAACTAAAAAGTCCCTAACCTACTACAAACACCACCTGGCAACAACCAAAAACATCGATGTGCCATCAATATTGTGTTTACACCAAATCCAAAACACAGCACTGCACCAGCCACTAAGAAGAAAATTAACCTTTATGACAGCCAAAACCAGGACAGATGCTTAAGGAAATGCTTCTAAAGAAGAATTAGAGATGTAGAATATTTTTTTTGTGTGTGTGTGTGTGTGTTAGGTTGTTTGTGAAGAACTTTTCTTTTTTAAAATTTGACATGGAGTGAGAAAAAAATCTCTTGAAACAAGGACTCATTACATCTAGTGAAGAGATGTATTGCCTTATATTCTAGAAGCAGTGACAGACATTTCACAGGCACCCTATCCCATCCCTTCATATTGTTTTGATTACAGTACTGTAAATCTGGTTATCTGACAAAAAATTACAAAGGAACTGAAAGTTTGATAAATTCTTTGATATTAGCTGTCCCTCTTACCATTCCCAAAAGGTGACTAACACAGGGAAATGTCTGCTATAGCATCTTCCATCTTCAGTAAAGATCTGCTGAAAAAATAAGATGCTATTTTTTTCCCTGGTTAGAACACCAAGGCTTTACCATTTCCCTCCAGGTCTGATCAAGTGTCAGGACAGTATCGATTGTACTGGTTATTTTCTGTCTGTTGGCAGTGGCTACAAATTAAATCTATTCTAAGTTTCAACAGACTTGATTTTCATATTATTGACCATGACAAGTTGCTTAGACAGTTCTGGCCTCTTCACAAATAAAATGTTGTTCTCCTTTAAGCATTTTTTCTTTTTTCTCTCTCTTTTTTTTTTAACCACTTCTTCTACTTGCACATTTAAGTATTAGATATAGTTCACACGAAATAAACATTAGGACATTCAGTCCTACATTCTCTTTCAGAAGCAAACCCAAAATTAAATAAGCTGTACTGCAATACAGAAGTACTTTTCCTAAACAATGACTGAAGAATAAAGTGTATGCTTAAATCTTAAATTATAAAATCCTGTATTTCCTGATCTTTTATGATTTTAAGTTTACTTAGAGTTGTGTTGATAACTGAAACTGCAGTGCACACTATGTGGTGAAAGTCTTACCACACTATGTGGTGAAAGTCTTACCAGTGCAGAGCTAACATAACTGAAACACCGTTAGTGAGCTAAACACAATTTATATTTATATTGGCAGAGGAATTGAAGTCTTCAAGCATAAGAAGTTTTATTTAAAATTAACTCACCAAAAATTGATATCTTCCAGTTTTTAAACATGGATGTGACTATTGCCCTTTAATATTGCTACTGTTACGCACTGCAGATTTCTGAATTTAAAGAAATGCACTAAATTATACTACAAAAGAACTGGGAAGAAAGGATTACATTCAAGTAGCTCAAATATTATCAGTGTCTTAACTAATGGGGTGCAACATGAAAAATATTCCCTTTATTAATTGGAATTATAAGTCATTTTGAATAGATATAATTCAAATAAGATAGGTAATTGCAGGGAAAATGTGGGAATGCTCCTCAAAACTCTGTATTTTGAAATTAAATTTAAAGCAATGGGCACCAAAAACTCATTACTGTTAGTTTATGGTTTGAACTTTGTGAACAAATTAACCAGGACATGAGAAAACTATCTGTAAAAAATCTGTATCTGTTGCTTCCTGCATATTGACATAAATGTCATATCTCATTGTAATGTTAGGCAAACATAAATTTAAGTAATACCTTGAAGAGGTACTACATATAAATTATATCCTAAATTCAAAGACTGAATAATTCTGGTATTATACCATCAATTGAATGTATTTTAGATGATAATGTATAAAATATATCTTAAATGGTTTTGTAATACTTCTGTAAAGACATAGGTGTCAAAGTAAGAGCCTATAAGTCAGTAGGAATACATCTTTTATACATATGTGGTTGTAAAACTTCAAAAATATGTCCAGCTAAGTTTTATGACTTCTACAGCCAGATTGGTATGAGTTTTTTACTAAACAATATGGACTGTTACAGTATTTATTATGTAGGAGGCCTGGTTTATAGGCATTTTTATATATCCCTTTTGCATAGCTGGGCAATGAGAAATCACAACTGAGTTGTTAAAATTCTTTGCAAATGCCTATAAGATACAGAAAATACTATGTAAAAACTAGTTGTTAACACACAGCTAGATAGTTAATATTATCACATCACAGAAAACCTCAAAATATCATTATGCATCAGAGGGTATGGCTATATATTATATTATTACATGATGTCCACGTAAATATTTTCCTACCCAATAGACAATGCTGAGTGGAAAGATTTGCATCATTTTAGCCAAATCTATTATTTTAATTGCCTTTTATTTTTTTCCCCTTTTTTCTTTTTTTTTTTTTCTTTTCTTAATTTGGATAAGGTGTGTTAGTGCTTCTTAGGACACATGGCTAACAAAGTCAATAAATTTTTATACTATTATAATCAACACCATTTAAGGTATGAGCAACTGCGGCGACAGGAAGGTTCTTCCAAAGTTAGAAAGTATGTCTGGTTCTTAGATGGACCGTTTTAAACAGGTTTGTTGTTCCACATATATGCATATGGTGACACAGGCAAGTGATGTTTTGAGGTTTTACATGTTTTTTCGGGTTTTTTTAGGAAAAAGATTATAATTGAAAAAAAATAAGGCCACAGGAAATACTGAAGAGGATAGAATTAAAGATTTCAGAATTAGGAATCTGGATTGCCCTTAAAGAGAGATTTATGTATTCCACTCAGCTGGGAGATTTTCTTCACAGAAGATGCTCTCGCCTCTGTAAAATCTAATGAAAAAAAATATGAAAATTCAGTATTTGGCATTGTAAATGCCAGTAATTTGTTTTCCCTGCTGGTCATTGATAGTAGCTCATCAATATTCTTCAAAGTATTTTAAGAAGTTATTCCAGGAACAAGTTATTCCCATGCCTAGGTATGGCAAAGCTGTGTCTGTGTCTGTGGGGAAGAGGATAATTTCTCCCTGAAGGAAAGCTAAAATAATTAAACTTTAAAGACTTAAAATAGTCTAGGCAAAATACTGTGATAAACTGTAGGAAATAATCTGGATTTGGGTAAAGGTTAGGATGGGTACTTGATACTTAATGTGTAATTTCCATAACTCTAGAGATTATTCAAGTAGAGACTCAGAGATGCTTTAAAGATACTACTGGGAATATGGTGTTCCCAAGCAATGTCAAAAGATGGGTGACCTAATAAATAAAGCAAAAGCATGAAGAAAGGAATTCTGGGCTTGTCATTGAATTATTGTGTCACCTGGGGCCATTATCTGATGTCTTAAAGTGCACCTGCCCTGGTGTTTTCTGTTGTCTAGTGCTAGGCTTATAGAGGGCTCAGTAAAGAGTAAACAGTGATTGTGGAACCCAAACAAAATTCAGATAATCTGAAAACAGTAATTTTTTAAGTGGGGATATTCTTTCTGCAAAAGTTACATCCCTTTCTACCTCACAGAGGTATTATGAAAATGAAATAATTAGACATTATAAATAAATTTTAAATCTTTAAGTCTTGGTAGATGTGAAGATGTTTTTTACACAAATGCGCTACAGTTTTGTGACATATTGTTAATTAGTAATATCTAGAATATGCATTGACTGTAGCTCTTTATAAAGGCAATATATTCCTCATTGCTCAGTTGGGCTTGTAAATGTAATAAAATCCTGTTTTCCAGCAGCTGTCTACTTTATATGCCTAGTAATGTATGCTACATTTTACTTGTACATACATTATCCTATGTGAAGATCCAGATCTTGTCATTACTTATTTCAGTACTGCTTATTAATTATTCTACTTTCCAGAGCATCAGCTAAAGAGACACTAAAAAAATCATGGAAAAAAATACATGCTTATAATTAAATGTATTCCAGTCTTTGTAAATAAGATTCAAACCCAGCATACTGTGACAGTTTCTGTATTAATTAAAATATATAAATATTAGTTGGGGGTTCTTTTAAATAGACATGGCAAACTATTCTGTATGTAAATACATGATCTTATGTCCAAAAGACCTGAGCACCTCTAAGTACTAAAAGAAATTTTGAAAACCAATAATTGAATCTAATAACTACAGAAAAAAATACTCGTGAATTAGGGTATTGTCTAGAGGAAATATGAAAAAGGAGAACAAAAAGCTTGGAGCATCTGAAAGCTGGATAGCTGAGAATATAGGGGAAATAAGAGCTGAGAGAAAAATATTGCTCCAAAAATCTGCACAGACATGATACAAAGTTGACAGGAGCATCCCTTGGCTTGGAAAAATATATGAAGTATACAGATGCCTGGCTGCTCACTTTGTAATTAAAGTAACAAATATTATTTTTTTTTACACATAAAGGAAGAATTCTAAGTTATCTTATCCTTGCATAGAAAGAATGGCATAGACTACCATTAAGTTAACTTGGCTTGATTTTTTCTAAGCTGAAATATAAAACATCTTTAAAAAGGGCACTGAAGTTTAAGGAATTTCAATACTTACAGGTGCAGTTCCATGCGAAAGTTAAAAATTGTCCTTTATCTGTAACAACATTAACATAAAATTAATACAATAAATCTTGATTGTCATAATTACTTTTCTAAAATATTTTTTCTAAATTTTCTAAAAGGTTAATGCTAAGCACTACCTATGAGGTGATATGTCAGATTTCTAGCCCAACTTATGTTAGTCAAATCGTTTTGCTGGGGTTTTTTTGTTTGTTTTGTATTGTTTTGTTTGGTTTTTTTCCCTAAAAGAAAAATGTGGGAAGCTTGTTTGAAAGTCTACTCTATTATTTTTAACTTCATTAAGTCATGTTTTTTTCCTTCTTTTTTCTATTTCCCCTTTGACTGAGAGTATAATGTGACCTTGTTAGGTGAAAATATCATGCCTGAAGTCTTTTTTATCTGATTTAATCTCAATAAAAATGCCATCCTTCTAATATAAAGTTTTGAGACAAGCAATGAAGAGCTGTTCAAATAGGTTGATGGGTAGTTAAGAGAAAGGGCTCATTCCTTGTAGTCAAAAGGATTTATGTCTGCTTTTCTACATTTTTTTGTCTTTGGATTTCCAACTCAAAAATTCACAGGAAATATAAATAATACAACTTTGAGCCAAACAAATCAAAAAACTCTCAAAAAAATTTACCTCAAAACTAATTATATCCAGCTCTTAAGAAAGTAGAGAGTGATTGTAAAAAATTCCAGAGATTTTTTTTTCCTGAAATACATATTTTAGTAATCTATTTTCAGATTAGAATTATATATTGGTACTCTGATGTTTTCTAGTCTTAAAAAAAAGAACTACATTCTCTTCACTGTTCAGTGACTCAGATAAAATTCATAATTACTTGATACTAGTGAGAAGAAAAAGCATTCTGTTGGAATTAAGCTTTTGAGCTCAATATATTAATAAAGTGATAGAATTACTTGCATACATTTAGTATTTCTGTTCATTTTGTTTCATCTTTCCATAAGTTGCACAGTATTGAATAAACTCTACCACTTGAATTCCATTTAATCTCTTGTGGCCTACATCTCAAGATTTTATTTCAGGTAACTCAGTATTTCTTCACAAATTATAGGGTTTTCTTCTGAAGAGTAACAGTCAACTGTGCCTTAGTAGCTAATCATCCCTTTCCTTTTCAGATTGGCAGAGCGTTGCCTGTTGTATGGAGGGCATACTGCAGGAAGAGTTATAGTTTGGAGGAACTAAGTGAATAGGTCTTGCTGCAGTGTTCTTGTGTGTCCTATAAACCAAAATAAAAGTCCAGAAATCTCAAGAGAAATATGGAATTAGTGATGGAATTAATTCAAATTTGCTTCTAGAGGAAGCTACCCTAGGAAAATAATAGTCTACCAAAATAGTCTTCTTTTTCTCTTATATTCGACTAATACCAACTTAATATTTTTAGTATTCTTTTTCTATTAAGCACTAGCTAACAACAGAGTTTTTAGGAGTAAAATCCTTGTGGTTTATTTAATACATGATAAACTTTTAAGATAGAGTGCTAGCAAAATCAGCTCTTTCTTTTTCTATCCTATAACAAAAGTGCTTTTAGTGTGTTATATGTGCCCTGAAGCCAAATACTGAATTGTTTTTGTCAGGGATTTGCAGTTTCCAAATTCTAAAAAAGAAGTTTTCATACAAGATTTCTACAGAGACGTTCATCTCCGTCATGATAACATTTGAAAGTATGTAGTATAAAACAGTTTCAGTGTTTCTGGGAAATATATGGCTACCAGGCAACTCACATCCAGCTTAGCAATGAATTTCCCTCTAAACTTGCACTTTTGGTATCAGAATGTATCAGAACACTATTGGTCTGATAGTAAATTGCCATCTTCTTGATAGTGATTAGTTAGGCACTGAACCAAATTTATAGCAGTTTTTACTAATTGTGTAGTAATCACAGAAGGTGCTGTTAGCTCTGCTTCTTATGCAAAGCATTGCCAGTGAAGAATGCTATTAAAATATTGAAAAATATTTTAAAAATATTATTAAATTTCTACAATTAAAGTTCATGTGTAACAATTTAGTAAAAGTTTCCATGCCTTGTTAGATAATACACTTCTTAGAATGGGACAGAACTTCATTGTCATATGTTTAGTTTAGTAATCTCCAAACTTTTTTAATTGAGCACTCAAGTAAAAAAAAATTCTGATCACACCTCACCAATATATGGTTATTTCTTTATTTATAACTTATATTCATGTACTATGGAAGTTCTAATATTTTATTGCTGCAAAAGAGTGGGTTATCTTGCACAAGACCAGTGGTTTAGTTCTCATAAAAAAATGAGTGGATTAGGTCAGGTTGCTTAAAGAATCACCATCAAAGGTATGATCAAAATATGTTTAATTTGAGTTTCTGGAAATATGACTGCTCAAAGTTCAATGGCAAGGTTCACTCTATTAATTACTGCATGGGTTGAACACGCAAAGGAAAATTGAGTTAGAATTGAGCTAGCTTGATTTACACATCAAAGGCACAAAGTCATAAGGCAGACCTTCCTGTTGAGTTACAAGGTTCAGAATAGACCCCCTTGCTTTCTAAACTCTTAATAGAGCTTAGGTGCAGCTAGGTCCAATCTTAGTCTCAGACTTGGACAACAATTTATATCTAAAGGATGTCTAAGGTTTACTCACAGTTTAAGGTTGATCATAACACTTTAACAGCACTTAATCCATGACTATTTTAACATTTACAAAGTGAATCAATGCAATTTACTTAAATTACAAAAGTGGTTTACTGCAGATTTGAGAAGGTAATACTTATACTATACTTATTACAATATAGCTAAGTCAATTCACACACAAATGCACAAAAGCACAGAAGAGTTAGTTACAGATATATATGCAGAAATGTACAAAGGTATACCTGTTAAAAGTTGCACTTGAGTTCAGTGAAATACTCATGTTGAATGCCTTTGCAGTTCTCAACAGGCAAAGGGTTGAACCTCAAGGAGCATGGGCATCAGCCCAGGCCCCATTGTCAGCTTTTGGTGACAGTCCTCCTAGTACTGCAGACTGGGGTGTTCAGGAGCACTGAGCAGCATCATGATCAGAGGATGATGCTGGTTGCTGCCTGCTGCAGTCCAGGAGGGCTCAAAGGGTCTCACTTTTGGCCCGCTGTTTGTAAGGATGTGAGATAATTGACCTTAGTCATCTGTAAATTTCCCTCCTGGCCATAACCTGAGTCGGTATCTTTTTCAAAATTCCAATAACAATAGTACCGTTCCACTCAGGTTATGATCTGGGTCAGGAATGTTCCAAAGCTGCCAGGGAGTAACTGACCGTCCCTGCTCTCATCCTCTACCTCGGCCAGGCAATAGAAGTTCCTTGTACAAACAGTCTTTTTCCCCACTTAGCCATGCAAGAGTTACCAGTATGGTTAAAGGGTGCTTAACCACCCAACTCTTATACAAACTCAAAGGCCTAATGGGGATTCCTGAGGTTGTAGGGCAGCCCAGAAGAGGGGCAAAGTGTGCCACCACAGATTCACATTTTGAAACGTCCCTCAGAGCCACAGAAATGTCTAAGAGAACTGTGTCTATCTTGAAATGCATATTCTGGATCTTTAGAAAGTGTACTTCATCAAAAGTGATGCTGTTCTAAGCTAGCTCATTATCCTTATTTAGATTCAGATTCTTGTATGCTTGAGCATAGTGGGGAAAAAAGAAAAATAAATAATAAAAAAGACAAATAGCTTTGTTTATTATCCTGAATTGTATCATTAAAAGGAATCCTTTCCTCTTTAATTGTCACTTTGCAAGATGTTCTGGGCAGGTAGTGACACACAGATGGCTTTTTCTGAAACCTAGTGTGATACAACTGTTAGCCAAGAAATTTTCTCAGGACCCTAAGGGCACCGACAGCCCATCCTGGTGCTCCCCAGCTCCATCTAAGCAAATGCAAAAACGAAAGACCTTCTTAATCTGGAAAATTTCAGTGAGGGTTTTTTTTTTTGAAATATTGGAATTGTGTTACTATTCTATATGCTCTTAGTACACTACTGAGATCTTATTTTTTTAATTCTATACTGTATTTTCTTATTATTTTGAAATATCTCTTTGCTATACAGTGTGAGCAATAGCAACAGTAATGAAGAAATTTACTGTGAGACATACTGTCTGAATAAACTTCTGTAGTATCCCAAACAGTTTATTATTTTAAAGAACTTTTCTTTTTCCTTTCAACTGAAAATAGATAAGACTAAACTTCTAACATAACTTCTCGTACTCTTTGAAGTAAGGTATAGCCAAAACATACTCATTACTCTGCTAATAGCGAGCTGCTAGTTGTCACAACCTAGTTAAATATACAAAAGCTGAAGCTTTTATAAAAAAAAAATACAATTATCTGCTATTTATTTTCATGATGAATACATATTTACAGGTAGGAATTTTCAGGAGCAGGCGGACTTTTTTGGAAAGTTTTAAAGGTTGCATTTTACAAAAGAAAGATCTAGTAAACAAAACAGTTCATTAAAAAATAAAAAGTTTTAAGATGACTTTTGTTTCTTTATTTGAATATTTAAGAAAAATAGGAAAAGTTTTGACTACTTGGAAACTGGTAAGACATTAATGTATTATGTGGTATGCTAAATATGCACTTTTCTGCTATTAATATACAAATTCAATGTCTACATCTATACATACATATACATGCATATTTTTTGATATTTTGTATATAAGAACTGTGATGAAAATGCCTTTATATAATTTCAGTGAAAAATATTCTGTTACTAAGTTCATCAATTTATCTTTTTTCAATTCCTTAATTTGTTTTCACTTTTTTTCCTATTTAGACTCTTTTGAGTGAGCGGCCTTGCTAATAGCTTTCTGAAAATCCAATTAAATTCTGATTTTATCTTTTAGTTTAGAAAATTTTCCATGGAACTCTAACAAGCTGAATTTTCTTGTCTTACACATGGAGCTAAGCATTTTGCACATACTGAGACAGTGGTTATATTTTTTTAATAGACTGCATGCTTTTAATCAGCGTCCTCATACTGTAGGTGTCCCTTGTTTATCTTTGTTCTCCAGATAATGCATTGCTTTGTATACTTTCACAGTTTTGGTGCTGATGATGCATTTTCTTGATGGAGGTTTATACCTATTTATTCAACAAACAGTTTATTTAAATGCTAGTTGTACTATCTTCAGTATTAAGGACTGCAAAAAGAAAATTATCTTTGTTAATATTTTCTCTCTATTGACTTTTATATGTCATCATAGTTAATTGTTTTCACTAAATTTTATTCTCCTTAATAGGTTATATGACATTCTTCCATATGCATAATTGTCATTCATGATTTCTTAGTATAGGCTTGCACTACCTTTGTGGTTTTAACATTTTCTCTGCCAGTTAGAAAGCACAGGTATGCATTGGTAAAATAAGTTACTTTCAAAGTTTCTTTCAATAAAATATTCTTTCAAAAAGCCTTTTGTAATTACAAGGGAAACAGAGAATTAGACATCTCAGGAAGTAAGATATTTTAAGTGCATGATGCAAGGATGTATATTTTACAAATGAAAAACCTTTACTGACACCAGAGACTTTTTAATTTAAAAAAATTATACTTGTTTTTAAACTGATAATCAGATTTTTGTCTCCTATGGATATGTAAAGCTCCATTAACTACTATGGTCCTATATTTATTTTAATTAAATTAAATATATATATATATGTGTTAAATTTCAGCTATTCAAAATATATGTGTCAGAAAAGAAATTATACTCTGTAAGGAATATTTCTACCTTCCCACCTTTGATCATACTAGTTTTCCAATACTCAGCAGTTACAACTACAGAATTGCAATCCTACACATTTTTGTGCAAGCTTCATAGTTGCATCTCTGTATGTATCATCTTTGCTTAATTAATTTGCCATATTGATCATGTTTACTCCTTTCTTCATACTAATCTCAAATTTAAATTCATGTGAATGTCTGAAGTTAATAGCAAAACTCATAATAATTTCTGAAGAGCAGATTGGAGTATTGGAATTGCAAAAGCTTTCTACCAATTTACTGATTTCTGTCTCTCACCAAGAGCTGATTCAGTGCTTACAGGACAGTGAGATCTTAATTGTTTTTGTCTGTTACATGTAAATGAACTAATGATCTTTTTCCTGTATTTATAATGTGTCTGAAATCAGATCTGGTACTGTAAGAAAATTTACATTTTTTCTTCAAATAAACATAGTGACTTAGAAGTATAAATGGTAGATCATGCATATCAGTGTATTATAATTTGCTTCTATAGAGTTGTAGTAAAATCCCTTTTTTATGAAAAATATTAAGGATCAAATTTTGGACGTCTCATGTTTGTATTTCACTGCACTGTTATGACTCTTATTAAGTAAAGTAATTAAGTGGGTTTAATATGCATCTGTGACCATAAGTAGTATAAATTTAATGTTTGGTTCTGAAGTTATTAGACAGCCATGTCTCTACACTTACATATTTCCAAATACTGTATGAAATACTGAGAAGCACAGTTAGAACTAGTCCTCAAACACATGAATTATCTGCATAGGAATAGTAATCTAATTCATGTCTTTAGATCTGTTCCAAAAAAGAAAGCAAATTCTTGCTGAATAATAAATAATCAAAGCCAGGATGGAAACGTCCAAATATACAAGAGTAAGCTGGAGAGGAGCTGATCTGTTTCTTAACAATACTACTAATACTAGTAATTAATTTCCTGATATCACACTTTTAATATTTCAATTTCTTCAAAACACAGCAGCTTAGATTCCACCAGTGATTGGAAGCTAGCTTGTATTGCCACAATGTTGACTTGAAGTAGCAACCAATGAATTTTGACAGACTAACACATCAAATATGTCTATAATCAAGGAGGCTTCTTGTGTCAGAAGGATCTATTAATGGTAGATGAATCT
Organism: Falco cherrug; assembly: GCF_023634085.1. Taxonomy (NCBI): domain Eukaryota; kingdom Metazoa; phylum Chordata; class Aves; order Falconiformes; family Falconidae; genus Falco; species Falco cherrug. The sequence goes on from NC_073699.1 coordinate 23,600,838, forward strand.
GAATGCCTGAATGCCTGTGGAACTTCTGTTTTACATTGTATTGTGGAAACAGGCAGCCAGTCAGCCATGCAGGTGACAAGTAGCCAATATCAAGATTGTGTGGCAGGGTTCTCAAATCCTTAAAATAAGTAGGGACAGATTCAAGAAGTCCAGGAAAAGGTGTTATGTGATGTTAACTTACCATTATATATTCTAATATATTTTTATTTACAGTTTTGCGACTTTCAGCTTATTTGTAAACTCTTCTTATGTTAGACTTACTCATGTGAAGAGCTGTGTAAGTCAATTATCTGAGTCAGTACTCGAAACCCACTGGAAACAATTTATTCTTCTTATCTACTTTACTTACTCTTTGCAGTGTGGTAAAAATCAGCACAGAGCCATGAGAGGCAGTGCACACTTACGTGAACTGCCTTGCGAACAACTACTTGAATTAGGAAGGGCTGTCAAAGAATGTTTTAAAATAAAAGATATAGGAAGTATTTATAATTTTCAATAAATAAAGCAAAAATTTTATGTAGAACACTTGCTTTGTTTCTGATTTTCCTAATAATCAATAAAAGCTGAACAAAAATTCATCTTAATTTTAGAAGTATATACTACACTTGCCTGTACCTTGTGGCACCTTCAAGGTTGCAGCAATTGAAGAAAAAATCTTCATGTGATTCATACAAAATTAGAGACAGAGGCAGGAAACCTGTGATGTTTACTGAGATAAAGACCACATGTAATGGGCTAAAAGCAAAAATGGAAATATTGAAGGATACAGTATTGAAGAATACAGTATTGAGGTTTACAGGCAAATATAAATTACTGGGTAAAGAAATCACGTAATAATTTTCTTGGTTGTATTTTACTGGCAAACTGTGGATTTTAGGCTTGAACATAAAGTATTAGTTTATTAGAATATTGTTATAGTAGAACGTTGCTTGCACTACAGTTATTACTGAACAGAAATACTCTGATATTCACCAAAATGCACAGATGTGTTTTGTTCATCAGTCACCTGACAAATGCAGTGAGATCAGTCATATACAGCCATTAAAACCCTAAAGGTGTACACTTTTCTCCCTTTAACCCCAAAGAAATTCAATATTAACCCATAACTTTTCAGTATTTTATGTTTTTGTATCAGGAGCTTTCCCAACCTGCAAATAAATATAGCTAATAGCTTCATCTTTGCAGCTTCTTATATTTGTATTTTCTAATTATTGGACATTCATGTTTAAATCACTCCTTTTTTTCCTTCTTAACCAGACTTTACGACCAAGTGATTGATTTAATTTGTGGTGGGGGTTTGGGGTTTTTTTGGTGTGTGTGTGGGGGTTTTTTGTTTGGTTGGTTTTTGTTTTTTGTTTTTCCCCTGCTGGATTTCAGACTATGGTACTGAAAGCAAATGTCTGTTAGGAATATTTCATATTAGTATGAATAACAGAAATTAGGAATCAATGTCTTAGCTTTCATTAGGGCCATTCTTCTATAGAATGACATGGCTTTACTTTGAGACCTCCATTATGTAGCTAACTTGAGAAAAGGCAGCAAAACCTATTCATAACCTTACCACAGCATATGTGCTTTATGTCCCAACTTTGCCCCAAAGGGTGTATTCACATGTTCAGATGGAGTACCAGATTGTATGTAGAATACTCATTGGTTTTCCCGTCTTGACTTTCTTCCCCCACACAGAGATGAGCTGCTGGAGTCATACAGTTTCTTATTCCAAACATAGATGAAAAGCTGTGCTCAGCATTAGTCTCACAATTATGATCTCAGTGCTTCAGCTATTGAGCATAAATGAGGAGCCTTCCTCTCATCTCCCTCCACTCTCCTTGTCTTCAGGCTTCTGGTGTGTCTTTGAACAGACTATTCACTAAAGTATTGCTTCTCTGAGGGGTAAAAGTGGTGCAGGTGGATGGAAATAGTGACGTTCTTTCTAGAGGTTAGTGGGAGGAAAGGAACAAGTCTTCATCCAGCAACAGCTGAATCTTCCTCTGGTACTGATCAAATAAACATGCTTTGCAAAAGTGCAATACAACTGTATGGCAATTTCACATATCTTAGTGTGAATTTTTTTATTCATATAGGCAAGATGTTCTGTCAGAATACAGTAGAAGCAATAATTTACCTTCTGCAGTGTATTTGTGGTGTCATAACAATCACGGGAAAAATAGGTTCATGTGTAGCTGAGGCTGCTTGCCAGTTCTACAGCTTCATACAAGGAAGTTAACTAATATTGCATTCAGCAAAATATGAGTATCAAGGAACCAGCAATAAAACTTCTATTGACTTCAGCAGATTATGAATTTAGTGCCTTACAAATGTCATTCACGAGCAAAAAGGACACAGTTTATTTCCTTTGTGTTATTTGTGATGTGAAACACAACCTATATTAAATAAGGATATCAGTTTGTTTTTATTGAAGGTATACTACTGTAAATAACCATACAGACTTTGATTTGTAAATAAATGCCCTTTGTAGTCTTTAAAAATAGAGAACACAATTCTGTGTAAGTCTAACTTATAAGTTTCCTTTAAAGTTTTCAGTGCTTCAGCCATTTGTTCAATGGGTTGGACAGTGGTTATAGCAGAAAAAATGCTGCCGTGCCATACACAAATACATATGCATAAAAAATTTACAGTGATAAAAGTGTTCTTTGTGTTCTTATCTTTCAAGACATTAGTGAAGGTAATGACTAAATTACTTCTTGAAATGTTTTAATAATATCTATATAATTTCTTTTACTATATATTTACTCTTTCTATGCCAAATACCCTTTTTTTTTTTTTATCAAAGTCTATAATCTTGGACATAAAAGAAAGTCTATTTTACTTTGTCAGAGTAACTATACATTAATAGCCTTTTGTATAAGATGGTTCCAGTTTTGGTTAACAGTATTTTAATCCTTATGTCTTGACTAATGTAAGTTAGAGCTTGGTTTATGAATCTGCTACATGTATTTTGTATGTGACTTAAAAGGTGAACTTTCTTTTTGCAGTCAAGACTTGTGGATCCAATCTGCAGGGACCTGGAGGCACTTTCACATCACCCAATTTTCCATTCCAGTATGACAGTAATGCTCAGTGTGTGTGGGTCATCACAGCTATCAATACTAATAAGGTAAGTTTAAAATTCTGTCTTTGCTTTAAAAAAAAAAAAATACTAAAAAGCACATGTAGACCATTAAATTTGTCACTAATATGATTTATCTCTGCAGTCCAGCTTCTGTACTTGGTGCATTGCAGACATTTCTAAGAAATGGCTGATGTTAGATGGGTGGGGACAGATGTTAAAACCTGTTTTTTTCCCCTAAGAGTGTTTTGCTTTTTGTATGCTGAGTAGATGCTGTCATGTCTTTATGTGTTTCTCTAAATGAATTCCCAGAAGAAACTACTCAGTGGTATGAAGCACTGTCATGGGTCCACTAATACTGTGTTACAATCAGTAGAGCTGTTTTGTGTGTATGATTGTTTATATCATGTTTGGCCTTAGACTATGTGAGAAATCACTGAAGTTCATGAATTCACTTTCACTTCATGAAAGACTGTTTTAAAACGGTGTAATTTATTTCATTGTCTGAACCACTGTATTAAAATCCTATATACTTTATATCTACGCTTTAAACCAAAAGTACTGGGAGTTTGGGTAATGCCAGTAGAGCAATAAAGCTAAGTTATGACACCAGTTGTCTTTAAATTCAAGAGCTAGGCACCTGGCAGCAGTGGCTATATTCTATTTCCAGGTGTATCATTTTATATGAACTGAGTGTAATGGACTTGTTCAGCTGTAATAAAATTAAAATTAGCAGTACAGCTCAGGAATGCTTTATAAAGGTCCACCAACATCTGTGTTTGCTGGTACATGGGTATATTCTGCCGCCTAATTTCTGTTTTATATTACCTTGCATCACACTTCATTAATTGATCAGAGAGGCCTAGAAAACCTACTCTTTTACACCTGAGTTTATCAAAGGACTTGGTTAAAACATGATTACATTTCAGAAGCCATTTAACTATATTAGTGCATTTCTCCCTCTAGTCTTACAAAGTCCTGTGTGGAAGCCACCCTTATGCTCCACTTTGGAAGAAGAAAAAAGGATATTTAATCAAGTGATTTGAATATTCATAGTGAAGAAGCTAGCTGTGTTTGACAGGGGAGGGAGGGTTGTTTGTTTTATCCTTGTTCCAAGGACTGCTCACCCAATTTATTCAATATATAGATCATCAAAAAGGTGTCAAGAGTCCTTCAAAGATGATGCAGTCTCTGTCCCACAGATGGGTAAAAAGTACAAAAGTAATAGTTAAGATCCATTTCTCTGGCCCTTCATATTTTTATTTCATCAATCAAAACCTGTTGATGATCAAGATGAAATCTGTGCACATCCAGAATTTCTGAGAGAAATTTCTGTCAAATGTGGCAATTTAATATAATTTTTTTTTTTGAGGAAATTCAATGCAGCTCTTACACTTTGAACAAGTGCTCCAAATGGCTTCAAAACCACCACTGAGCTGTTGCATAGAATGAATTTAAGACCTTTTTGGCTACATTTTACATAAAATGGTTTCCTTTCTTAGATGCAACATGGACATGTCTACGTAACAAAAAAAGTCTAGTAAGTTTTTATATATTCTACCAATAGCAGAAGCAAAACTTTAAGCTCGCAGACTGGTATGGATCTACTGCAGGTAGACTGCAGGTTTAAGATTAAATGACTTGAAGAGTGTTAAGTATCATACTCAGACAGAGGTATTCATGTCTTAGTGCTGCCTTCCTCCTCCCTCCCTGCCAATTCACAACATGGTGATGCAGTGTTATCTTCAAAAGCTCAGAACTTTATTTTGACCAAAAGAATTTGTTGGTGGAGTGTTCAAAAACATTATTCCTCCATATTATTTTCCTTACTAATTTCCAGTTTCTGCTTTTAAGGAACTTTGAATTTATAGCTGAGTGCAGGAAATTAAGAATGAATAAATTCTTTGTCTCTGCTTGTCAGTGTGGTTCAGAGTTATGGAATGATTAAGCTTGGAACAGACCTCTGGAGATCTTCCAGTGGAACTCCCTTGCTCAAGCAGGGCCACCTAGAGACGGCTGCCGAAACAGTCATGGAATATCTCAAAAGATGGTGACTCCACAACCTCTCTGGGCAAGCAGTGCTAGAGCTTAATTACCCTCACAGTGGAAAACTGTTTCCTGATGCTCAGGCAGAACCTCCTGTGTTTCAGTTTGTGCCCATTGCCTCTGGTCCTGTTACTGGGTATCAGCAGAGTTTGGTTCCCTCTTCTTTACATCCTCCCTTCAGGTGTTTATGCACATTAAGATCCCCCTGAACCTTCTCTTCTCTAGGCTAAGCAAACCCAGCTCTTTCCACCTTTCCTTCTTGAGAGATGCTCCAATACCTTAATCATCGTTGAGTCTGGGAAGAAGTTGGGTAGGATGGAGGTTTTTTTTTTTTTCTTATTTCTCACTTCTGTATTCTATTTTTAATTGGCAGTAAATTAAATGAAGCTTACTCAGGTAGAGTCTGTTTTGCCTGTGATGGTATCTAGTGAGTGATCTCCCTGTCCTCTCAAACCAAGAGCTTTTTCATCCCATTTTCTCATCCTGTTTTTCTGAAGGGGAATGATAGGGAGGCTTGGTGAGCACCTGGCAGATAGTGATGTTTAAATGACCACAACTTAATATTTTTATGTCTCCTCATTTATTTAAATACTGTGAAAGTGTTGAGTAAAAGAGTGAAAACAAGAGTTAAGAACAGGTCACTTAGGGACAATTAAATATGAACTTTTATATAAGGCCATAATCAAGAATACTTGTTAGTGGATGGTACATCAGAGAGTTATGTTAGTAATAAGAATGCAAAGAAGTAATGCTAAAATAAGCAAGGTATTTTATTTCAAAACATGAATGTTGGACACTGTTCCTGCATTTCTGTGATGTACCACTGAATTTACTAGCCTCTGAGAAGCCTTAGAATCATCATGGGCAGATTGTACTGCAAGGAGTTATCCTCTTACAGGTAAGTTTGTAAATGCTTCAGCATTACACCAAAAATACTGTTCTTTATATGTTATAGGTTGGATGTAATTATACAATATACAAATATCTTTGATATTGCAATGAAATTCAGACTCACAGATAAGTATTGGGTTTTTTAAATAGCAGGTAGATAAAAGTTTTACAATGTTATCAGAAACAACATTCAGGTATGTTTACGGTTTTCAGTATAAACAGAAAAGGTGTCTAGCACTGATTATAGGAACCTAAACTTGTTGAGGTTAAAAGAAAATGAGATTATTTTACAAGTTAGATCAATTTCTTTTTGGCATATATTGAGGAATCTGCATGTATAAATTTTTTGCTTACATAATCAGTGGTTTAATGTGTTCCATTTTGATTCCTGCTAACAGTACCTTATTTTCCTGAACACAATAATGCTTGCCTTGCATGACTACTAGAAGGCATAACTTTTGATGTTTACCTTGAAGTCAAAAGCATCATTGATGTATAATGAAGATCAGCCATTAAGAGTTATTTATAATGAGTGAAAGAAATAATGTCATGATGTTCATTATAACATGGCAATATTTACAGGATTTTGTATCACAGCCATAAGAACCATGAGGACTTATTGATCCTGATATTTCAGGACTTATTGATTTCAGAGCTGCTTCTGTTGCATCATTTGCAACAAAGTAGCTCAGAAATTGAGACTCTTCTGAGGAAGAAAGCATCAAATGAAAGACCCTGAAAGGAACTTTAACTCTGGTGTATATGGACATTCCTCCCATGTCTACATGCCTATTCCAGGATTGAATCTGGCTAATTTTCTTCCATGACTGGTTTCAGAAATAAGTTTGATATCAGTACAGTATGAAAGTAATATTGTTTCAGGCAATCAATTACCTCCTTAGCTTTGTACTGCTTTACAGTTGGTCTCTAGCCTCATACAGTTAACCAGACATGCTGTTAATCCCCAGGTATTGTTGGCAGTGGAGTAGAACCATGACTACATCCCTCAGACAGGGCCACAGAACACTGTGAGTGTACTATTGGAAAGTAGAGAAATTAAATACAAAAACAGTTGTGAAAGGAAGGTCATATGTATGGCAGTCAGTAATAAAATTTATTGATGAAGATGCAGCAACACATCTGATACCAGTGAGATCCACATATTTCTACTGTTCTTATCCATGGGTTTTGCATGCTTATTTTTATCAGGATCCTGTTCTGTGGAGTTGATCAGTTCAAGAGAAAATAATTAAGATTATGATTAGAAATAAATCTATGATGTTCCAAAGCTCTGAATAGTGATCCGGTGGAAAAAGAAATATGGGGAATTTGTACATAACTTTTTTTACAGTGAAATATGTGTGATTGCCTGCATGGTATCATACCCAGTAAAAATGGTTGTATTGTTTTTTAAAAGAAAAGTCTTCTGAACTTTTTCAACTGCTGCTTATTGAAACATATACTCTTAAATTCTGCTTAAATGTGAAGTATTTCGGAACAGTTGAACATCTTTCATATAGGAAATTTACAGTCGATTTAGAAAGAGTTAACTTTATAAGAATGTTTTTCCCAAAAGTTTTAACTCTCCCCCCGCTAAATACTGAAGCTATACTGACATTTATTTTACTGTAGTTGTGGAAAATCCCAGAGGAAACCATGAGCTAACCTAACTTAAACAGTATATTGCGGGTTTATGTTCAACTTGCTGTTCATGAGGAGCCCCACTGCCTTTTCTGCAAAGCTCCTTTCCAGCCAGTTGGCCCTGAGTATGTACCAGTGCATGAAGTTGTTCCTCCCCAGAGGCAGAAACTTCCATTTCCATTTGTAGAACTTTGTGATGTTCCTGTCAGCCCATTTCACCAGCCTGTCAAGGTCCCCCTGAATAGCAGCACAACCCTCTGGTGTATCAACTACTCCTCACAGTTCTACATCATCTTAAAACTTGCTGAGGATCTTCTCAGTACTATCATCAAGGTCATTAATGAGAATGTGGAGCAGGACTGGACCCAGTACTGACCCTTGGGGCACAAGAAGAGTGACTGGCCTCCAGCTGGGTTTCTTACCTCACTGTAGATTCATCTCCCCATATTCCATCAGTTTTTCTGTAAGAATGTCATGAAAGAGGCTGTTGAAAACCATAATGAAGTTCAAGATCAGCATCCACTACTCTCCGGTCATCCGCCAAGCCAGTCTTCTCATTGTATAAGGCTATCAGGTTGATCAGGCATGATTTCCCCTTCATAAATCCATGCTTGCTACGTTCAGGCATCTTCCTGTCCTTAGTACATTTGGAAATGCTGTCCAGGAGGATTTGTTCCATCACCTTCCCACAAATCAAGGTAAGGCTGACAGTAGTTCCCCAGATACTCTTTCTTACCTTTCTTGAAGATAGGAATGAAGTTTTCATTCTTCCAGTCCTCAGGAATCACTTCCTGTTCATCATGACCTTTCAGAGATGATTGAGAGTGGCCTCACAGTAACACTGACCAGCTCCCTTAGCACTCGTATATGCAACCCTTAGGCTCTGTGGACTTGTGTATATCCAGTTTGTTTAAATGTTCCCTAACCTAATCCTCATGCAGCAAGAATAAATCTTCCTTACTCCAGACTTTCCCTCTAATCTCAGGGGACTGGGATTCTTAAACACTAGTCTCATCAATGAAGACAGACCTTCTTCACTTCAGTACATTGACGTGCGGAATTAGACTCTATAACTCGAAAGTTATAAAGTAGGTATGTTTATTGCGCGCAGATGCACGGGGGATCGCTCCTCCACAAGCGTGCATACCCGAAGTGATGAACCATCTCACATTTATACAATGAACAAATGAATATTCAATTAACGCCTATACATATTTGTTACCTAAAACCCGCTTCGTATGTTAATTAGCTTATCAGTCCGTTTCCTGGAATGTGGTGGTCTTGCAGGTTTGTAGGTGATTCATGTTCTTGTGACCATCCGATCTTCTTCAGGTGATTCATGTCCTTGTGACCACCCGATCTTCTTCAGGTGATTGTGACCACCCGATCTTCTTCAGGTGATTGTGACCACCCAATCTTTTCCAGCAAGGAGACTTAGCACTCCCTCCCTCTAGATAGCATTTGAATGTCTCTCATCTTTTCTTATTCTCTTTTAAATAGCCCCTTTGTTAGAGGAAGAAGGGCAGGCGTCTCCCCTTTGTTAGAGGAAGAGGGGCAGGCGTCTCCCCGTCTCCCCTTTGTTAGAGGAAGAGGGGCAGGCGTCTCCTCAAAACTGTGGTTGTCACCGCACCCATGACTAGTCACCATACCCACATTCCTTAAGCAGACACATACAATCACAATCCATGTCCATTATCCCCATTTCACATTATTTCTCCATATCAACATTGACCTTTTCAGCACTCTTTGTCACTGTGCAACCTGCCCCATTCAGTGGACAGCCCCTGTTTTCTGTCATAAACCTTCTGCTGCTGACATACCTGTAGAAGTCCTTCTTATTAATTCATGTCTTTTGCCAGACTTTACCCCACATGGGCTTTGGCTTTCCTAGAAATATCCCTGCATACTCAGAGGAGTGTCTCTATACTCCTGGGTGTCCTGATCCTGATACCGTCTCTCTTATGCTTCCATTTTATGTTTGAGTTTAGTCTGGAGCAACTAATTCATCCATACAGGCCTACTACTACCTTTGCTTGTTTGTCTGTTCATTGGGATGAACCATCACTGAGCTTGGAGGTAATGATCCTTGAAATCAAACAGGTTTCTGGACTGTTGTCTCCAGAAACATCTGCATGGGATTCTTCAAAACAGAAACCTAAGCAAAGTCATCAAGGTTGTGTTCTGCTTTTTGCCTTGCCTCTTTCCTTTCAGGATCCTGAACTCCACTGACCCATGGCCACTGCAGTCCAGGCTGCCCCAACCTTTAGGTTCCCAACCACGTCTTTCTTGTTTGTAAGGAGGTCCAGCAGAACATGCTCCCTTCTAAGCTTTCAGTCACCTGTGTTAGGAAGTTGTCATCAATACACTCCATAAATGTCCTTGATGACTTGTGCCCTGCTTTGTTGCCTTCCTAGGAGATATTGGGGTGGTTGAAATTCCCTGTGAGGATCAGTACCTGCACATATGAAGCTTCTCCAACAATGTATGATGGAGGAAATTCATGGACAGTTTTCCCACTTCAAGATTGTCCACCCTTTTTTTAATATAAATCAAATAAGTGATTTTGTCACCTTTTTTTTCCATGGCTACTCTGGAATCAACTAAAGCTTTGTCGACCAAAAATAGCAGAACTATAGTTCCAGAGATCTGCTTGAAAGAACATTCAAGGAAATCATGCCTCTCTGTGGTACTCTAAAAGTGCAACAGAATTTAAAGTTCTTCGCTTTGGCCTGAACTGTGATTCTCATATTATTAACCCTTTGGGTCCGTATGAAATATACTCCTGAACAATTGCACATAAATGAGAATAAGGATTTCTCAGTTTGAACTCCACTTGATTACATTTCTCACATCTAGTAAGGGAAATGATATTCGAATATCTCTTGCGATGTTGTACAAACTCATCAATTACATTTTGGACCATGCTATCAATTGCTGGTAATTTATTCTGACATTAGGTAATGGGATCTTGTAATTTTATGTTTACATTTTGAATATAATCAAAGATCTTTGTGGTTTTTTATGGCAGAATTCCCTTCCCCACTGCAGCCGCAGTGCATTTTTTCTACTGCTTTTCTTCTAAAAAATTAAAACTTGTTTTCCTTTCATTGTTTCTATATCAGATCAGATGCTTGAACAACATTTCTTACCAATAAACAGCTGGACATACTGTTTATAACTGTTTATGGTATCACATTTGGTTTATTCTAGCTCAGATATGAACTGTGTGCACAGAAAGCAGGCTGCAGGCGGAATTTTAGTTACTTGCATCTTGTGCCAGATCAGTCTTTTTCTCGGCTCCTGTTATGATCTATTGTTCATGCAACTAGTAACATAGAGTTGGTTTATTCATAGACTGACAGCTCTTCTTAAAGGGAGACAGCAGTTTGTAGCGTCTGAAGTGGAAAAGAGAAGCCCATAGCAGAGGACTTATTTTACTTACAGATTTGTGTAGGAATACCATAGGTAGAGGAAGTTAATGATTTCTGATGGGCTTAACCAAAACAGAGATTTATATATAGAGAGATATAGATATAGATACATATTTAAGCAAGAGGAAGAAACTTTTTTTTCTTTAACACTGGAAGGCCTATTCAGTTAATATCAACAAGACAGAAAAAAACAGAAAAGCATTATCTATGAAATCTGCTTCAACACAAACCATTATAATTTTGTTAATACAAAAAATGTCTTTAAATTTCCCTGCACGAAATACCTACAAAGTCCCATCTTACCAAACTAAACACTGGGTGGATTGATACAGCATTTTTTAGAAAAGCTGGAAACCATCACAATTTGATGTTCTAAAATAATGAGTGTCTTTTCTTGAACTTAAACAATTATGATCATGAAAGCATTTTCATATTGTTTTAAAAATTGCAAGATTATCTGTATTGTGTTGTCTGAATGACAAAACCTCATTTTGTGTGTTTTATTGTTTCCATAACTCAAATAGCTATTGCTGCTTGCAGTGACAGAAATTCTGCAGCTGTTCCTTGACCTTTTCCAGAAAATCTTTGTTAATTTTAAAACACAGAATGAATGATACACATGATAAAATTCCAGACAGTGAGGGAAAGAAAGCTGTTATGTGCTATTAATATGCATACTGTAGAAAAAAACCCAACAAATAAAATACATATGTAGATTTGTAGACTATAAATCTGCAAATTACCTGTTTGAGAGGTAGAGTGAAATCATACGGTAATTCTTCATTATAGTTGTGTTCTCAAATTATGGTGCTTCAAATGCTTTAGGTATTTTACCAATATAAGAATGGGGTACTTAATTATTTTGTTCTTAACTAATCCCTAAAAAAACCTTTTTGTTGTTGTTGTTGTATACAATAATATTAGTTTGCTGCATACCTTTGCTTTAGCTTAGCAAAATAAACTGGCCTCATTACTAATTAAGTAAGATCACCGTTTCCAGGACTGCACCAAGGCATGATTGTTTTTTTCATTTGTATCTTCACTTGCTTCCTTTTCATTTGTTACTAGGTAAACTCTGAAGGTTGCATAATTCTTTCAGCTTCACTTAACATAAAGGGCTGTTGTTAGACAGTGAATGCCTTGGTTTATTAAATTTTCTTTGCCATATATAGTATACATAGAGCTACACCAGACCTGTTAGGCAGTAATTGCTAGATAATTGTTATCATAGCATGCTAAAAACATTTTTGGACAAAAGAAAGCCAAATAATGCGGAGATACTCATTGTCAGGTCAGTACAAATCCTGTGGGTTTTTCACTACTAATGGCAAAAATGCTATTTGCTGGGTTACATTAAACCTTCATTCATGTAATTTCCTTAGATAGCATGTGGGATAAGAAAATTGCAATTTTGACTATTGGTTTTGCCCTTCAAAAGGATGGGCAACAAAATGTTCAGTTTAAATTTAACAACAGGCTAAAATACCAGTGAAATCTGAATTAAGGCTAAAGTTAACCAGAGTTCAAGTCTTATGACTTATACTTGCTGGGGTTTTTTGTAATCCACTGACTGAAACACTGTGGAAAATGTCAGTGCTAGAATGACAACCATTCTGACAGATGTCAGCCATATTCGCACCACATATCGTTCACCACCATACATTAAGAAGGAGAAAAATAAGCAAAAGGACTCCTTTAAAAAAACCCTAAAGCTGTTTTCCAAGATTATAAAGAGAAATTAAATATATAAGGTGATTGTTAAATTTAGATGGATCAGAAAACTAGGTCCAGGTTCTGATTAGTTTACAGGCAGGAGTTCTAAAAAAAGAAATTTTACATGATTGCATGTTATTTTTTCTTTGTCACCATTATATTTTAAATTTATATTCATTGTATTTCAAGCATAAAAGTATGCTTACTGCATGCATAAATGTTTCTTTATAATGTGTTCTTTAGAATATAGGTTTCAAAAGTTTGCCAGTGTTCCCATTCTTACCTTTCTATCTATTGAATTTTGAAATAATTTTGAAATAAGTAATGATTTATGCCTGAGAGTTGGGAAAAAGTTGGGGGTGGGTTTTCTTGGTTTTAGGCTTGTGTTTTGTTTGGTTTTTTTTTTTTTTTTTAATTATTACTTTTGCTAGGTTGTTGGTTTTTTTGTGGTTTCTTTGGGGGGTTTTTTGGTTGTTTTTTTTTTTTTTTTGTGGATGTCAAATATCTGTTAGGAAATTTATAATCTGAATTTTGTAGTAATGGCAGAGCCTACTGAAAATTTATGACATTTGTTTCCAACTGCTATAGTCCTTCACTTTCTGAGAAACTGTTGAAATAGTTCAAAATGTCTTGGAAACTCCTCACATGATATTTTCTACAAGTCTGAAAAAGTTTACTGAGGCAATAACTTGCAACTGCTATGGGATTGATATGGTTCTCATTTATTCACTCTATATTAAGATATTCTTAATTAGGTTTTAAAAAATATTCTTACATTCCATTCTTCCCTTTCTCTTTCCTTATGTCATTATGTTGCTGTTTTCCTCCAGCAAAAATTTCATCTCTTAATTTCTGAGTTTTTGTGCCTTTTAAGCTAAACCAAAAATAAGCAAAACAAATTCAGCAGAAAGCTGAGTGTTTACATTTAATTTACCACAGCTGTGTTATTTTGTTAACCATATCTAAACTGTCAGTGAAACGTTTCCTAAGCTTGCTGTGAAGCCTAAACCCAGTTGCCATCCATATTTATTCACATTAACAGTATAAATCTCAAGCAGGCTGGGTGCTTTAGCATGAACTCAAGCGCTCATTTCTTGAAGTCTCTTTTGGTCAAGCCTGTTGGAACAAACTACAGTGCAGCTCTTTTTACAAGCAAATGTCTCAAACTTGGCTTCTCCTATGCCTAGTGTGAAGATGTAATATGGGTGTCACAGTGAAATGATTAGAAAATATGAGCTCATTAAACTCACTCTTAAATATATATTTTAACCACAATCCTGTTTTTCCATACAGATTAAAAAAGCTTGAACTGTATTTATCAACAGGAGATAATATATACTTTCATTCTATATGAAACGAGAAAGTTTAAAAATATTTCAGTTTTGCTCAGAATACATTCAGTTTCTCTGTAGTGTCAGCGATGCTGTTCTTCCATATTGTTCATGAACATTTTGATCCAGTTAAAAAAATCTGAGTGACATACTGCAGTTTTTTTAAAAAATCTTAGAAATGTATGTGAAGGAGGGGAGGGGGGATTGTCTTAGCAGAGTAAGAGCATAGAAGGGAATCCAGCTATTTCTAAGGCAGGAATTTAGCAGGCTCAGGAGTGAGAGAATAGAATAAACTGCTAAATGAGAGAATTCGGAGTCGGGAGGAATGTGCATGTGCTTTGGGTTATGTTGGAGAAAAATAGTATAATAAAGGAGATGTGGAGGAAAAAAAATATTAATGCAATTGCAGAGGGATAAATGACGTCCTTCCATCCTGCAATTTTACTATAACTCAAAATTCATTATAAAAGGATGACAGGTCCATTTTCTTAATTATTGTAGATTTTATCTTACTAAATATTTTCCTGCCATTTCTGTGACTATAAAAGCAATGTTTTACACTCTGAAAATATGGTCTCAGCCATAGGGAATGGTTAACAGGTTGTACCTATTGCAATAACTACAACAGAAGTAATTACTTCTGTTTCAGCCATCCACAATTTTAGACTCTAGTCATAACCTGAATTTCAGGTATTAACTCCACATTTGATTAAAACTTTAGAATTAAAGGCCAAATCTGAGTTCTAGTTCTGTTTGACTTTTGTAAGTTCCTTAAATTGGTCTAATTTAGTTTCCCATACACGTGGAATGGAAACATTTTCTGATTTGTACTTACTATGAATTTGCACACCCAAGCTAAAACTTTTAAAAAGACATATGCATATGACCAAGAGACTTTGATAAGAAATTTTCAGTACTTGCACAGTGAGCATTTGATATGTTTCAGCCTTTTTTTGTTTGATGAATTTTTGGCACAGAGACTTGTCACTTTCCTCCACAGCTGAGTTCACTTGGCTGCTCTTGTCAATGATCTTTATAGTAAATTCTGCTCAATACATACCTTTCTCTGATATTTGTTCAGAAATGGAGCTACTTGTAGTTTGTTTCCTTGTTTTCTATGAAGTGACTCCTTTAAAGATTCATGGTACCATTCTGTGGTGGATTAACCTTGGCTGTCTGCCATGTGCCAGCCCCTCCTCAATGGGTCAGGGGGAGAAAATATGGTGAAAAATCTCCTGGGTTGAGATAGTGACAGGGATATCACTCACTAGTTACCATCATTAGCAAAGCAGACTTAATTTGGGGAAACTTTGTCTCTGCTACTCCTTCCTCCTCATGCTCTTCCCCTGCTCCAGCACGAGTCCTTCCCATGGGGTGCAGTCTTTGAGGAGCAGACTGCTCCAGCATGGGTGCCCCATGGGGTCACAGTACCTGCCAGAAACCTGCTCCAGTGCAGGCTTTTCATGGGGTCATGGTTTCCTTTGGGGCATGTCCACCTGCTCTGGCATAGGGTCTTCCATGGGCTGCAGGTGGACACCTGCTCCACTATGGACCTCCATGGGTTACAGGGGAACAACCTGCATCACCATAGTCTTGTCCACTGGCTGCAGGGGAGTCTCTTCTCCAGTGCCTGGGGCACCTCCTCCCACTCCTTCTCTACTGACCTTGGTGTCTGCAGAGTTGTTTCTCTCACATTTTCTCACTTCTCTCCTTTAGCTGCTGTTGTGCAGCATTTTTTACCTTTTCTTAAAGATGTTATCACAGAAGTGCCACCAGCTTGCCTGGTTTGCTCAGCTGCGTCCTCTCGTGGGTCTGTTTTGGAGCAGCAAGAACTGGCTCTGTCTGACACAGGGGCAGTTCCTGATCTCTTCTCACAGAAGTCACCCCTGCAGTCCCTCCCTGCTACCAAAACCTTACCATGTAAACACAATACATTTTCACAATGCAAACTGAAGGTGATGCTTGCAGGAATATCCACTGAGACTTAAGTCTATTACTATGACTCCTGTGGTTTTGTCGCCTTCAGAATGTATAGCTGATCATCAAGTTAGGCTGACATCCGTTAGTGACCACTCTGTTTTCTTTTGGAACAGACTGCTTACTCTCTGTGGGATGAAAAAAGGCATACTTCTATGCTTCATGCAAAGATACCCTTTTTGGCTAACTACTGAATGGAAGAACAGAATCAGGGACAAGTTAATTAGAAGTCCTCAGCCCCTTCCTATGATTGCAGTCCTCTTGCTATTTAAGAGCAATGGTGGTGGTGGTGTTTTTATGGTTTTTTGGGGGTTTTTTTTGATTGTTATTTTCAACTCTGACCTTAGTTTTATGAGGAAAGGATGATCATGATTTTTTTTTTTTTTTTTTTCATTTTTTCCTACTTATACCTATCACTATTTGTTTATAATGCTCTTGGGAAATCATACTTTTTTAGATTGTCTGGTACATTATCATCTCCCTATGTGTGGAAGTAAAAGAAAAAGTCCTTAGAGCAAAAGTACAAAAAAGTTTCAGGATTTTTCTAATGCGTCTCCTTGGAAAGCAGTAAAGTGGACTGATGTTGTTTACTACAAAAGTATTTTTTTGAAAGGTAGAAAATGGAACTCATGGAACGTTATGTATTTAAAGTTAATTTAAATACAATGGTTTAAGATTACTTTTGTTTTCTTTAGAAGCTTCTTAGATTTGAGTCTTACTGTAATATACTGTAATATGTTTTTGCTGCTAACTCTGCTGTATGATCTTTTAGTCTCATCTCTTTTTATTTATTATTTACTGGGATGGTGTTATTAATGACATACAGTTCACCTCCTTCATAACATCAGAAGCTTCACTAAATTGCTATAAAACCTTTCTACCTTAAGATCTATGTTATCAAAGAGATATAACATTAGGTACTCAAACATCACTAAAAATTAGTGAGGAAATGAATTCCAAATATAACAAATCTTGGAAAAAACCCCTCTTGTTAATAGAAAGTACAAACCCCTCTGTTAAAAGAAAGAAAAAGACTAGAATGTTTATAGCTCTTACTACTGTTCAAACTTGTGCTTATCTGGGACTGACATTCCTCCATAATTTTTGCAAAGTACATTGGAGAATGTTTTTCTAAGGCATATGAAACATATTCAGAAGACTAGATTAGACAGGAGGAAGCAGAGTTGGGAGTCTGGAACATTAACAGCTGTCTGATCAGATGAATGGGAAGGTACTGTACATTCCCCCATGTTACTGAGAAAAAGAATTCCAAATGTTCTCATATATTACCTTATAGCCTTTGTACATCTGGTGAATATACAGGTCAAAACTAGACCTATACTGTGAGTTTAAATGCCTTAGGGGTTACGTGGTGTCTACATATGATTTTATGGATCACAGCTTCAAAGTTGGGAAATCCATTTTTACTGTGTCTTGAAAACAGTCTTAAACCTCATCAGTTATTTACATGCTTTTGTGAGGCAGCCCAGAGCTGTCAACGGACCTGTTAGAGTGGGTCCAGAGGAGGCCATGAAAATGACCAGAGGGCTGAAAGATCTCTCCTATAAAGAAAAGGCTGAGAAAGTTAGGGTTGTTCATCCTGGAGAAGAGGAGGCTCTAGGGAGACATTATTGTGACCTTTAATCATATAAAGGAGGATTATAAGAAAGATGGAGAAGGACCTCTTACCAGGGACCGTAGTGAAAGGACAAAGGGTAACCGTTTAAAGTAAAAGATGGTCAATATAGATTTGATATAAAGAAACAATCGTTATGTGAGGGTGATAAGGACACTTTGCCCAGAGAACTTGTGATTCACCATCACTGGAAACGTTCAAAGTCAGGTTGGACAGCTTTGAAAACCTGATATAGTGAAATATGTTTCTGCTCATGGCAGGGAGGGTTGGACTACATGATATTTAAAGATCTCTTCCAACCCAAACCGTTCCAGGATTCTATAACTAGTACATATATCTATAAAGTTTTTGTGTATATACATTTTAAAGATTTTTTGCTTAATTCAATATTTATACATATCTTTCAAGAAAGAAAAAAAGCCTAACCAAACTTGCTTTATTGGCTTTTGTAAACTTCAATTTGTTAGCATTTTTATCTCTGGTATACAAATTTACGTGGAATATTGATGTTTAGTAATATTTCAACACTTTTTTCTCTTTTTTTGTTTACAGCTGGCCTTGTTGCCATTCTGTATTTTGTCAGCCTAAGAAAACAAATGTGATCTTAGGTTAGCTACGTCCAACTTCCTAATATGAATATACATTTCTTTTTAACCATATAGCCACGTGTTTCTATAACTCTTAAATTGTAATCAATTGCATCTTCTTTCACCTTTCTCTAAAAGCTATCATTCCTCATGCTACTATATCAAATGCTTTCCAGGCAGGGAGTTGTGTTCAGCTAGATGTAATAGGAAATAATTAGCACATTATTCTCAACACAGTCATCCCTGTCTTTTTCACAACTGTAATAAAGAAGACAAGGAGGGACAATTTTATGGAAGAGAGAAATTTTACGCAGATCAATGTCATCTCACTTTAGTCAACAGAATATTAATTGCCATAATTGGTAGACTTCTTATTTTAAACTCTCTCCAATTAATGAAGAGATATTAATTTCACTAGGGGTACAAATCCTAATGTACTGATTAATTATTTACTCTAAGAGGAATGTCCAAAATAGGCAAGATTAATTTTTCTCCAGATAGCCTACCTGTAGAAAAGCACTAGCCGTGAAGGTAGTAAGTAATAATTTTTTAACAGATGCCTAATTTTTAGATAATTCATTTTTCACAGAACCATGGTTGAGGATAGAAGGGGTTTCTTTCCAACCCCCCTGCTCAAGCAGGGCCACCTAGAGACAGTTGCCCAGGACCATGTCCAGATGGCTTTTTAGTATCTCCAAGGAGAGAGACTCCACAACTGCTCTGGGCAACCTGTGCCAGTTCTCGGTCACCCTCATTGTTTCCTGATGTTCAAACAGAACCTCTTGTGTTTCAGTTTGTGCCCATTGCATCAGTAAAAACAGGCTCCATCCTCTTTGTACCCTCACCTCATGTATTTGTATACAATGATAAGATCATCTGCAAGCCTTTTCTTCTCCAGGCTGAACAGCCTCAGCTCTCAGTCTTTCTTTGTAGGAGAGATGCTTGAGTCCCTTAGTAATTTTCACAACCCTTCAGTAGACTCTTTCCAGTATGTCCAAGTCTTTCTTGTACTGGGGAGTACTGGAGGCCATATCCAGATGTGTCTCACCACAGCTGAGCAGAGGGTGAGGATCACCTCTCTCTACCTAATGGTAATACTTTTTCTAATACAGCTGAGGATACTATTCACCTTCTTAGCAGTGAGGGCACATTGCTGGCTCATGTTTAACCTGGTGTCCACCAGGACCCCCAGGTACACATCTGCAAATCTGCTTTCCAGCTGGGTGATCCGCAGCATATACTAATATAGGGGTTGTTTCTCCCCACGGGATGGACTTTGTACTTTCCCATGTTGAACTTCATAAGGTTCCTGCTGATCCTTTTCTCCAGACTATTGAGGTCCCTCTGGATGGCAGGATGACCCTCTGGCCTATTAGCCACTGCTAGTGGTTTGGTGTTGTGGGAACCTTGCTCAGGGTACACTCTGCCCCATCATCAAGATCAACAATGATGTTAAACAGGACTTGTCCCGGTGTAGACCCCTGGGATACACCACCAGTTACTGGCCTCCAACTCAATTTTGTACTGCTGATTACCACCCTCTGGGCCCAGACTTTCATTTGGTTTTCAATCTACCTCCCTGTCTGTTCAACCCAGACCATACGTCAACAGCTTGTCTATGAATATCTTACGGCAGACAGTATCAAAGGCTTACATGAAGCCCAAGGGGACAATAACCACTGCTTCCTTCTCATCTACCAGGCTAGTAATTTCATCATAGAAGTTTATCAAAGTTGGTCAAGCATGACTTAGAATCAGAATCATAGAATGGTTTAGGTTGGAAGGAAACTTATGGATCATTTAGTTCCAACACCCCTGCCATGGGCAGGGACACCTTCCACTAGAACATGTTGCTCAAAGCCCCATCCAATCTGACCTTCAACACTTCCAGGGATGGGCCATCCATAGCTTCTCTGGGCAGCCTCTTCCAGTGTCTCACCACTGTCACAGTAAAGAAGTTCTTTCTTATATCTAATCTAAACCTACCCTCTTTCAGTTTAAAACTGTTGCCCCTTGTCCTGTCACTACAGGCCCTACTAAAAAAATTGTCCCCATCTTTCTTACAGGCCTCCGTTAAGTATCGAAAGGCCATTTAGAGAAGAAAGTTATAGTTAGTGCATTCCAGGAATCTCCTAGATTGCTTATGCCCTGCTGTACTGTCCCTCCAACAGGTAGCGGGGTGGCTGAAGTCCCCCATGAGGATCAGGGCATGTGAATGTGAGATGGATGCTAGCTGTACATAGAGGGTCTCATCTGCTTGGTCTTCCTGGTCGGGTGGCTTGTAGCAGACCCCCGCTATTCAGCATAGACTTCTCTTTGGTAAAGCTGTGCTGACGACTACTGGTGATTTTCTTGTCCTCAATGATCCTGGAAAGAGTTTCCAGGATTAGCTGCTTCATGGTAGTATTAATGTTAAATAAAATTATACCTCAGTATAAATAATTTAAATAAAATTATACCTCAGTCTTAGAATAAATGATGGATTCAATATATTTTCCTAGTGAAACTATTCTTCTATAATTGAATATATAATAACACAATTATTTTGATGGAGGGACCTGTGATTCTATGGAAAATTATGGTAATAAATCCTATCAATCAGACAGTAGCATTTCTTTAGCTTATGCCATCAGATATAAATGCACATCATTTACTTACTGGGAAGTAGTTAGACATCCTCAGCATGAAAACAATTAACCATCCTGAGGGTATATGAGGACACACAGATATAAACTGAGTGTATTTTCTTCTCCTTGCCTAGTTTCACTTCTAACCATGAAGATGGCAACCAGAGAATGCCTTTTGATTGATGAGCAAAGGGTGGGCATGACAGTATTAGCAACCTATAGGTGTTTTTTTCTACAGTTAACAGTGAAAACTGATGAAAATAGATATCTTGTGGATATATTTCAGTGAGGTATCTTGCTGTTTCTAGTATGTTTGGATCATTCATATAATGGTGTTTTGTAAGATAATGTTTGCAGAAATAGATTTCTTTGTAGATATGTCATGGCACTAGAGAGGTGGCCAGAATTTCCAAGTCTAACCTTTATCCCACTTGCTGTCCTCTAGGTACAAATGCCATTCCCACACCATGTTAAAGTTAGTTACTAACCAGTCATTTCCTTCAGTGCTTAGATCAAAAAAATTATGTTCTTTTCCACTAGCTTAATAAAAATGAGTGAAATTGCTTTTGTGTACAGCCACTAGTAATTCTTAGAAGTATAATAAGACAATATTTGCAAAAGCTAAAATATTTGAGTAATGGAAATATGGCAAAATCCAATTTGAAATAATTGCTTACAGGTAAAGAAAGCCCAAAAGCCACAACACAGTATTCTGTTTCACAAGATAAAAGTTATATAATAATTTGGGGTTTTTTTGGAACATGATAAACACTGACTGAAGTAAAAGCCAATTAATAATTGATTTGTACTCCTTTATTTATCTTTGTGGATGATATATTGACAAGTGAATTAGATTGTGTAATTATTTTTTTTTTTTTGTTATTTGTAGATGACCTTATTTACAAGATAACTTTTTTTTTTTGGTAGAATACTTTGATTTTTTATTGAGGCTGTGTAAGTTGATAAAATGTTGAGACTGTATTCCTCCGATCAGAAACTTGTGAAATTAAGCCAACACAATAGAGGTCATACTTCTATGCGAACTAAAAACTATAACATGAAAAATAAAAATACTGTTTCATGCTGTTATTTTAACGTGCTATCCCTCCATTTTAATGTGTTCCAATAGTATCTGTTCTTAGGATAAGGAAGTAATTACATTTATTTTCAATTTTTGTGGCCCCAAAGTAAATAATTCTAAATGACCTTTATAAAAACCTGATTGTAGGATTAATCTCTATGGAAAATTAAGTAACATTTAGCATTAGTATTGGAATTGAAAAAACCAAACCAGAACAAAACAAAAACACGTTGTAAAGAATTGCATGAAAGAGATTACATTATGTATTTACCAACGACTCTGCAAAGCAGAATTCATCTATAGGACTGAGATTACTGGCAACCACTGACATATGCTCCAGGGTAACCCAATCTGGTCTTCAGCTACCTTCCCAAAAGAGCACAGTTCTCCTGAAGATCTTGTATCTGCAGAGTTTGTGTGGATCTTTTGGCAGTTTTACAGCATCTCAGATGGTACTACTTAAATATATTTATGTGAGTGATTTCAATTTTAGAGGTCCACAGTGTAGACATCCATATATAAATGCCTAATCTCACTTCATAGCCAAGGGAGAGAAATAGGTACTTCTAAGGTGTGGTTGACCTAGTGTGTGTTATCTACTTTGTGATGAAATGGATTACAGTCTAGACATGTTTTTTCACTGGTTATGAAGAAGCCTACATCAAATATAGATGTTTGCACTGTAGGTGTCTACACTTAAGTATGATGAATCCTGTTGTCAACAAATGGACTCAACAATATAGAAGGAACTTTCCAGTTCAGCTAGTGAGTATTTATCTCCCGGAATTGTCTTACCTTGTGTAATTGTGTGTCACCTGCTTTTTTCTATAATGTTCTATAAATCTCCAAGTTTTATTTCTCCTTTTCTTCTACTCTCCCCCTCTTCTCTTCCTCTCTGATACTAAAAGATTAAATTTGAAAGGACAGAAGTGCTTAGTATTTAGACTTACATTATATTACACAGCAGTTCTTGGATATTTGGAATCACTGAATTATATGCAGTGTACAGCAAAATAGTATGTAATAATGTTTTGTTCTTGGCAGGATGTTTTAATTCAAATTTGTTCCTTAATATTATCTAAGACATAGCTTGTTTAAGCTATATCTTAGCTTAATTTTTAAGTACTCTTCTGAGGAGAAAAATTCGTAACATCTTTAGAAATTTTATCATTACTTTACTTGTAAAATATAAAATTTTATGAAGTGAAAACTTCATTATACATTTGCATTTGCATTTGCATTGGAAGCCTTAGGATAACAGATGCACATATGGCAATACATACAACTTTAAATCTTTATACTTCCCTTTCAGAAACAGTTCTGAAACACATATACCTGCTTCTGTTACACACCATTCTACTTTGTATGTTTTGAAAATTTAAAAACTTGAGTACCTGGAACACTACTTTCCTTGAAAAAACTTTGGAGAGCTAGTTCCATTAGGAACTAGACACATAGCGTATTGAACAGTTGTCTGGAAAGATTGCTGTCTGGAACACATCCTCCTAAGAATGTTCTCTCTTTGACAAGTTGTAGGAAGTTCTCAGATTAGCCATTAACTAATCAATAGTCCTATCCCATGTTACTGGACCTGGGTAACAGACTCAATTTTGTCCAAGAAGTGAGTTCCAAAGCATATATTCCAAAGCACAGAAAGGAGGTACAATTACTAACTTTTAGAAATTAGATTTCTGCTTCCATTTTTTCCTTTGGAAAAGTGATAGCAAAATTATTAGAGACTAAAACACACGATCATAATTCTCAGAAAGTTATTTTTCATATAGGACTCTTTTTTTTCTGTATAGCTTGGATAATAATAAGTAGTAATACTGTCTTTATTATTATTTATTTATTTATTTACTTCTGAGTTTATAAATTTAATTTAATTCAGCAATTACAAATTGTTTATTGTTCCTGTGTTTATAAACAGCAAAAGCAGATCAGGTTGTAGAGAGACTATTGCCTTCCTTTTAGGTACTTTCATACTTATTTTAATGAATAAGTGCACAGCTCAGCATATTTTATTTTAAGTAGGTTTGTTGTTTACATACATATATGGAGGAAGAGGAAATAAAAGATTCCTTTTACTTGACATCAGTGTCTAGGGACATGTTTAATAACACCCTCTAAAACAAAATTCAAAATTTGATTAGTCTGTATCAGGATAATTATAGTATTCTGCTACCTGCTGTATACATCACAAAAGCTACTATAAAGGTACAAAATTGTGAAGACTACTGAATAGTTCTTTCTGAAAAAGAAGAGAGTAGTAATTATTATATAGTTTAATTTTAAGTAAAGATAGTCTCACTCAGTTCTGAAGCCATACAGACACATATCTGATATCATTTGTTGACTTATAATGTGTGAAATGATAGATCATGAGTATGGTGGTAACCTGTCTCAGCTAGAATTCTGAATCTTTGAAATTTCCCTCCTTTGCCTGCTTTCCAGATTCACCTTTGATAGTATCATCCTCTTCTCCAGAATCCTGTAGTTCAGGCGAATCATATATTTGATGAAATATTTGTGAAATATTTTTGTTGATAATACTGTTCCCTGGAAGTATACCTGACTGGAAATATTTTGTGGTCCTTCTGTATATTTTTTTTCTTTTCTTTCAGTTTTAAATGAGACTGTGGGACAGGGCATAAATTCAATAAATAGATAAATACATTTTAAACATGATCACTATTTATATGGATCAATAAAAACAATGGATCATATCTCATTTATATTAATGATGTTTATATCTTGCTCTGGGGAACTGGGAAAAAAAGACTTTATTTGAATTTATAGATCAAGAAAAAATACCTTTTCCTGTGCTTCTGACTACTGTGCCTCTACTAACCAAATCAATAGCATAATTCAGTAATGTTAATCTGGTATAAAATTATGTAGAATATAGTAATAAATCAGCAGTTTCCCCTGAAGTATTTATTCTTACAAACAATAACAACTAAAATGTAGAATTACCTTGAGGTTTTACTTTAATGTTAATCTAAAATGTAGAATTACGTTGAGGTTTTACTTTAATGTTAATCTGATTCAAGGATGCCACCTACCCTTAGGCTGCCATTTACAATTTTTTCAGAAAAACAAAAAAAGACAAAAATGTTAGATGACTGGTAAAAGAAGAATTTTTGACAGGTTTATTACAAAGTTGTATGTTATTTACTTGTCTTGCCTAAATCTCAGAGTTTACTTTGAAATGTTCCAGCACACTCAACTTTAAATGCTAGTATCCTCACAACACCTTTTTAGTATTCTAAAGAGAATAATCAAAATAATGAGCAATGCCAAATCCAGCCATCTTTGAGTCTGATCAAAGTAAATCTGACATTGTAAAACAAGGACTCTGAAAAGATATCTTATTGCTAAGAGTACTTATTTTCTTGCCATTCAGGCATATTTGTGAAGATTTCAAGTACATTTTGTATTGTACATTGTGTACTTCGCATGTCAAAGAATAAGAGCAGAGGATGAATTTCCAAAAGAATTACAGTTTTCACAGACACATAAATGCTTATGTACTACATATATAGTAAATGAGTTTACTACCTCTGACATGTTGGATATTGACACCTCTGCTGTTGCTATATGTTACTTTTGCTCCATTTGTGCAAATTCCCTTAAAACTGAATGTCTTCACGTTTCAATCTACCAGCACATTTGCTTAACAAATGGCAAGTTTACTTCACCAAATCCAAAGTTTTTACTGCTTGACAGATCAGGTTTGGTATGTTAAGCCTCTTGAAATGGGTTATTAGTAGGTTACATGCAGTTGTTTGCTTACCTTTTAATGACCTGGAGTTATGAAATGCTTAATTTGTACTATAACATGTCTGGAGTAGTTATTGCTAGCTGTTTCTAACCCTCTTTCAGCAGAGGTATGCATGGTATGCAAAATGATTTACTGGCTCAAACAGTAACAGTTGACTTTTTCCTATACATAAAATATGATCCTATTTGGTGGTACTGTTTCTGGTTCTGTTTTACTACAGCCAGTTTTGTACAAAGTTGCAGCATTTTCTAATTTACAGTTGATCCAGAAAGTTTTAAGAAGAAATAACAGTTATAACAACTGCAAGAATAAGATTATCATATGTTAACATTCCAATTTTTTATAGCCAGTTACTATAATATAATAATTTATTTTAATATATTATTAAATTATGAAGCTTATTAATTAGTTCATTACTACTTCTTGCCTTAAAAATGTGAGTGTTTCACCGAATATTATACAGGACAGATGTAGACTAATTTATGCGTGTGTGGCTTTATACAAGTACACTTTTTTGAAGTGATACCTATCCCATTATCACTGTTTTAGGTGAGATACAAAGAGAATGGTCCAGAAATCTTTTAATAAAACATGCTTCTCTGAAAAAAGTTAAAGCAGAAAAAACAAATACACTTTTTTTTTTTACATGTACATCTATTTTGATTGAAAATAAAAAAGTTTTCTTTATCTCAGAATAAAGAAAAGAATTTCAGATCCATCAGAGCAACCAATAACCTGCTAGATTACAACAGAATCGCAAATAATTTGGGAATTCATCAGACATCAGTGGAAAGATTCAAGCCGAAGACTATGAATTGAACAAAAAAATCAAATATAGTTATTTTTTTCATGTTTCACAGTATTATCTAATGAGTCAGATATTTTTCATGGAGTTCTCTTACTTTTTTATTTGTTAGAATTATTAAAAAAATAATGGAAAAGATCTTAGATTTCAGCAGTGAAATGAAGAAAGTATTTTGAACCTTAATTATATGAGTAAAGTTATGTATTTTTTATTCTGGTCAACTCTAATTAAAAAAAAAATGTATCTAGAAACACTTATAAAGGAACTTACATTTTCAGAGGAATCTGGACAGGCTGGATTGATGTAGAAAGGTAATGCAATTATGCAGAACTGTAGTAAACATTTTAAAACTACATAAATAAGTGAAATGACAGTGCTTTGAGGATGTCAGCAGAGTGATGATACCTGAGAGTTCTTATAATTCATATTTCATGAACCAAACTTGTTGTTTTTATTACAGAAATTTATTGTAAAATATGCTAAAGTTAAATGTAATTATTGAAAAATCTCTTATTTACACTGCTGAAAAGCTTATTTACAGACTGATCTTGCAAGTATGTTTCTTTATTTCTGATATATATTTACTTCTTTTATTTCCTAGGTTATTCAGATAAATTTTGAAGAATTTGATCTGGAGATTGGCTATGACACACTGACAATTGGTGATGGAGGAGAAGTGGGTGATCCTAAAACTGTGCTTCAAGTGTAAGTCTTTTGCATTTAAAATTTTTATGCATTACAGAATAACATCAATGTGTTTTATGGTGAGAGTAAATAGTGATTAGAATCAGGCAAATCTCAACAGAAATTAATCTTACCGAGCCTCTAAAATTACTGAAGGTAACAGTTTAAATACACTGTTACATGTTTACTGTTCTGAAGTCAGAAAGTGATGGGCTAGACATCAGAGAAGAATAAGATAAACTAAAATCAGAAAATCTAAAAGGTGTAGCCTGTACATTCATGTGTAGATATGTAAATTTTAGGGGCTGTTGTGCTCCTTTTGTAAGTGTGTTCCCAAATTAAAATCGTATAAGAACATAATTGAAAATAGATAAATGGATGACTTATACATAAACTTCTACAATCTTCTAGCAAGCTTAGTATGACAAAAGATATACTATGGCATCTTGACCTTCAAATGCATATTGACTATTGTAGGTAACTCAAAAAATGTGTATGTATAGTAAAGAAAATTAATATAGAGAAGATCTGAACAGGATATTACTTAAATAACATGTGATTACGAATCAGACAACACTGAGAATTAAATAAGATTTTTATCATCCATTAGCATTCTTCTAGAATGTGTGAGCCCAGATATGCATGTAGATACACATATAGACTTAACAGCCATTCATTAACTTCAGAATATATATTTCTTAAATACTTACCTTGTGATGGTAACTGGTCTTATAATAATAACAAAAGGCTCAAGAAGACAAATTCAGAAATGTATTACCTTGTAAAATTTTGAAGATGGCAATATAATTCAGTGATTCTGTGAAATCCTGTTTATTCCCCAGTCATTTGAAAATATGCAGGACAGTGTAATTAGGCATTACCTGTAGTATGTCACTTTATGTAGCTCCAATTCTAAGTAAATAATTCAATGATTTCTAGGAGAAATGAAGGCCCCTTAAAATACATTGTATTTAGGTTTTTTTCAAATCTGACTCAGTTTTATGCAAAAAATAACAAAAATGTTGTTTATTTCTTAGAAACAATATTTTACCCATAAGAGATTGTCTGCTATTTAGAAAATAAATTTGGAAAATGCCAAATAATATTTAGCTGTTATTTTAAAATATACTGGCCTCTCAGTAATTACCTTATGGTACTATTAGTTCAAATGAGTTAGAAATTTAAAACAGAGATAAGAACAGCACAGATGTGATAAATGTTTAGTAAAAAAAAATCTATTTAATCAAAACCCAAATAGCAAAATTAGTATTCCTTATAATGATATTCCCTGCAGTATATTTAATGGAAATGTATTAATACTATTTTTACATATTGTAACTTTCCATTATTCACTATGAGAACAAAGTCAAGAATTTGTTTGGTTTGAGTACCCTAAAAATTATGTTTACCTACCTTTTCCTTTCCTAATTTAATCTCATTAATATTATTAATTGCAGAACTTTGAGGAGAAACAGTTTGAGGAGATACAGTTATTTCAGGATTTGCAGATTTACATCATGAATTCCTGCTTATTATTCCTTCAAAGGATATCTGACCTCCTATTTTTGATTCTTTTTGTAATCGTTCTATCAATTCCGTCCTGTTCTATTCAGTCTGTTTAATAACTTTATCTGGACAAGGGGATCGATTGCACCTTCAGTAAGTTTGCAGACAACACCAAGTTGGGAGGAAGCATTGATCTGCTTGAGGGTAGGAAGGCTTAGCAGAGGGATCTGACCAGGCTGGATCAATGGGCCAAAGCCAATTTTATGAAGTTGAACAAGTTGAAGCACTGGGTCCTGCACTTGGGTCACAACAAGCCCACACAGTGCTACAGGCTTGGGGAAGAGCGGCTGGAAAGATGCCTGGGGGGAAAGGACCTGGGGGTGCTGGTTGGTGGCCAGCTGAACATGAGCCAGCAGTGTGCCCAGGTAGCCAAAAAGGCCAACAGCGCCGTGGCTTGTATCCAAAACAGTGAGGCCAGCAGGACAAGGACAGTGATTGTCCCCCTGCACTCGGCACTGGTGAGGCCAAACTTTAAATCCTGTGTTCAGTTTTGGGCCCCTCACTTCAAGAAAGACTTTGAAGTGCTGGAGTGTGTCCAGAGATGGGCAACGAAGCTGGTGAAGGGTTTGGAACACAAGTCTTATGAGGAGCAGGTGAAGGAAATTGGGTTGTTTAGTCTGGAGAAAAGGAGGGACAGGGAAGGCTTTACTGCTTTCTACAGCTACCTGACAGGAGGCTGTAGTGAGGTGGGTGTGAGTCTCTTCTCTCAAGTATCAAGTGATAGGACAAGAGGAAATGGCCTCAAGCTGTGCCAGGTAAGGTTTAGACTGGATATTAGGAAATTTTTTTTCACTGAAACAGTGGTCAAGCATTGGAACAGGCTGCTCAGGGAGGTGGTGAAATCACCATCCCTGGAGGCATTTAAAAGATGTGTAAGTGTGGCACTTTGGGACATGGTTTAGCTGTGGGCTTGGCAGTGCTGGGTTAATGGTTGGACTCAATGACTTTAAAGGTCTTTTCCAACCTGAATGATTCTATGATTCTTGTGAGGAAACCAGCACTTGGCCAGATATTTCAGGTGCAATTACTTTAGAATAATGCAAAATTTCTTCAGTGGACTGTAGATGTGTTAATTGTTGCTAATAATAGTTTTGAAAACTGGGGAAGTACAGTAATTTCTATTTTAGAAACAGTGCTAAGCCTTCAAAATATATTTCTGATAATGCTGGAATTCAGTTTCAGACATTCTTAGATTCCTAAACTATATTGAATATTCTCTCATGTGGAAAGAACATTTATTAAGTACCAATTCAGGTCTTATTAACATTTAACTAAAGTATTGTTTCTCATTGGAACCTGAATTACAGTAACACACTGAGACACAGTGAAATGATATTTAATATTTTCAGTAATGGATGAAAGCACTCTGTCCAGATTTTATTTCATTAAAGATATTTGTATTTTATAAAAGTATATCTGATGATGAGACTTATGTTGGGGAGAAATTATGAAATTACAGGATTAAACAGGATTAAATTTCTCATGAATATAAAGGAATTCTGAATAATTTTAATAAAGCAGTTAATTAGAATTATCAAGTGTTAATATACAAGAAGAAAATCTGTTCTGTAAATAAGTAGGTAAATACTTATAACGAATTATTACTATGGAGATCCTGGAAAAGCAAAAAATCCACCAGTTAATTTGTGGAGTTTTAATATTAAATAACATAGTATACTCAACCACACATATATTATTTTTATTTACCAGTAGAATTCTTTCTGATTATTCTATGATCAGAAATATCAATGTCAAAGTTATTAGGATTAAAACGTATTAAAAAAATTACAAGGAAGATGAAAAATAACTGAATATTGTCAAAAACAAATAAATCTTTTCTCCTGTAAGCCATGCAGACTTGCCTGAGGTATGACGCATAGCAAATGAATAAGCTATCGTATGATTTAATTTTGGGATTTAAAATTTTAGAATAATTATCTTTCCTCAACAGATTGCTGAAGAACATTGGTTTGATTACATCTTTTTTATGTGTAAATGATGTGAAAACATGTATCTTCCAATTTATCAAAGTTAATCAGGAAACCTATCAAAGTGTTTAGTCCACTAGTTTTACTGGGCACTTCTAGATAGGAAAGTTCAGAACCAAAAACTGAATTTAAGTGTCAGTTAGATAGAATTATGCTTGCTAAATTGAGATTTGTAGTCCTGATAATTCCTACTCTGCTGATGCTAATCAGAAAAGCAGCTGAACTCAAAAGCCATTTCAGTACTTGCCATTAAGTTTCCCTGGGTGCCTATAATTCTGTGCCCATATACATGTACCCAGCTGCATGACAGACTGCTCCAGCCTAGTAAACCTAGCACCTAATTGAACTTAAATCTGAATGGAATACATTTTTTGTGTGTTTGAAAAGATGACTGAAGTGAAGGCGTCCGTAGTGCTTTCCTATGGAACTAAAACCTTTGCAGGGTGGAGCAGTATTAAGTTTTATTACCAAAGGATAGAGGGGAAGAAGGCAAAGAAATGGTGATAGATCCTTCTTCATACATCAATCACAGCACTTTTTCAGGATACTTGGAAATCTGTGTTCAACACCTTGGTCTGACAGTTGCTGCAGGTGACTCAATGTAATATGCATCTGGGCACTGGTTCCTATAACACACATTTGGAAAATCCAGTGCACAAGGCATGAAACTCACTCTTTTAGTGTGCTTGCTGTGTTGGGTACACGCGTATCCAATCTCCCATATTACAGATCATCTGCAGCAGATGGAAAGTGTTGCAGTCTTTTAAATATCCTCTAACCTAGTCTTCAGTGCACTCTCTCAGAGGGAATGAATGTTACTAGTATGTGGGAGGGGTAGTTCTGGACTCCTAGAGGAAGAGGTGGAAAACAGCCTGCTTAGTGTCACAAGTGTTAAGCTGTTTAATAAAAAGGGAGACATCATAATCATCTCTTTCTGTTTCTACTGTTGATAGTGTTCACTGCTCAGCTTTTGAAAGGGAAGGTGTAAGACTTTACTTCCAGGGGAGGAATCTAGGCAATGAATCCAGCCTAGAGGAAGTCACATAAACCCCAGGAGGAAAGAAAGGATAATTCATAACTGCAGAATTTCATTATTACTTTAAATAGCTTCCTTCGCATAATCCCGTTATTTCTAGGTCTAACTGCTCTGTGGCCCCAGTCTTCCCAAATATTGTACAGAGACACCTAAGCACTTAAAAAAGAGCAACAAGTGATTTCTGTGATCTGTTGGTTGATTCTTATTTTCAGAAATGCATTTTGAAATGATATTTTTCTCCCTGTACTATTTAATTGAAAATATTGTGTCTGAAAACTGTATGCATTTTAAAAAAATATTTGTAATTGGCTTCAGAAATTAGAAATGATAAAAGATTTATGGCTGTTTATCATAGGAATTATTTTCTCTGACACAACAAAGAGATTAATATTCCCAATGGCCTTAATATTCCCAAAATGGACAGTCAGTCACCAGTGACAATAACAAAACGCTGTTAGCCATTACATCACTGTTGTTTCTGAGGAGCATCCTGTTAATCTATTAATTTGGCAAAGACTGACCTCACCGAAGAAGCTTTCCCTTAGTACAGGAATGAGCAGTTAGTACATTATTTTGGCCAGGCATTTACTTGTTCAGTTCTGGCAAGAGTCTTTGTAGTCACTCCATCTGTGAACACAGATGTGGGAAATAGACATGAATTTCTCCCACAGCAGAGTATTTAATACAGAAACAAGCTAAAAAAGACCAGAGGGAAGAACTAAAACTAACTGCAAAGTATATTTAAAACAGTCCATTTGAAGTTTCAGCTAGCTTTAAAGAATGGTTAGAGCTGAAAAAAAAACAACCAAAAACCCAACAAAACAATTAACAGTTTTCACTTTCATACAGTCTTGTGTTTGTGATCCATTTTACAAGAATGCAAAATTCTGTTTTAGCTGATAAACTCTTACCAAATTTGAGACAAAGTTTTGGGGAAAAGTGCAATATAATATATGACTGCAGCCTTCACAACCTTTCCTTTTTGCTATCACACTATTTCATTCAGCAAACAGAATGAACATTTAGGATTGCATTGACTTGCAAATTTTTGAAAGCAATGTGAAAAGTGGAAAAAAAAAGAAAGAAACAAGTTTAATTCTTTCTAATTAATCAGCATCCTGTAACCTAAGGAGGCTTTAAAGGTGTGGTATCTGGTGTTTTAGTTAATGAAGGAATGAACATCAGCTGAGTCAGACAGGCAAGCTCTTCCACTGTTGTAGAGGTGATGAAGGGAGGTAAGAGTGTTGGGAACATATGGACCTTCATAATAGTATTGCCATTTAAGAATAACAACAACTTCCTCTTGTATATCTGCAATGCGTGTGTTCTAACTGTCTACCAGAGAAATACTTTATTTTTGGAAGAATAAATGTAGTGTCTCATTATGGGCTTCTAGTGCTATTTGATGCTCGCTTGCCTCTACCTGAGTCATGTACACAGGACTGCCAGATAAGGAGCAGGGGTGATGCAGGTCTTTCTGGACCAGCAACTGAAAGTGAGATGAAATATTTCAATACAACATAAGCAGTAGTTTTTTGTGTTCATGTACTCCTATAAAATCTGCAGTTGTTGGAACCTTGAGAGCTATATTGGCTGACCAGCCAGGAGATAACTAATTTAGCGTGAGCTGAATACAATGAATTTAAAAACAAACCAAAGAAATAACCTATTTTAGATCCCTTACAAAAAGGAAAAAAAAATAATCTAGTTATTTAATGGCTTTACAAAAATATTTTTTTTGTATCTGTAGGTTAACTGGAAGCTTTGTACCAGACTTAATTGTGAGCATGAGCAATCAGATGTGGCTGCATCTTCAAACAGATGAAAGTGTGGGCTCAATTGGTTTCAAGGTTAACTACAAAGGTAACAATACATTATTGGAAACTTATTTAATGTTGTACCAAAAATGAAGCAAATATTATGGGGTTTTTTTCTGTTATATTAGGGGATGTATTCCATTTTCAGTTCTGTCAGTCTTAAAAACAAGAAAATGCAAACTGAATTGAAAAAATACGAAAAATAAATTTGTTCTCTTTAAAGGTCTTATGTCACATGGAACTGCACGCTTTTTATTTTATGTGTCCTTAAAACAGTTGGGTTTTTGGCATAGAGTTTTATATTTGTTTTCTGTTATTTCATGTTAAAAAAAATAAAATAAAATTATTCTGTGATTAGTTAAAGATAAATAGTTAAAGGAAACTAATACTTCCTACATTTTTTTGAAAATTAATCATGCTTACTACAACAGAAAAAACTCCACTGCAAACAAAGAATTTGAATTACTTATGAGTTTTGGGCCAAGACAAACTTACTTACTAACATGTGCTTTATGGTCTTAAAATGTGAGGGATCTATAATGTGTAACATAAACCAGTTGTTACTATTTGATGCTTCTGGGAGAACATAAAGTTTTCATATACCATGAACAGCAGAAGGAATCAAAAACCAAAGAATTGTGTGTATATATATATATATGCATTTCTGTATTATGACAGGATTAGTTGTATTTATTATTTTTGTATTAGATTTAACATAGCTGCATGTATTTCTTGCAACAAATTTCTAAATTGCATGGTTCCTGCCTACCACCAAACCCAGATAATAGAAAGCATGATTATTCATCACAAGGGGAGAGATGAAAGGTAAAAGTTAAACCAACAACCATGTGTATTGGAGATGGAGGTGGTGTTGAGGATAGGCACATTGAGTGAATAAGCATATTGGGAGCAGACCGCTACAATGTGACTTGCTGGGGTTTTTCTGTCCATAACTTTTCTTTGCCTGTTCATGTATATTAAGGTCCATATTGATACAGCATGAATGTGCTTGTGTTCTCTTGATATTCAGATCTAGTGGACAAAGACAGAAAGATCTTACTACTTTGTTGTATAGTAGGTATTAAGATCCAGGATTTCCACATTCCAGATGTTGAAAGGGCAATAGAAATTATTACTATAAATAAGTTTGAGAATTTGTTAATATAACAAAACACGAGCCATAGCTGAATGGAAAAGGAAGCTTTTTAGATCTTAACTCAGAATAATTTGCATAGCTCAAGTAGATGTTTCCTTTATTTACAGAATTATTTTCTAGTAAGGTTAATTTTACTTGCAACAATTGTAGTTTGCAGAAGGTAGAGTATTATTATCTAGTGTCTTACAATATACCAATGTCTTGTTTTATTCATGAGTTACATTTATTCTTAGAAGCAGTAGTTCTTCAAGAAGAAAATTAATAGAATGTGAATAGTTAGAAGGGGACAGAAGGGGTGAACATTCACAATCTTATCTCCATATAATCAACTTTGTGATTGCACACCTAGATATTGAGTCTGTATTTCTCTCTTTCCCTGCACTTGTACTTTACACTAGTTCACTAAATACCATTTGAATGCATCAAGCATTCAGTAGATAGGCACCGTGTAGTGGGCTTTTTTTTTTTGTTTTGTTTTGTTTTGCTGTGTTTTTTTCCCCAATGTAGAGTATGGGATAATTTTTTTTTTATATCAGTTGCTTTTGCTTGGATCCCTGGGAGTACATATTCATCAGCAATGCTGGAAACCAGGCAATGTTTCCTTAAATAAAATGGGAATGGGGAGGCAGGTTTAGGAGGCTGCTTTTTTGTTGTTGGTGGTGGTTCTTTGTATTTAAGTCCTTTCTGTTAATGATGGTAGGATCTGAAAAGAGACGTCTAAATACATAGTATTTTGGGTAAGCAGCTGTTTTGCAAATGAATTTTTGGAACTCTGACAAATTGGAAGTTGAGAGAAAGTCCAGTGAGGTAAACTGGCTAATTGAGTTAGAACAGTGCATTCAGGGCTATGGCGTATCACTGCCTTCTTTACTAAAATCACAAAATTGCAAAGATTTTTCTCTCAAAAATGTTCAGAATTACATAAAAGAATTGTGATTTCTGGAAGTCAGGGTCAGAGACTTTTTAAGTGACTATATGAATTATTAAGAATGTATGCCCAACTGCTTGTATTTCTTTTTAATAGACTAGATAAAATTCTGTTCTTATAACTTGTCCTCTTCCACCTCACAATTTCTGCTATCCACTCAGACATATAACTATGGCTGATACTGTATCTATTTATATATATTAAATATTTAGATCTTGTAACTTTCTGCTTACATAAAAGCTACAACTACATTAGCATTTTAGATTAGTTCCAGCAATGTATTTACTGAACTGAATCTTCTTCTGAACATTCCCACTCCCTTTGCTTTACTATTCATCACAGAGCAATCTTGAAAGGCACAAATTACGTTCCTTTAAGGTAATTCATAAGATGCACTTGAATAGTATTGGGAATAGCATTCCTCATGTGCTGCAGCTCCTAATGGGTATTTATCAGGACCTGATAAAACTTGTCCAAAGTAAAAACACTAAACCACAATGAAATTGTTATAGATATTATGGATACTGTATCTTCTCTTGTTTCATTTTGCAGGATTCTTTATATCAGACCTAATTACTTGATAATGTACTCGATCACAGTACTTCCTAATAGCTAAAATAAGTTCCTACTAAAATGTTTGGATGCCTAAATATCTGCTTCTGTGCATCCTGAGACTCAAGTAATTACAGAGGTAGTGGAGATGTACATGCCTCATCCCATCAAAATTCATCAAGACATTCTTCAATTTAGTTGACATTTAGGTTTGAGTCTTGCAGACATTTTCAAGCATATGCATTGTCCTAAGTCCTACATGGAATATGACAGGAGGAACAGAAGGTTGTGGGATGTCATTACCCAGTGCCATTTACTCATTGTCCTCCAAAATGGTATATTTGTCAGGGTGTAAGGTAGAAGGTCACATCCTTTATGACTTGGATAGAATTCAATATGTGATATTATTTCAAATGATAGAAATAGACAAATTAATTTTTAAATAACTCTGCATTAGTAGGTTTTTCACTGAAGAATTATTTTAAATTTATGTTATCACAGGAAATAACAGTTTATTCTCTTTTATATGTCTTGTCATTTGAGAGAATCTACTAAGTCTTTTTGTGAAATAATAAAAATCTGTTTCTTCTTCTAGATTAAGATGTTGCATATGAAGTTATTTTATGGTTTTAATAGCTAGATCCCATTATAATTATTTAAATGCAAGATAGAGATTTAAACATTGGAGAGAGTATTTTAAAGTAAGTAAGTTTTTGTTGCTGTTGTTTTGAAATTCCTTTTACAGTATCCCATAACATAAAACTACTTACAAAGGTGAAATAATAAATATCAGGAATGGGCAGTACAGAGATACAAGCACTGCCTCATTACAGATATATTTTACCTGTTAACTCACTGGTTTGTAAGCTGTTTTCTTTTCATCCTTCAGATATATGTGTAGATTTTTTTTTTTTTTTATGTGAAAACATGGGATGTTAAACAATCTGAAATTTTAAGTGCATTATTTCCAAGTCATAATTTTGGGGATTATTTGAAAACTCTAGTCTTCCCTTTACTTATGAGATCAGTGCTCATACATATGGTGTTCATATTATTATCAAATAAAACAACGAAATAGTGGATTCTTTTTAGGCTTCCCACATTAATGCTATGAAAGGAAACTACAAAATAATAGTTATTACTGATGACAAGTTGCATGAATACTTTGCATCATTCAGCATTTCAGGAAATAGTGCCATATTGTGACAGTAGCACTTCTTTTACCAAAATCGTGGTGAAGAAGAAAGAAGTATCTATCTAAACAATAGGGGAGGAACAATCTCAAAGATATTTAAAGACTGAAAATAAATGGTCTTCCTCTATAATTGAGGAAAAAACAGCTGCGCAAAATAAAAGACAAATGGATAAACTGTGGTGTAGCCTTCAAAGCCTAGAGACCCATTTTTATAAGGTCATAAGATTTTGAAGAATCTTGACCTTATTTCATTTTGAAAAAACTGTTTGAGAATCTAGCAATGGAATATTATAGTTCTTGGAAAATTATACATGAGAACTCTTAACTGTAATCCTGATATCACACCCACAGTTTCTGAGCAGTGGTTGGATCTGAGGGATATTTTTTTTTTCTTTTGGTATATGTTTTATTTTTCTCCAAATAACTTGCTACACACTAATAAAGCCTCCTAAGTCAGTAGGAGGTCCTGTAAGCTCTTCCTCCTATCGGGACAAAATCTGTGTGGTTTTGTTGTTAACTATAATAATACATCAAACATACTCTAATTTTAATTACATAAGAAAATAACGTTGAAGAAGGTTACTTCTACTGGAGTGTAATGACAAGTTTTGGAAAAGGCTTGTCTAAGATGCCAAGCTAGATAGGAGTGTAGGTAAAAAGTGAATTCACAGCAAAGTAGATTTGTTTATTCAATTTTCTGCGTTGTTGATTTAATTTTAGGATATGGGGCTTACGCTGTGGCACCCAGTACTTCAAAAGATTTATTTTTCTTTAAAGCATAATTTTTATTTTGCTTCAACCAGTCTGACTTGTGTTCCTGCATGCTTGGGGTACTACTGCAGCCTAGAATAGCCTTCTGGAGTTTGTGATCCACATTTTGTCCTATTTTTACAACAGTGAGCACTGAGTTGCAGACACATCTGAGTGTTGGGGTTTTTTTTTGTCACAGATGGCACAGAGGTATTTTTCCATAACTTAGCTGCACAGCAAAACTTGCTTGCCTGTTGGTGACAGAACAGTAAATGATCTGAATTAGATAGATAGCTTAATCCAGTGTTAATCCTCTAACTGTGTCTGCAAACGTATTTTGGAAGTATGTGCAAAGTAAGATACACTTGCCATAATACAGGCTTCAGGTAGGTCTCATCTCAACAAAATGTAAGAGTACTTTATCTGTGAAACATATACCTTTATGTTCATTCTACCAAGAAAAATACAGCTTTAATTTTTGTTCATATTAGATGAATTTTTAGAACACTTAAATTACTGAAGTCTGTGAGATTGTGGAGAGTTTCATTGTGTAATTTGGGGGTTCACAAGACAGTTTTTGTTTTCTTTTTTTTTTTCTTTCTGTTAAATACTACTTTATCTTTCTTCTATGAGGAAAGAGGGAAGTGAAGCTTTTGTACTTTCTGTGTGTCAAAATCAGGAATTAAAACTGTCACACTTCCCTTTCTGAACTGTTCAGTCTTATCCATTTCAGTTTATGTTATTTTGTGGCATTTTCACTGTTCTGATTATTTCTGTTGCCTTAGTGCCCACTCTCCTCTCTGTTTCTTATGTGTTTATTTTGTTTCTGTGTGTTTTGTGGTGCAGTAACTAGATGAGATCATGCCAATGATTAATCTAATTAGGTTTTAATACCCTCAATTCTATTCTTTGTGCATCCTAACTTCATTTTGCAGAAAGAATAAGTGTAAGCTCACACTAATGGCAAAACCTCCTGTGCTAAATTGATGCAAATTATTTTAAACCTTGGAAGTCTCATATTAATTCAAATTATCAAATACAAACACTGCTTTGTATTTATAAAGTAAAACACTGTTTTTTATGCAACCCCACTAACCAATAGTTCTTGAATACAGCACAGCTTTCTCTGTACCTCATTGCATTTCTGCTGCAAGTGTGTTATTGACAAGTTTTGTAATTCAAGTTCATTCTTATTTCAGATCTCTCTTAAACATGTTAATCAAAGGGCACCCACTGCAGAAACCTGGGGCACCTTCCTTGTTTATCTACTGCCAGGGTGAAAATTGGTGTTGTGTTTTACTTTCATATTTTCCTGCTTTGTTGGCCACAACTCACTGCAAGGTTTTCCTGACCCTACACTGTCAGTATTATCCAAATGTTTTATTAATCTTCA
This sequence comes from Falco cherrug, assembly GCF_023634085.1. Taxonomy (NCBI): domain Eukaryota; kingdom Metazoa; phylum Chordata; class Aves; order Falconiformes; family Falconidae; genus Falco; species Falco cherrug. The sequence continues at coordinate 23,640,523 of NC_073699.1, forward strand.
TTTCTCAAATAATGTATTCAACTTAAGGTACAGGAGATCCTGTTTGTAATCCCTAGATTATAAGAATATGAGAACAGCTGTGCAGAGTCACAATAAAGATCCATTTAACTGAGCATCGCATAAGAGAGCAATCAATGATATAGTGATACTTCTTCATAATGCTTCCCTACACTCTTAACAGTTTGTGGCACAGAGACTTTCTAAATCCAGTCTGTTTATACTAAGTAACTCCTGACAGATTTTTTTCACCCATGACTTTTCCTCTTAAACTGTAAACACTTCTAGTATCCTGAATATTTTATGGCAAGGACATTCCAATTAAGAAATATTTCCTTTTGTTCACTGTAGTTTTACTAGCTTTGACTGATGCCTTTTCATGCTTTTGATAGAAAATAGAGTGTATTTAGTCCACTATTTTACTGCTTATTCATTAAAACAGGTTAGATACTAAAGAGCTCCATTAGTGCCTTCTCTTCTCTGGAAGAACTGATCATTTACTTCTACCATCAATTACCTACACTTTAAGTGTGTTTCTATGACAGAGATCCTCATCTCTGTAAGAACCTTCCAATTGCACTTCCTCAGATGCCTTTTGGAAGTGCAAATAGTCTACATAAACTGGATTTCTCTCATCTCTGTGCAGACCAATCTCTCTGAAAAGCATTGGTAGGCTTTTAATGTATGACTTTCCTTTAGAAAAGCCGTGCTGCTTAGTGGATATCATGTTTATCCATGTGTCAGCTGGATATCAGCTGATAATCAACTATTCTGGATTATAATTTCCAGTATTTTTACATCTCTGCACTTTTCATATGTCCCTTGGAACTCTTTCTGAAAACAGACACTGTATTTACCTCCCTGTCCTACAGTACTAAGATCACTTAAAGGAGGAAGTCAGACATTCCTTAAGCTTTTCTACCCATACTTCAAGTTGTATGTCTAAGGAGGCTCCAACCCAAGCTCTTTTCCTGTGACCCATGGTTCAAAAAAATCCTTAGGTTTTCTGCTGTTGCTTTACAGGACCACAGAAACATCTCGGCAAATAAGAAAATTCTGTTGTTCTTTCTGATGGAGTACTTTTTTTTTTTTTTTAAATTATGAATTGTTGGTAGGTATTTTGTTGGGCAGGTGCTTTACATATGATCATGTGGCTGCTAGAAACTAAGTTATTTCAAAACTTCGATGCATACCATCAGGATAGATTTTTTGGGGGGTTGTGCCTTTTTTTATTTTTTTTTTCCTTTAATTTACTATTATTTTCCAGTCAGTCTTTTGACATTTCGGTCTTTGATATTCACATTCATTATTAGAAAAGTTTGACGTACTGATAAGAAATTTCCTGTCTGTCTCAAGATACATGTTTTGCATTGGAGTTTGAATAAAAAAGCTAATGCTGTTCTACCCATGCATTGTCCAGTCTTAGTCAAGACTGCATGCAACAGTATTACTATGCACATGTCTATTTAAACACACCCACATATACTTATAATCCAAGGAAAAGCCAAATGGTATTACATAATTTGTAATTTATAAATGTTTAAAACAATATACTTAATTCATATATGGTATTTCTAAGTACGTAAGTTAAGTGCAGGTTACGTTATAGTGAATGTCTTAAAAGTTTCATATAATAGGAGGTTAAAAAATTATAAAATTGTATGCAGCTACTGGAATTTAGGTTTTCAATAATTTATTACCAGTAATGCTTGTAACTCTAATCTTTCAATAAAAATACACTGGTGTCAGGTAATATAAGAACTAATAATAAACTGTGCTTCAATAGGTGATTCATCAAAATCCCTTTGGGGATGGGTTTTTTTGTTGTCTTTTAGGATAATTTCTGGAGGACTGAGAAACTTTTGTGTTTCCATTAACTTTACTAAATTGGTGAAAATTAGTCTTCAGACTAAAAGCATATCCTTAGAAAATGAAATTGTGTGGTTTACCACTGTTTCACTTTCCTTTTTCCACAAAATATTGGATTACTGGTGCTTGCTGCTTCTTTTTGATTATTGATTTTAATTCTGATTTCTCTGCGTGCTAGTATTGTTTAATATTATGTTCCTTCATGTTGATTTATAAAATGAAGTTATTTGTCTTCAACAAGACTTAGTTTAATATTCATATTTCTACTTAATGGTTTTGTTTGGTTAAAAAGAAGGTAATTATTTCCATGACACACAATCTATGATCCTTTTTCTTCAACTTCCCTCATGTAAGCAGAGAGCTGGTCAGACAAATTGTTATTTGAAGGTGACTCCCACGACTTTTTAATTTTGTTCAATAAAACTGTAGGTTGTCCTTTCTGCTTTACAATATTTAATTAAAAGCATTTAGCAATCAAGCCTTTTGTGATAGTGTTATCTATAAAGAGTGGAAGGATTTTCTCTGCTCTGACACTAGTCTGCTGAGCAATATGAATACATTAAATACAGAAAGGTCATCTTTTGCTACATCCTTAAGCATTAGCTACTGCTTGAACCAGGACACCAGGCTAAATGGCTCTTAGCCTGGCATGTTTTTCAGCATTCCAGTGTGTGCTTAACTGCATTTGGTTCTGTTGTCTTATGTATTAAGCATATATGTTACAAGAAACTAACTACTTAGCTCTGGTTTGGGGGTAAAAAATATACCCAAAACTGCTTATTTGTAGGAGTTAAGAGAAAATTTTCTTAAAAGCATTTCTGAACTTTATCTCTGTAACTGAAAGAAATTTCCTATAGACAGATATTAAAGCAATTCATGCTTTTGGAAAGATCCTCCAGGGCAAAGGGTAGAATTTGAAAGCCTAACCTGATATTGTAAGTTACAATACCTTGAGATGAAGAGCTCTAATAGGTCCTACGAATAGAGAGTTCTGCGTCAATATTTAATCTTATTTATCTATGAATGAATTTACTTCAATATTTACAATACATATTTTTTGTGTTCTCCACCAACTAGCCTTTTGTTGTGTTTTGGTCACAACTAGTGATCCCTTTGTTCAAGCCTAGCTCTTTTCTCCACATATTTTACAACAGTGAGATTTTGGTATGCCTGATTAGTCTTCTTTTACCACACTTGAATTTGGGTTGATGGAGGTCACCCTCTTGGCTCTAATGCACCAGTTTTCTTGAAGTGGTGAAAAACTGTGTCTGGCAGCCTCTGATGATGTCATCTTTGAAAACGTTAAGATGCATTTCTTGCTACATCAGCTTGTGAAAGGGTGCCAGAAGCAAGATTTCAACCTGTTTGTCTGCTGAAGTAACATCATGGCATGGTTGCTAAATTTCTGTAGCTTTTGGCATTTCATGGAACAGAACGCTAGAAATTCATTTTACTTGTTGGGTGAAGAGTGAAGCTACTTGTTAAGGTTTGTATACTTCAGTATGTGGGATAGCTACAAGTAGGTAGGCACTATATTTAAAATACAGCCAGTACTTAAATTTAAAGTGTGTGTATGTATGGAGTTTTTCACAATGTTTCCAGTTAAAGCACTCAGAAGAATCACCATAACCACTCGAGGTTTATAGCACTTCTCTCGCTTGGACTTACGAGTTTTCTATATTGCCTAGCATTATGCCATGAGAATGCTCTTCTCGCCCTCCTCTCAAGTCAATAATTATATTATGTAAGTGCTGTTATGCTAGAAAACAACTGCATCAACAGTGCCTTTTCATGACGTATTTTCATGATTTGAGAAACCTCTATTAATTACTTGCATTGTATTAGAGTACACTGTATCTTACATTTATTGATGGCTTTTATTTCAGTTTGCTGTTGGTTGGCATTTTTTGTAACATCTCCAGAGAAAATGTCTAAGAGCTATAAAACTTTATATTTGCCCAGATATTGTGGGTTAACCCCAGCAGGCAGCTAAGTCCCACACAGCTGTGTTCACACCCCCCACAGCAGGGCTGGGGAAGAGAATCAAAATGGTAAAAGTGGGAAAAATCGTGGACTGAGATAAAGACAGTTTAATAGGTAAAACAAAAGCTGCACATGCAAGCAAAGCAGAACAAGGAATTAATTCACTACTTCCCATCGGTAGGCAGTTGTTTCGCTATTTCCAGGAAAGCAGTTCTCCGTCATGCAAAATAGTTACTTGGAAAGGCAAACTCCATAGCGCTGAAAGTCCCTGTCTGCCTCCTCCTTCCCCCAGCTTTTATTGCTGAGCATGATGTCATACAGTATGGAATATCCCTTTGGGCAGTTAGGGTCAGCTGTCCCAGCTGTGTCCCCTCCCAATTTTTTGAGTACCCCTAGCCTACTCACTTTTGGGGCAGTGTGAGAAGTAGAAAAGGTCTTGAATCTGTGTAAGTGCTGCTCAGCAATAGGTGGGATATCAGCATTATTTTCAATAAAAATCAAAAACATTGCACTATATGAGACTCTGTGAAGAAAATTAACCCTATCTCAGCCAAAACTAGCGCACCAGCTCACTATTATGATGATGCTTACTTCCAAAGATGGTATGCAGGTAGTGCATTAAACATTAAATGCCCTTGCGTTAAATTATTTTAGGTACTGTTGAGTCCATACTTTCATTTTAATTGATGTTATTGCCAACATTTCAGTACAATTGAATCCTTGTCATATTTTGCAGGTGCTGAAGCAACAGTTTATTAAAAGCTGGTTTCTATAACACAGAAAACATTATGTAAATTCTGCTTGATGTGCTTTTTTTTTGCATTTATAGAAAATCTTTAGTATAGACAGTTCGTTCTTAACTTGCAACATGTCTTTAGGATTATATATGCCAGTAATTCCTGTTTAATATCTGAAATACATATTGAACATCCTTTTTCATCATTATATCTAAAATTAAAGGTTCTGTTTACTATGCAGTCATACTCTTATAGAAATTATACATATGAAATAAGGCACTGAGTATGTGGGTTTCAGTACACCTATTAGGGATGCACATAGAATACAAACAATAACTTGTATCCTTCAGTTAAAATCCATAATCATGTTATGTGTAATGAATGGCTTATACTTTTGAATTAGCCATTGTACTCTCTGTCTCTCTCAGAAGACTGCCAGAAAGTTGGGGGTTCTTTTCTGTTTTTTTTCTTTCCCCTCTCTTTCAGTCCTGCATGTTGTATTTGTAAGCATAAAATATTTCATGATATATGAAACATGCCAGAATGACAAATAGAAAATCCTTACTATGCCACAAATTTGTTACTGAAATATTTGTGAGATATGTAACATGAGTTTGAATTCCTTAAAAATGTGAGGAAAAAATCCAGTCTCTAGTATCATGAGAGAGTATGCCTTCGTCTCTGCTGTCAGATGAAAAAGTAGACCATCGTCTTCTCCCCCTGTATTCTAAATCTAAGATTTTTCTTTTTATATATATTTTTGGAATTCAGAAGGGATTAAAAATTAATCAATTTACAGCTCTTGAACAGTGAAGGCAGTTACTTTATGTATGTATCATCTGGTCAGTTGATGCTGATGGAAGAGAAAATTTCCCCTGGCATATATTAGTTTTGGTTTTGTTGTGTATGCATGGGGAGAGGGTGGCGTCTGTCTTTTGGCTTTAGCTTTCATTTTTTTGTTTATTTAACCACTTCCAGTATGTGCAAAACACTAAAAAAAAGATCTAAATTTATCAAAAAACAAAATACTGGATGGAGTGGCCTATGCTCCCAGGTAGTGCTAAGGTATCCAACCATTAAGTCTTTCCTTACTGTTCTCTAAGTAACAGCTCAAAATATGTGCCTGTTTTGTTTAATTTAATTTTCTGTGTTTTAATATCAGGTCATATGTTCTCTTATTTGCACTTGATAGATTCTCCAGATGTTGTAAAGACCTTCCATTTACATGCAAAGTTCTGTTTGCCAGGGGCCCTCTCTTCTTCTCTGTTCAGCTCCTTTCTCCCTTACCCCCTGTTTTCTTCACACCCGCCTTTTTTTTACACACCCTCCACACATGTTCTTTCCCTTTTTGCTGTTCCCTTCCCACGCCCCGCCCTCCTCCCCCCCTGCCCCAGGCTGGAATATTTTTTATATCAAAACTCTTTCAGAACTTGTAAAGACTGAACTTCTGGTCAGCTGAAGTAACACAAGATGAGAGTACATGATCTAAAATCATTTTAGCTTCAGGAACAGTTTTGAAATCTGATTCAATACCTGAGAAAGTCGGTGAAACCCTAGGAAGTTCCAAGCTGATATGACTAGGTGAAATTAATGATTTTCCAGAAAACATGCTGTAGAATTTAGTGCTTTTTTTGCAGTCCTTGGTCTCATTCGCTCTAAAAAGACAAGGAATACTCAGAATGAAATTCTTTTTGCTTTAATTGCTGAAGTTCAGGTGCAAGCTTCTACACTTGTGGATTTAGGAACTGACTGCTAGATTAAGACAATGATAAAGTTGGAATTTGACATTACCTGACAGAACAATTTAAAAAGTATTTTCATGTTAGTAAATAGTTAGGCCACTTGTGAGAATTAGAGAACAAATGAATGAATGATCACTGTTCCAATAATAAAAATAAGCAAAATATCAGTATCTTCTGATGAAAATAATTAATGAAGTATGCCCATATGAATAATATATCTCTATTTGTATACAAAAGCAGTTGAAGCTTTCTCTACCCATCCAAATCTTGTGGAATATTATGTGTGTTTTGAACTTTTACATGTACCATAGGAAGGAATTCTGTAATTTGCTGTTACTCACATCTGGAATACAGTATCCAGCTCTAGGCTACCCACTATGAGAAATGTATGGACTTACAGGAGCAAGTTACAGGGTCACAAAGATGATTAAAGGGCTGAAACAGCTTTCATATGAGAAGAGGACAAGGTCTCTGGAGCTGTTCAGCCAGGAGAGGAGAAGGCATAGCAGGGAGTCTTCTCAGTAGTGCCCAGAAGAAGCAATTGCCACATATTAAAACATACGAATCTCCATCTGGATATAAGAAAGCACTATTACTGTGAGGATGGTCAAACACTGGAACAGGTTGTCCAGAGAGGTTGCGGAGTACCCATCCTTGAATATCATTCAAAATTTGACTGGACATAGTTCTGGGGAACCTGCTGTGTATGACCCTGTTTGAGCAGGGGGACTAGACTAGATGATTTCCAAAGGTCCCTTCCAACCTGGATGATTCTGTGCTGGAGGAAAAGAAAAAAAAAAAAAAAAAAAAATGGCAAGAGACATATTTCTTGCTTTTAAATGGGGGTGGTGAGGGAATGGGAGAACAAATAACGCTTGCTCTATACTTTTCATGAGAAAGTCTTTCTTTTATTTAGTTTCTAAGTTTCACAGTACATCTAAAATTTCTATAGAACTGTCATTATTTATAAATTATATCATTCTGAAAATAATCTGGGAAACAAATGTGGTGGTTTTAATACTTTTTTAAAGCAGGAAAAAATTAGGATTTTGAACTGGAAATTTGCACATTTATTCTTTTATGTCATTCCTCTGTATATTATTTTAAATCTCTTCTGACTATAACTTGCTTATCATATGACTGGCAATAGAAACATTTTATATCAATCTAGCATTCCTTGGACACAATTTATGTGGCTTAGTTCTGAAACATTGAGAACTACTGCGAAAATACCTGTTCCTTTATGGTTTGTAAGAACCAGAGCACATATTTATCTTTTACCACGGAATAAGAAACTATTCCTTCAAGCTGGAACACTTTTCAATATTTAAAAAAAAAAATAAAGTGCATTCACAGAGGTATTTGTCAGCTGAACAGTCTAGAAGAATTACATGTATATACATTTTGAATTAAATGTCTCAGTTCAGTTATTTGGCAGATTAAACAACGTGCTATTTTGCCTAGCTTGTCAATAGAGTGAGCACTTGGGAGGCAGTTCCTGGAACTTTACCTACATGAAGGTACAACTGCATGAAGTTGCTGATTCTATGGTGAATGCTCTATTAATGCTGGTTGACAGGTGATGGACACAGTTAATGAAAGAAGGACACAGTTAACTTCTCAGCTAAGCTGAGTCTGGAGAAACTGTTTTGAACTCTTTGTAACCGGGATTTAGGAGAGAAGTATTTGAGATTGCTGTGTCTTGGAAATTTTAAGTTGTTTAAAGAAACATCAATGTTACAGAAAGGCAATTAAGGTAATTGTTTTAATTTCTGCAAATTATATTTTTTTTTCTTTTTAAATAGAACTGGAGAGACATTAGATAGTATTTTTGTTCTGTTGTTTTTAATGATTCATAAGAAAGGAAAAAATACAAAATCACAGGGTAGAATATTAATTTAGTCTGCATTCTAAATTACTTGGGAAAATATAGAGGTGTGAGCATGTGCCCGCAAACTAACTAATCTTGATTATTGCTTTTGTTAGTCACTTAATTTTCACTTGAACTGTTTGGATTGTTACAGAGACCGATTTGAGAAGAAAATGAACTTTACTAAATAGGTACAATAACCAATAACTTTATTTAATGGTAATTAAAGAGAGATTATGACAACAATCTCTTGATATTAATGTAAATTAATGAGCAAATACAGAAGTTAACCTGATGGAATTAATTAGATGACATTAAACAAATGAGTTCACAAGCCAAATAGAATAAAACCTGGTGGGTGAACGTTAGTAGTAATTAATAATAATGGAAATTAACAGAAGATTTATTGGGGATGTTATTTAAAACTGAACTGAATTCTTGGAAATAGGGCTGCAAACTGGGTTTATTCCATATTTAAAGTAGGAACATTGAAAATTTATACTTGCTGTAATTTTTGAACATCTAATCCCTAAAATCTTCTTCAAATTCAATAAATGGGGTTTGAAATTCTTCCTTGAGAAGGTATTTCAGAGAGGGGATCTGAAGAAACTAAGAGGATGAGTGCTGTGCCATTCAGACTTAGCCAAGGGAAGTGATATGAAAGTAACTTGCACTTCAGTGGAACCTATTTATTGGTACATTCAGTCTAGGTATGAGTAAAAGGGAACACAACATAAAAAGAACTAAGAATTTCTTCTTTGTTCAATTCACATTTTAGCTCTAACATTCAGATTATCTAATTAACACAGAGAAACCTTAATAACAATACAGAAAAGATGGTACATAACCTTCATAGTATCTGCTTCTTCCCCTGAAATTATGCTCACCTTTCTGATGTCTCTTTATGTTCTAATATTAACATCTGTCAACCTTATGCAGAGGGGAGTGGGAAGGAATGTATTACAATTTATCAGCATACTGAGGTCAGTGCTTGGAGGAGTATGATGTTCATAGTGTGATTTCTTTCTCCTTTGGATCCTAAGCAATTATTCTTATGTACTTCTTCAAACAGCCAGGTGGTGGGGGTTTTTTTGTTGATTTCCACTCACTGTTTTGAATTTGCAGAATAGCTTCCCACATTCCCATGGACACCAAGGGCTGTTGAATGTCACACAGTTGTCTACCCGGGTTAGTCAGAGCTTCACTACATATGATTGTGACAGAGCTTAAGCTCAGACAGGGTAAATGATAGTCACCCCATTACTAAACAATTGCTGTTTCCACTCAAATAGCCTAAAAACAGCTCTAGCCAAGGAAAACCCAGCCAAACGGAGTCCTGCCATGGCAGGTCAGCACAGTGCTGGGGGCCATTTAATGGTAGTGGGGTAGCAATCATATTTACTGACCTAAACCAAGACTTTACATATTTGCATAGACTTGGGAGCCAGAACCAAGAGTTCTCTCCAGGCTATTGTTTAGGTGATGCTAATAAATAGAAAATATATAGGTATATGTAAAAATGTGTAATGTCTAAGTGTCTGAATTAGTTATGTGGAAAACAAATGATATCAAATAAATTCTTTCTTCAGTCTAAGGGGATAAAAAAAATAACATTTCACATGTCATGAGTTGTTGGCAAGGGAAAGGCCAAACAAGTAGTAAAGGTCGCCTTAATTAAAGAAAAATGACTGATTTTGTAGATTAAGTTTTCATTAAATGATACAGAAAAGGGAAACATTAAAAATGAGGAATTTCAAAAGGGGGGAAATTGTGCTTAATTATCTGAAAGTTAGCATATTATATAAAATGTTGATCTCCTTTGGTAGTGGTGTTGTCAGTAGTAATGAAGAGAAAAATTAAAAGGCACCTTAGGACATTCCGTTCAAAACTTTAGCTGAACGGAGGGGGAAAAATAAAAAGTGATGCCCTTCATTCTCAGTGGCAGGAATGGAGTGCATAGTTTACACTGTTGAATGCAGAATCTTTCTTGTTGGTAAATACTAGTGACTATCACCATTTTATTATTTATTACCTACCACCATGCATTATTTTTAAACAGCTTGCAGTTATTTAGAACAGATATAAGTGTAATAGCTGTAGGTTATACACATATATGAAATAAGAAATCAGAACCATAGAATCATAGAATGGTTTGAGTTGGAAGGGACCTTAAGGATTATTTAGTTCCAACCCCCCAGCCACGGGCAGGGCCAACTTCCATTAGACCAGGTTGCTCAAAGCGCCATCCAACCTGGCCTTCAACACTTCCAGGGATGGGGCATCTGCAGTGTCTCTGGGCAACCTGTTCCAGTGTTTTGCCACCCTCATAGTAAAGAATTTCTTTGTAATACCTAACCTAAATCTATCCTCTGTAAGTTTAAAACCATTCCCTCTTATCCTATCATTACATGCCCTTGTAAAGAGTCCCTCTGCAGTTTTCGTGTAGGCCCTGTTGAGGTACTGGAAGGCTGCTATAAGGTCCCCCTGGAGCCATCTCTTCTCCAGACTGAACAACCCCAACTGTCTCGGCCTGTCTTCATAGGAGAGGTGCTCCAGGTCTCTGATCGTCTTTGTGGGCCTCCTCTGGACTCATTTTCATAGGTCTGTGTCCTTCTTATGTTGGGGGCCCCAGAGGTGAATGCAGTAGTCCAGGTAGGCTCTCATGAGAGTGGAGAGGGAGGATCACCTCCCTTGACCATGCTTCTTTTGATGCATCCCAGGTTTTGGATGGCTTTCTGGACTGCAAGTGTGCATTGTTGGGCACAGCTGAGATTTTTGTCTACCAGCACCCCCAAGTCCCTTCTCCTTAGCGATACTTTCAATCCATTCACTGTCCATCCTTTATTGATACTGGGGGTTGCCCCAGCCCACATGAAGGACCTTGTACTTGGCCTTGTTGAACTTCATGATGTTCATAGAGGCCCACCTCTCAAGCCTGGTAAAGCCCTTTTGGATGGCATCCTTTCCCTCCAGTGTGTTGACCACACTGTACAGCTTGGCGTTGGTCAGAAAACATACTGAGAGTGTACTTGATCCCAGTGTCCATGTCAGCAACAAACATGTTGGAACAGTACTAGCCTCAGTGTGGACCCCTGAGGAATGCCAGTCATCACTGGTCTCCACTTTCAATGTGACCATCCAGCCAATTCCTTATCCACCAAGTGGCCTATCTGTCAGATCAATGTTATCCAATTTAGAGACAAGGATGCCATGCGGGATGCTGTCAGAAGCTTTGCACAAGTCAAGGTAGGTGACATCAGTTGCTCTTTCCTGATTCATCAACACTGTAACACTATTGTAGAAGGCCACCAGCTTTGTCAGGCACAACTTGCCTTTAGTGTAAGTCATGTTGGCTGTCACCAATCACCTCCTTGTTTTCCACATGCCTTTGCATAGTTTCCAGGAGGATGTGCTCCATAATCTTGCCAGGTACAGAAATGAGAATTACTGGCCAGTATTTTTCCTGGTTTTCTTTTATTCCTTTTTTTAAAAATGACGGTTACATTTTCCCTTTTCCAGTCAGTGGAAACTTGCCACTGGACTGGCGTGACTTCTCAAATATGATCAAGAGTAGCTTAGCAACTTCACCCACCAGTTCCCTCAGGACCTGTGCATGTTCAGATTCCTTAAATTGTTTTGAACCCGATCTTCTCCTATGGCAGGTGGTCCCTTCATTCTGCCAGTCCATATCTTTGACTTCTGTGACTTGAACCATGTGATTGGAGCACTTGCCAGTGAAGAATGAGGCAAAAGTCATTGAGTACCTCAGGCTTCTCCATATCCTGGTTAGCCAGGTCTCCCATCTCCTTCTGGAGAGGGCCCACATTTTCCCTAGTTTTCCTTTTGTCACTGACATACCTGTAGAAGCTTTTCTTGTTACCCTTGACTTTCCTGGCCAGATTTCTGTCACACCTTTAGCTTTCCTAACCTGATCCTTGGCTACTCAGACAGTTTCTCTGTATTCCTCCCAGGTTATGTGTCCTTGCTTCCACTGCCTGTAGGCTTCCTTTCTGTGTTTTATTTTGTGCAGGAGTACCTTTTTCATCCATGCAGGTCTCATGGCTTTTTTGCCCAATTTCCTCTTTGCTGGGGTGCATTGCTCCTGAGTTTGGATGAGGTGATCCTTTAACATTAGCCAGCTTTCTTAGGCCTCTCTTCCCTTCCACCTTTATCCCATGATAGTCTATCTGTCAGATTCCTGAAGAGTCCAAATTCTGCTTTCCTGAAGGCCAGGGTAGCGAGATTGCTGTGCACCCTCCTTATTGCCCTAAGGATCTTGACCTTCACCATTTTGTGGTCACTGCAGCCAAGGCTGCCCTTGAGCTTCACATTCCCCAGCAGCCTCTCCTTGTTAGTGAGATCAAGGTCCAGCATGGCGCCTCTCCTCGTTGACTCCTCTGTCACTTGGAGAAGGAAGTTATTGTCAGTGTATAAGCATAACTATAAGTATGAAAAAAACCCCTACAGCATAAGTGTTATGGTTGCTTTCTACATTACATTTGTACTTAATACTTAAGTTCTAAAATACCTTCATATATATTGATAAAAAACATTGAGCACTACAGCTACCTAAAGATACTGTGCTGCAACTTGTTTATTAAAACTTACTGTGCTAATATTTTTGGTTCAAATTACTGATTTGTCACCCACAGCCCAAATCCCCATATGCTTAACCATTGAAATGTATAGGAAGAAACAGATAAATTAAATGGAAAATAATCCTGATAATGTACATTGTGTTGTTATATGTATGAGCTGGGAAAATGTCTTGGATGGTAGGAAGTTACTATGTATTCTGTTAACATGACCGTGTCAGCTGTTGACTTTTTATATCAACTTAAAGGACATTTCAAATCTGACAGTCCAGCCACAGGCTTCATAAAATGAGAACATGGACTCAGTGGAATAAAAAAAAAATAAAGTTTTGCATAAAGGTATGGTGCATTGTTTCCTGCTTTAGCACTGCTTTTTAAAAGACTAAAAGTTGCATGTGGGAAAATTTAAGTCCTAGTCATAGTTTTTATCAAAACAAAAAGTATTTCTAAAATGCAACCACCAAGAAATAAAAATAATCCAAAAGCTTCAAGGCACCTTTTCTACAACTTTGTAGAAACCGAATCACTTCATCTAGTGTGACATATGTAGTGTGCCAAGTCAATTTAATCACTTTTTTTTGAGAAAAAATGGATGGCGGGTAAAATTTTATTTACTTTCAAAAATTATAGGTCCCATACCTATTGGTGATATCCTCCTATTACCCGATGGGGAGTTTAAAAAAATTACCACTATCTTTTTCAAACTGCTTAGTTTTTCTCCCCCTACCATCACCCCTTGTTATTAGGAGTATTTAAAACTGTGGGATTTTAGTTTTGTTTTGTCAGGTTTTTTCTACAAGTATATTTTCTTTTTCTGTTTACTTATCCAAAATGCTGTTGCAGGTTAGAAACAATCATATAAGGATGTACAGTAGAGATCGGAAATTATTAAGGTTTATAAAATTTATTGGCTTTTATGTGGCCTTATTTCACAGCTGACCAGTGCCTGGAACATTTGTTTCACATTTCTACAGGTTTTTTAGTTCTTTGAAGTGTCTTTTGCAATATTCTAACAACGGCTATATCTAGGACATCTGGCTGGACATGAGACCCGTAACTAAAATCAGTAAATTTGTGGTGTGTTCTAAATTTTTGAGAGTTTTGTTCTTTCTGCTCTCTAACTGGTGCCTAGTTATTACCTTCTCTGTCAGGATAGCATTTTCTTCCTGCAGATGACCTATTGTTCATTTTTCTGAATTTTTTGGATAGTTGTGTCTGCTAAAGCAGAACACTCTGTTAGGTAAGTTCTTGAGTAAATATGTTCATTTAAAATATTATTCTATTAAGACAAAAAGCTGAAAAGGTGCAAAGAATGGTATTCCATTAGTGTGAAGGTATGTGCAGGTAGTCTATGGAGACTCAACAGAAAACTAGCTAATTCATTTTGTCTTTGTGGTTAGCAAGTCAGAGGTAATGTGAGCAAAAGAACGATCATTCTGTACCCTTCTTCAATGACTCTAAGCCTCCTATTTCCAGTGAGCCCAATACTACTGAAGAAACTATCTCACCACACCTCGTTTTTTTGTTTTCTTAAAATTCAGTAGAAAATAAACAGAAATATTATTAAACCATTTTGTCATTTTTTTTTTACCCCCCTCCTTTTGCCTCTCATAAATATTTTCCATCCTTTTCCCCATAAGGGGGTCAGAGATGTTCTAAAAATCCAGGTATTTCTCCAACAAAAGGTTTTAAATTGGCATCCTTACTTTAAAGTATGGTGATTTAGATAATTTTTAAAATCAGCAAGTGGGAAAAAATGCCCAAAATTTGTCAGTATCTTGAAATTAAAACATAAAAACCCCCAAACCAACCAACCAAACAAAAAATTGTTTAAACAAATTGGACCATTTATTCCTAAGACTTTTGGAGGGATGCAACTTAATATTACCTAGGAAAATACTTTTGTTTCAGTCTTACTCTGGCTGGATTTATGCCCATGGATGATTTGGCTATAAAGTCAGCATTGATATCTCTGTTTTTCAGTCTTTAATGGAGTCAAGATAAATTCATTTATATCTACTACCTCTGTGCAAAGGAATTTACATATTATCATCCATAATGTGAATTAGATCATGTTTAGTAAGAAGCTTTCTTTTTTCCACTTTTTTTTTTTAGTTATGATACCTCTGGAAAGTCCTCTTTATTGTAAATATGGATGTTTTTTTGTTGTTTGCCAATATATTTAGTAGTTCTGTTGTATTCCTTTATTTTTCTGGATAGTTTCAAGTAAGGATCATTGTAAAACTTAAATATTTCTTTTTATAAAATTGTCATAATTTTAGGGTATTGTACTGTTGAACCCTGGACTGATTCACTTGTGAGGAGCTATAGGAGATCACAAGGATTTTGGTACTGTCTTGTGACCCAAGGTGAAAGTGAAAATGAATTATAGGAACATAGAGTGATCTGGGCCCACTACAGCTGCAATTTCTCATTACTCAAGTCCCTCTGCCACCATTACTGAACTACTAGTAAAATACTTGATGTATGTAACAAATGAATGTGGCTCAACAATGATAGGATTTGTTGCCACAGAAACCTCTTTTAATGAGCAGTTTGCTTGGTGCATTTCAAGTAGAATTTTGCTTTGTATCAAGTTTCTTTTGTTCAGTGAAATACACATATACATACAGTTTCAGTATGGGATACATTCTTAGAGCTTCAGCCACTTGACAAAAGGAGAAAATGAGGTAACCGGCTTGTTGGGTTTTTAGCCCCTTTTCAGCTTTATATGGCAACTTAAGTTATCTAAAGTACTGTTCTGTGATAGGAAATGTCTAGTGGCGGGTAGTAAGTTCTCTAGAAATTATGAATATTTGATCTAAGATCCAATCTCTATTACTGAAATTTCATTAAAATGATTGGTAGCATGTGAAGGACAGTGTAAAGGAAGGTCAAAGTCCTCCTAAAGTAAAGGAGTTGATATGAACAACCAAATTTAGGTATTGGACAGTTTCATAAGGCTGTCATCTTCAGAAGCATGGGTGACACCCATGCTAGAACACAGCCTCTCCAAATCATATTGTGGATGTGGAATGGAAATTGTCGGAGACCAGGTGAATTATCAGTGAAAGGCTGATCACAAAGCATGCTATACACAGAAGTGCTTCATGTCTACGTATCTTGCAGAGCTGAAATAATTTACTCTGTGTTTTTAGTGGGATAAATTAAGTGGGGTAACATCCCACAAGATCTCATCTGAAATGATCCGAGAATAAATGTCACTCTATAGACTTCTCATTTTTCATGCTTTCTACTGTT
This sequence comes from Falco cherrug, assembly GCF_023634085.1. Lineage (NCBI taxonomy): Eukaryota > Metazoa > Chordata > Aves > Falconiformes > Falconidae > Falco > Falco cherrug. The sequence goes on from NC_073699.1 coordinate 23,656,577, forward strand.
ACCTCATTTTTATTACTTTCCGACTTTTAAGCACCACTTACACCACTGCTTTCAGGAGTGGTAGTAAGCTGATTATTGATGAATTGAATCTTTATTTTTGTTGCTAAGTGATTCCAGGTCTTGTTGGAGATTTCATTGTCATTTGCATTAGGTATTTAGAGGTGAAAGTTTTGCCTTCTGAATAATGCCATCATGAGTTTGCATTTAACACTTATATTCATAATGTTAAATAAGCATGTAGGAATATACTTTTGTCAGCAAGATTTGTTGAACGTGCTTTTTCAGTGTCTGCTAGAATTTATCTGATTTTTACTTTTTCTGTAATACCTATCAGTCTTCAAATAGGCAAAACAATTTCCAGCTGTAGAACTCCAAAGACTCCCAACTTTGGTTACTCTCAGTCCACAGAGGTTCCCTTGAACAGAGGATGTTTCTTTTGCCAACTTTGTTGAAATGTACATCGTTAGGCACGTTTCTTTCTTTTTAGTCTTTACATAGGGAGTAGAATTATGCCTTTGCAAAATTTCTAAGTGACATCAAGGACCAACTTATGATAATATAGTGCCTTTCTTCCCATCACTCTTTCATTTTACATTTCTTCATTTTCAGGCTTTCTTTAGGTGACAGTGGACGTATACACAGTATCTTCTTAGTCTCTCAGCCCACAAAGAGCCCAATTTACACTCAGCTTCTTGAATCAGTGAATTTAATTCAGTGAAATTTAGGAATCCTAATTTAACTTGTATACCTAGAAGCTGTAGGGAGCTGACACTAAATAAAACTCATTATAATAGATTGTTATAAAGCATAACTTAAGCGCAGTACTCTTATTTAGCACTTGCACGTTTTCTAGCTGGCTTTACATTTGTTATTTTGGTTTAGACAGTTGTTGTGCATGTGTTTGCATCCATTAGAAACCACCAATGCATTTAAAAGAGTTCTAAGGAATGCAAGGGAATCTAACTTACCTGAATTTAAATATTTTTCTGGGTGGTCAAAAGGGGAGTAGTTTTGTTTGGAAGGTGAAAAGGAAGACATGCTATTTGTGGAATTTATTATTTTATATGCTTTTCACTACTTTGTGATTGAGGCAGTTCTCTGCTTTTATTTTCTTTCCCATTAAATGTTAATGGTCTGACCTTAAAATTGCAGGAATGCTGCAGAGCTATGTCGTCTCTTTTTTTTTTTAAATCCCTACTATAATAACAAAAATCAGTTGTAATGTGGCCTCTGCTATTTCAAAAAGTAGGCACATGATATTGATGTAGTTTTTGTTAAGAAAAATGCATGATTTATGATTATGAAGTTCTAGCAAATGAAGATTTATAGGCTGCATAATTTCCGAAGTATATCACATGTCCTTCTTAAAAAGTGATCAGTTAATCTACTTAGCTTCCATGGAAACAAGGAAAAATAAAGAATGTGGTGACTCTTTGATAGATGTTAGGCATAGTAATAGTCTTGCCTGCCTACCTTTTTGGCAAAATTGGGGTGCTCTGAATAGAATGAATAACTGAGTTCTGCCTATCATTGACAAGCAACAGTTAGTTAATTTTAAGTAGTCTGCATTCAAAAAGTACTCCCTGAAGGGAGATTCTGTCCTGTCATAGTAAACTTTTTAGACATGATTGAAGAGACTGCATATACTGCATTATGCATATCAATAGTTATCACATTCATTTAAAAAAATCTCAACAGCACAAGTTAAAGTTGCAATAAATATTCTGACAGTAGCTTTGAATAACTACTTTCTCCCATAAACAATTAAAAAGAGTGCTATCTTAATTGCTAATAGACTGCCACATAACAACATTCTATGTATTAAATCTAAGTGGACCTTATCTAATAACTGCTTTGCTTTCATTCAGATATTTTTAATCTTTAATACTTTATTTTGATAAAAATATTGTATAAAGTCTGGACATAAAAAAATCAATCCTAAACATATAAAATCACCAATAACTAATTTCATTTAAATATTCTGTTGCAACTTTTCATATGACCGTCTAATACCTGTTACGCTAACATAAGCATACATAAACTTAGTGGAATAACAACATTTTGAAAGGAAGACAATTTAGAACCATAGAATCATAGAATGGTTTGAGTTGGAAGGGACCTTAAGGATTATTTAGTTCCAACCCCCCAGCCACGGGCAGGGCCAACTTCCATTAGACCAGGTTGCTCAAAGCGCCATCCAACCTGGCCTTCAACACTTCCAGGGATGGGGCATCTGCAGTGTCTCTGGGCAACCTGTTCCAGTGTTTTGCCACCCTCATAGTGAAGAATTTCTTTGTAATACCTAACCTAAATCTATCCTCTGTAAGTTTAAAACCATTCCCTCTTATCCTATCATTACATGCCCTTGTAAAGAGTCCCTCTGCAGTTTTCGTGTAGGCCCTGTTGAGGTACTGGAAGGCTGCTATAAGGTCCCCCTGGAGCCATCTCTTCTCCAGACTGAACAACCCCAACTGTCTCGGCCTGTCTTCATAGGAGAGGTGCTCCAGGCTTTGTGGGCCTCCTCTGGACTCATTTTCATAGGTCTGTGTCCTTCTTATGTTGGGGGCCCCAGAGGTGAATGCAGTAGTCCAGGTAGGCTCTCATGAGAGTGGAGAGGGAGGATCACCTCCCTTGACCATGCTTCTTTTGATGCATCCCAGGTTTTGGATGGCTTTCTGGACTGCAAGCCCATATTGTTGGTCCCTGTTGAGCTTCTTGGCAACCAACACACTCAATTCCCTTCTCCTCAGGGTTGCTCTCGATCCCTTCTCTGTCCATCCTGTATTTCATCATTAATTTCTTTGTTAAATAACTCTCATAAAGAAAACATCTACTTTTATGTGTAAATGGGATTGGCTGTGTGCTCATTCTCTTAAAATTTATATGTTTCCAAAATAAACATAGAACAGGCAAAAAGTGCATTTAAAATTCAAGCAATTTTATCAAGGAAAAAAGCCTCTGTGAAGGAAAAAACTTATTCAGCATATTAAACTGCATATTGTCATTAAAATCTGAGTCTTCCCTAAGCTGTCCATGGTTGACGTTAATGTTAATAAATTCACCTTTTCAAAGTAAGAAAGGCCCATACAAATTTCATTATCACTATTATACCATCTCAGGATTAATAAACCTTCTAGCTGGACCACAGCAAGCTGTTGAAGTTTATTCTTTTTGTTTATTTTTCTCCAAACTCTGGAAGTTGCTTTTCCAAACCCTGCCTTGCCCATGGCCTTAGACCACTGAAATACAGTGCCATTACATTAACACTTTAAGACTTCTGCTTTTTTTGTAATGGCCTTATCTGTTACATTTAGCTGTGATTGTGAACAACTATATGTGAACTCCTTCTTTACTTCTCACCTTATGCATCTAATGTTTTATTCCTCATTGGGAAAAGGAATTATCTTGTACTATCTGAGATTGCTGACCTCTGTAGACTTGAAGCTTTATGAAGCCACTTACTTTTTAGGAGCCATCTTTTGAAAGCACAGGAGCAAGCAATTCCAAAGTGTCAGAAGCCAAAGAAGTGGAGCAGGAGGCTGGCTTGGATGAGCAGGGAAAAGGAAAGTGTATGTTCATTGGAAACAAGGACAGGTGACACAAAGAGACTACAGAGATAATTTTTGTTGCTGCAGGGATAAAATTTGTGCAGTCAAATCTTAATTAGAGTTCAAGCTGACCAGCACTATGAAGGACAACAAAAAGGGCTTTTTAAAATATGTTAACAGCAAAAGGAGGATCAGAGGCATCATTAGTCCATTATTTCCTGACATTGGTCACCTTACAAATAGGGATGTAGAGAAAGCTGAGGTATTTAATGCCACCTTTTACCTCTGTCCTCAACACTGATGATGGGCCTTGGGACCCCCAAAGCCCTGCGTGTTGGAAGACTGTGACTGGTGGGATGACAAACTCCCAGCTGACTCTGAACTTGTTTGAGACTTGCTGCTCAAGCTGGATGCACCTAAGTGTATGGAGCCCAATGGGATTCATCCAAGGGTACTGAAAGAGTAGGCTGCTGTTATTGTGGGACCTCTCTCCATTATTTTTCAAGTCTTCAGACTCTGGAAAGGTCCCAATCAGCAAGGAGCTGGGAAATATTGTCCCAGTTCTCAATAAGAGTAAGGAGGAAGACCCTAATAATTACAGACCTATCAGTCTCACTCAGTGCCTGGTAAAATTATGGAGAAAGCTCTTCTGGGAGTTACTGGAAAACACTTGAGAGACAGTGTGGTCATTGGTCATAGCCAGCATGGGTTTATGAAGGAAAATTCCTGCTTAACTTAACTTAATTTCCTTTTATGACAAGGTCACCCATCTATTTGACCAAGAGAAGCCAGTAGATGTGGTGTTTTCTGGTTTTAGCAAAGCTTTTGATACTGTCTTTCACAGTATCCTTCTGGACAAATTGTCCAGCATACAGCTAGACAAGGCCATAATATGGCTGACTGGAAAACTGGCTGAAGGTTAGGGTTGAAAGAGTAAGTGGGCTTACTTCAGGCTGGTGGCCAGTCACTGGTTAAGAATATGGATTTTATTATGTAGTGATATGTTACTGCAATATGCGGTCTTAAGGAAATCTAATTATTTGGTGTTAACTTTAATCTTTATTTACTTCTCTGTACTTCATGTGGTAACATAAACGTTTAGCACCTCCTTCTACTTAAAATTTATAAAGCAGTTGTCTTGGACTGTTAGTTGCCTCACCCTTAAAGATTATATTTTTTTTAATATTAATAGCCTTTCCTTCCCAATTATTTAAAGTGAAAAATGTGCATTAAATCCTGTTCTTCTCGGTATGCTGTAAACACACAGCATAACATAAGTGGTTTCAAATGCCTAAGCACATTAATGAGATTTATATCCATAAAGTTTCTTCTTACTACTTATTTTACAGAAGCATGCTTTTCTGCCAAGCTTTTTGTTGGAGGATATTTTCAATACAGTAACATCTATGATACAGGAATACAGATCTCTGAACAATTTGTTACATCTCAGATTTGTATACGACAGGATTTCTGGATGGTGATTATTTTTTTGGTTATTTCACTCCTGAGAAATAACAACTGGATTTATTTTCTTTTCCTAAAGAAAATAGTAAGGTTTGATTATATTTCAGTTAATTTTTAAGTGTATGTTCTAAAGAAGTGTTGACCATTTATTTCTGTTGACCATTTATTTCCCTTAGTAACTGGCAAAGTTTTTTTCCCTGTCTTATACTAGTTAAGTGGGGGCGGGAGCTATTTCACTGATGGATTTTTCATAGCTGATGAGTTTTTTATGTGTGACAAAACTCAGGCAGAGTGATGGAAGAAATTATACAAGTTGTATACAATAATCACAGACAAATTTATTTCACAGTAGTTCTTTATGTTTCAGTGATTATTTTTTTAAAAACTGAAATATGACAACATTTTTTGGACATCAGTAGTAATTGCAACAGAAAAGTGTAAAAATAGTGTGTGATGATTTGATAGTTTTGTTGTTGTTAAGTCATAATTACAGTGGTAGATATAATGCTCTAACCATGATATGTTAGTGTTTTAGAATAGCATAAAATTCCATGTGGCTCTGGAACATTTTTACATTGGTTAGAGGATACGTTGATAAGCCATTTGTGACTTGAACTGTTCTATCACTTGGGATTTTGATAAGATACTTGTAAGGCTACTGTGATTTTTGATAATATTCTTTGGGTAGATATGCTGTACGTGTAAAAGAAAAAATATTGGAATAGCATTTAATGAAAAAATTGTTAACAGTTATTTTGATAACATCAAAGGAAATAAACACTAGATGCAAATGTGAAGAGGTTGTATTTTAAAAATGGTGTTAGTATTGCGCAAGATGGTGGGTTTATCTTTTACTATATTTTACATATATTGTTTTATGACATCAACAAAGATTTGAACAAAGAACAACTGTTTTAAAAAGTGCTCTTTTGATGCATTTTTATGTTTAATTTTGCCTCCTCCTTCTCCTGTAGTAAACACACAATTAAAAAGAAAGTGAGAATCATCAAACCAGGTCTTAATATGAGTCCTATCCCTGTGTTTTAGGATGCTCTCAGTGTTCAGTTTTGGTGGGTTGTTTGGGTTTGGTACAATGACTTGTTGTTCTTCTGAAATTCTTATATATATGGGAAATCTGGCATTACTTTTACTTAAATAATAATAAGCCATATAAATTTCTCTCTCTCTCTTTTTTTTTAATACCCTTCTTCTAAAACTGATGTATTTCTGAAGTTTTTAGAAAAAATAGCTTTAGCTTTGTATTGCACCTTTGAGAAAAGGGAGTGAAGAACAACCTCTAACTAAATGATGTTATGAGGTCAGATGAGTTGAAAGTTCATGATATTTTTGATATCCAGTTCCAACTGAATCCATTATTTCTTTTGCACTGAACTGAGACTAGCTGGAATAATCTCATAGTGCCTTTCTTGTCAATAGGATAAAAACCTGCTTAATTTAGATTGCTCCTGATGAATAATACAGAATTGTAGTACCACATACTACAGCTTCTTTCACAGGTTGACAGATTACCAGTCTGGTTTTCTTAGTGGTCCTAAACTTTTTATTCTTCTACATTATTTTGCAGAGCTGAGACATGGGATGGTGACAGTCAGAGAAAGGGATAGCTAACCAAAAAAAAAAAAAAAAAAAAAAAAAAGTATGGTAAATTCTTTATCTGCCTACAAAGGGGAGAACAAGACAGATAAAGCAAAGAAAATAGCAAAATCAAACAGGTGAAAACCAAGTAATAATTTCTTCTACGAGTGATAAAGGTTTAGAAGTATCAGATATGAGAGGCAATAACGAGGTCCATGTCCTTGTGGTGAGCAGGGATGCATGAAGAAAAGGTGTGGGAAGAGTTATGTGAATGTCTAGACGTGTTTTTCTTCCAGTTACACCCTTTTACACAACAAGAACAAAATACGCTTTTTTCCTCAGTACTGAAGAAGCAATCTGTTCAACACATATGGTGCTATGTGGGGGAGAAATAACCTATAATATAACAAAGGACATAAAGAAGATGAGCAGATACATGAGATAGACCAATATAAAATATTTCTTTCTTGTTTCCATGTATTCCTTTTACTAAGTACATATGTTACCAATTTGATTATCAGTTTGCATTTACATATTTAAATAATTTGGCCTGTGGAATCTTAGTACCACTGATGCCTGTCATTCTTTGGATACTATGCCCTGATGAACATTAAAAAGAACACTTTATCGGAGTGATTCACATTCATAGTACATTTAAAAACAGTGGAGCAGTACAATTTTTAAAACCAGAGTTGTCTGCCTTTTTCCTGTGGTAGTAGGCGGTCTTGTCTGCTCCTGTCACCAGGACAAGAGTAAGAGGCCATAGCCCAGGGCTATACTGGTTTTCCTCATGCATCTGTTCCATGATGTTGATGAGGCTTTCCAACCTGAATACATAACCCCATGTCAGGTCCATCATGCACAGTGGGTTCATCAAGTTTGTTTTACTACGGATAACTTTACACTGTTGTTTTTTTCTGTCATACTGATACATATGGACACTGTTTGGCAATGTTCATTGCAAAGGCCTGCCCTCCTACCTCATGGAATTGTAAATAAGAACTACAAATAGAAAAAAAAATCTGGCATAGTTGCATGAATGATGCTTACAGGTGTTTTATTCTTTAGGCCTGATCGGTGGCATGGTTAGCTTTCTGTTTTCTTTAACTCCGACTTTTAATCATAGGTGCTGTATTTAAATAAGATTGGAGTTTGTATTTAGAATTGAAAAAGAGGTTATTTTTTTTAAATACAGTGAGAGGAATGCTGGTTTACTTAGATTACATTGGATTTTATGAAGAAGTTACTAAGAACACAAAATAGCTAATTTTTAAAATAAAATTCTTATTCCAATGATTGGATGCAGTTTAAAAACATATTCTTGAGTAACTCCTAGAACTATGTTATAATTTAAATTATTTCTGTTGGGATAGAATAGTTGACAGTGCTCACGTGTATTCAAACTGATTATGATCTACTCTAGTCCTGTTTCTCTCCAGGCTTTTTTTGCAACTCTTCAGCTAAAATTGGAGGGGGTCTTGCCCATAATGCATGCTTATTCATACCTTAACTCAGATTAAAATAAAAACAGCAATGAGAAGTATTTCTGTCTTGAACCTTGCTGGAGTGAGGATCAGGGCTTGTCTAAGGAAAAAGTGTAGCTTCACACTGAAGGGAGACATCCTTTGTTATTAATTGCTTTGTCTGGTCTCATGTAATCCTATTTTTTGATCCTCTACAATTTTCTGCAGCTTGTGTTTCTACTCTGTATTCACAAATCATAATAAATTCACTAACAGTATGTGCTTCATCATACTTAAGCAGGCTAACCAGGGTGAAATAGTGAAATACAGTTGGGAACACTGGCACTGAAATATGTTAATCATAGACAAATGTTTCACCTGCAGTTTTCAGATGAAGCCGTATAAGCAGTACTAAAATTGCATTGAAGACAAAGGGTATTTTATGTCCAAGAATCTTCATGTGAAAGTTTGATTACTTAAGGACTTTTAATAAATTTATTTAAAATCAATTACCAATTAATTGCAAAATCATAATTTGTATAACATATAGAATTGTTCAGAATGTTTTTAAGATGACAAGCAAAATATTTACCTAGCTTTGGAACTGTCGTATCATTTGTAATTTATTACATTGTTTATGACTGACTATGCAGATCATCACTTATCAGCATTACCAATGATGTTTATCCGGTGTTACTGCATGAAGCAGCCACCTAATTTGCCTGCTAGACAAATCATAATTTTCACTCATTTTTTTTCTTGTTTGTTTTACTCTTCTCTTTACTCAGCCAACTATGTCTTTGTTTTCCTTGATATGGTGAGTTAACCTTGGCTAGAAGCCAGGTGCCCACCAAACTGCTCTATCACTCCCCTCCTGAGAAGGACAGGGAGAAAATAAGGTGAAAAACCTGTGGCTCAAGATAAAGGCAGTTTAAAAAGAAAAGCAAAGCCTACACATGGAAGCAAAGGAAACAAGCAAAAGAAAAATATTCTCTACTTCCCATCAGCAGGTGATATCCAGCTGCTTCCTGGGAAGCAGGTCCTCTGTACACATAGTGGTTGCTTTGGGAAAGAAATGCCTTAATAATGAATGCCACCCCCTCCTCCTCCTCCTTTCTCTTAGCTTTTATTGCTGAGCATGGTGTTGTAGGTATGGAATATCCCTTTGGTCAGTTTGGGTCAGCTGTCCTGGCTGTGTCATTTCCCAACCTCTGGCCCACTCCCAGCCTAGTGGCCTTTGTGGGGCAGGAGGGGTTGGAGAGGCAGCCTTGATGCCGTGCAAGCAGCGCTCAGCAGTAGCCAAAGCGCTGGCGTGTTATCAACAAGTTCTAGCTACAGATACAAAGCACAACGCAAGGTTGAATCCATCCCAGCCAGACCCAATGCACTTGACTACATTGCTTACTGTTTGTGTAGAGCATCTGTATTGCAAAGTTTTCTCCTGAGATTTTTCCATGTCAAAACTGAGAGTAGTTTACTCTGCTGGACTAGAAAATAACAGTTGTCCCCAAGTTACAGTCTTAAACAATTCTCTTTGGAATATGTGCATCAAAGTAATAGCTACAAGAGAATTTAATTTCTTCCTAGAAGAGGTGTACAGGCAAAATTTTCATCACTTTGAAAAGTGCACAGTCATGGGGGAAGCAAATAATTTTCTGATGCATGTCTTACAGAAGAGAAAAACGAAGCATACTGGTGCTGGTTATTAATCACTGCTGGTGAAATGATGTAATTCAAAAGTTATTTCTTTTTTAAACTGAAGAATTTAAAAATGTTCCTTACAGTCTGGAAGCACTTAATGAAAATCACAGAAGCCCATCCTAAAACTTCCTTGATAGCCTGTGTATTACTTTAGGATAACATTTAGGATAACAAAAAATTGACTATTTTTGTTTTACATTGTGCTGTGGGTAGCTGCATAAAATTTTATCCTGACATGCACACCTTTAATGTTTTACTCCTTTACCTAGGAGAGGTATACTGGCCTTCAGCAGCCTAACTGCGTTATGACTAAATTTTAAGGTTGGAAAGAAAAATTATTACCTTTATTAACTATTTAGTACATTTTTAAAATAATCTGTGCTAACTCTAACTTAGAAATATTTCTTGACCTACTGATGTTTCCTAGTGGTGGAAGAAATTTCTAGGTGTAATTTAACAACAAACCTCTGACAGTGTAGAAAACCAAAGAAAATTTGTAGTGAATGTCTTTCAAGCTGTTCCCTCTGAATTTTGCTTTCTTTCAAATGTTTTCTGAGGTTTTCAGTTTCTGCATTACCTTGAGAGTAGCATGGTGTCATTCTGCTGGAACAACTCTCTTTTTCAGAAAACTACACTTCTAAGAAGGTGAACTTTGAATCATTGTTAGCTACATAACAATGTGATCTTTTCAAAACAATGCTTGGAAGAGTGGAACTATACAGTAGCAGATGAGGTAGTGACAAAAATACTAATTCTGACCATTTATGAAAAGGCAATAATCAAATTGTCCTACATTGCCTGTTAAAAGCTTTCCCTAAATATATGTAGGATGAAGGAGCAGATTGCAAAGGCAGTGCAGTCACTAGGTCTTGCATGAGACTGGAAAGTTAAACAGTCATTTTTATCAGCTTCAGATTGAACATCCAATTCTGACAATGTATGTGCTGCATAACTGCTGTTGTTTTCTAAGAATTTGTTGATTTGTCATGGCCCAGGTGTATTATATTTGCTGGCATATCGCTTGAAATAATAACACTAATTATCTTCAGCTGCTTTGTTGGGAAACTCATGCTGTACTCTGTGTTCTAGGAGACGTGACATAAGGTCTTTGAGATTGTTAGACCATCTTGTCAGGACATCATGCCATTTCTCTTGTATATGAAACAGTAAGCAAGCAGCTATAGTTGCTCTCCTGAATCTACTTGTTATCTTTATCACTTCTATACTTTATCACTACTTCACCTGAACTTCTGAGAAAGCTAAAAGATCTCCAAATGGTATTCAGCTTCACTTCTTAACTTCATCATCTATATTTCATGTTATAAGTAAAGGAAAATGGTAATAGGTATATTAAAGTAATTTTTGTGGACACCAAGCTGTTCAAACCGTCATTTGCTTGAATCCTTTTAACTGGGCTGTTATGTGATCTGTGCATAATTTGAATAAAAGTTATTGCATCTTCAAGTGCTTCGGTGCAATTCCTCTAGAAGCAAGGCTTTCTCAGTACTGTTCCTGTGGATTCAAAAAAGAACTGTCCCAGGCACATAATCAGAGCTGCTGGTATTCACGTTGTAGTAATATCAGATCTAGCAATGTAACTGTTTGACTAATCATGATCAGTCCTTTACACAGGTTCAAAAATAACATGTGACCCATCTGATCAGGACAGGTTTGCAGTTCCATGACACGGAGTTTCTGGGTAGTCAAACAGTGGCTCCACAACTAGAACACATCTGTGAACAACCTTTGTAGTCTCTTTATTTAAAGAATAATCTTATGCAGAGTCAGTGATTTATTTACCTGATTCCACGCAAAGGTGAATACTCCTGTTCTTCAGCTTGGTCTGTAATACTGATGAGATGAATTCTAAGAACATTCAGAGGTTTTAGTAATGCATTCTCTAATGCTTTTTGACGGTACATGATAGCTGTAAAGTCAAATGGTGTACCAACAGAGTCATGTATCCCAGTAGGTCACATCAGTTTTGTTCTTATAAAATTCAAGAAGACTGTTCTAATACTTTTTTGGTAATCTTGGAACAATAGTCTTATTACCTGTTTACATGCTTGTGGAAAAAACCTCTGCTTTAACATAAAGGTATCCAGTATACGTAGCACAGAACTCATCAGGTATGGAATTACCATCCCTGCATTGTTATTTCAATGCCTCTTTTGTTTTGCAATATAATATATTCAGGTAGTCTAAGCTGTCTTTCTGATATAGCTGATCCATTAACAGGATGTATGCAGCTGTGGTATTTGAGACTCGTTCTGTCTATATACAATCAATAAAAGGTAGCTGTACTTATTTCTTACATGGGAAGTTGTCATACTTTATCAAACTTCATCTGCTTTTCCTCAGTACTTGAACACTTCACAAGAAATTTTAGTAATTTATAGTGCATGGAGTAGATGGCAATGGCAGCAGTTTTCCACATTTACAGAGTTACATCTATGCTTCTGCAGTCATCTCTGTAGTTTTGTGTTTTTCTTGCTGTAAGTCTCTATGCCTAGCTTTTTAAACCAAATTTATAATGGTTTCCTGAGTTGAATCCAGTTTGCTTTTTGTTATGCCAGGATTATAAATTCTGCTTCTGCTATTATCAGTTTATCCTTGCAGCAGTGCTTATAGTCCTTCATAATGTGATGTCTGTAGTGAGCACAGCACAGAACAGAATAGACTATTTCAGTTGGAAGGGAGCTACAATGATCATCTAGTCCAGCTTCCTGACCAATTCAGGGCTGACCAAATTAAAGCAAATTATTAAGGTATTGTCCAAATGCCTTTGAAACACTGGCAGGCGTGGGGGGACAGCAACTTTAGTCCAAGATGTAGTTGTGTGGGTGTTCACCTCAGTTATTCCATGAGTGGACTTTCTATCATTTATATTCCATACCCCTTACTCATTTGTGATCCATTTAGAACCAAGGTTCTCTTGGATTTTTCAAGTTGCCACTAATGTTGTTGACAATTACGGCATTTATAACTCATACATTAGGTGTGCAATAGTTCTTTAATGCTAGAAGTGCAGTCTCATGTTTGTCACGAGCAACAAGTGTACTAGTATACAGAATGGCCATTTACTCAAAGGCAGTGTACAACAGAAAGTGTTGTCCTTGGATACTAATTTCAAGTCTATTATATCTACTCTATTCCCCCCCCCCCCCCCCCCATTATACAAGTTATGAAAGTGTGTAGTTATACAAGTATAAAAATAAATTTTTGGTTTAACTATTCTTTGCAAGAACCGTAATGCTGGATTCAGTTTTAGCAGAAATAGCTGCATAACATATTTACAATACAGTGAGTGAAGAAAATCTATTATTTCTCTAAATTTTATTTTGTATGCAGAGAAGAACAGTAGGTAAAATGTGGTCAAAACAATGGTTCAGGGTGAGCATGCCAACTTCTGGTGAACTATAAAAAAGAAGTTTGAATGTCACTTAATAATTAGCACTACTGTGCATCACTAAGGCAGCTGAAAAGCTGTATCTAGTAAGGAAAATAAAGTGATGTGGGCAGGGGTTTGGGCCAAAGTACAAGTCCCTTCTAAACTGTTCTTTGAGTCTCTGTTGTAATTTGTATGTAATGTACTTCCATAAACATCATATGTACTTTCATAAGCAGCATAAGAGGTCTGAACAGTATTTCCTGAGTTATATGAACTTTATCTTTTCTTGTCATATGTAATGAAAATGCCATTAATACTAGTTACAAAAAATGAGGTCTATGTATTAAACCTCACACAAAGGCATGGTACTGTGTATTAGTGCACATTAAGAGGCTAATGAATGGTTATAAACAGCTCTCGAGTATGTTTTGAATCAGTCTGAAACACTGCTCTTGTTTTCTGTGATCTTAATTTGTCTTTATATTTCTATTTTAGTGATTAATGTAATTATTTTATAAGTTGTAAAAGCTATCAGTAAGGTTCAGTACAGGGAGGGGGTGAGGCAGAACATGAGAGGGGGAGAATGGGAGGAATAATTGTATTGGGCATTGTAATAGATGTGCTTCTATACTTCGATAAGTGGTTATGTTCAGCAGCCTGCAGTTAATCTAGAACACATTTAAAAAGGCATCCAATGATCAGTTAACTATCTTTATAATCCTGAAGCTAAACTTTTTGTTCCAGTCGTTAATTATTTCTTTTATTCTTTAAAATATTTGATATCAAACTGAACATACGTACAATTTGGAATTTTATACCTTGGGTTTGTGCTCTTTAGATATCTCTTAAATCTTTCTGATGTTCAGCTATGTACTAAAAGTAGGTCACTTATCTATTTTATAGACTAAGATTTACTTCAGTACACAGATTAGAAAATTTACTCTCATCACCACATTGACACCTCTCCAGTATTTAAGTATTCTTCCTAACAGCTTAGATACACAGTCATAGTAATGATCTTGACAGTATTTTACATACTGGGGGAAGTATTTTACTTAATTTTACTTAATCTTCTCCCATCCACATGCAAATAATCTTTTCTCTCTAATTTGTATATTTTAAACATAACAGTGAAATAATAATAGCATATTATTGGTGAAGGTGATGCATTACTTTGAAATTGAATCATCATTTTCTACGTAAGATAAGACCTAGTTTAATTCTTCTTTATTTTACCATTTAAAAACTGAGCTTTAACTGTTTGGACTGAAATGATCTGTAATTAGTGGCTGTCTCACTTAAAGTGTTTATGGGCAACTTCAGGCCAAATGCTTCAGTAGCTTTGGAGAACATGACTCCAGGAAAATACATTCTTTTGTAGTCATTAAAAATAATCTTACAACCTTTATGATAAGTTCTAACATTCTTGCACATTGGATCTGTGACCTGAAATTTGGCAAGGGGGTGAATACCTAACCAGACTCAGTTTGTAAAATTCCAATTTGCATAGACTTACTTGTTTAAGAGGATTTTAGTTATAGAAACTAAATATCCCAAAGAGCTTAGTCCAAGCTGTATTCTAATCAGAACTAATAGCCATACTTCTTTTCTTTCTGGGGGTGAGACCACTCCATTTCTAATGTGAAAAAAATCTACATGCAACAACCACATTTAGATGAAATTTAGATGCAACTCTGTGGTGAATAAACTTGGCTGGCTGCCACGTGTGTGCAAGCTGCTCTCACTGCCCCTCCTCAGCAGGACAGGGGAAGAAAATAAGATGAAAAAAATCATGGGTTGAGATAAGGACAGGGGGATCATTCACCAGTTACCATGACAGACAAAACAGACTCAACTAGGGGAAGATTAATTCAGTTTCCTGCCAATTAAATATAAAGTAGGATGGTGAGAAACAAAAACAATAGTAAAAACACTCCTCCAACCCCTCTTTTTCCCAAGCTCAACTTCACTCCTTCATTCCCAACACTTCTACCTTCTTCTTTCCCCAAGCAGTGCAGATGGATGGGAAACTGGGATTGTGGTCTGTAAAGGAATGAAGCTGGGTTAATTAGCATTGATAATATACAGCTGTGGGTTGGCTTCAGGGGTGTTGGGTTGGCCGATGTAGATAAGGTGCAGCTGTGGCTGGTTCTGTTAAGGGGTTGAGAGCCAATGAAGAGAGAGCAGCCAGGAAGAGAGAGGAGGAAGAAGCAGAGAGAAAAGACAGAAAGAGCAAGCACGTGCATGCCCTAGATGAGGAAAGACTAGGAGAAGGCAGCAGAGGGCTTGGCATGAAGAGTATGCTGGTGTGAGATAGTAAAAGACCTTGTTGCAGCTGGCTAGTTTGGAGAATGCTGTGACAGTGGTCAGTTAGTAACATTTTATCTCAGCTACTCTTTCCTCTCACCCTGCTCCAGCATGGGATCCTTCCCATGGTCTACAGTTCTTCAAGAATTGCTCCAGCATGTGTTCTTCCCATGAGCTGCAGTCCTTCAAGAACTGCTTAGGCATGGATCCCTCATGGACCACAGATCATTCTAGAAAACCTACTCCTTCGATGGCTCCTCTTCATGGGGTCACAGATTCTGGCAGGAGCCTGGTACTGTGTGGGCTATTCACGGGCTGCAGCTTATTTCAGGGGATATTCACTTGCTGCAGCGTGAGGTCCTCCATGGGCTGCAGTGTGAGTATCTGCTCCAGCATAGACTGAACTTCATGGGCTGCAGGGGGATGGCCTACTGCTCCATGGTCATCTTTATGGGGCTGCAGGGGAATCTCTGCTCTGGCACATGGAACACTCCTCCCCTTCTTTCACTGCATTCATTTCTGCAGGGTTGTTTCTCTTGCACTGTTATTCTTCTCTCACACAGATGCTTTGCAGAATTTTTTTGCCCTTTGTTAAATACGTTGTCGCACAGGCACCACCAGCATTGCTGATAGTCTCAGTTTTACCCAGTAGCAAGTCCTTCTTGGAGCAGACTGGGACTGTTCAGCATGGGAGCACCCTCTTCTCACAGAGTTCATCTCTGCAGACCCCCAGCTACCAAACCCTTGTCATCTAAATTCAATACAAACTCAATATATGTTTTTAATAGGAGCAAATCCTGCTGCTTTTTTCTAGTGAATCTGGGAATTGTCTTTTTTTGAGTGCTTGGGGGAGGGCAGTATTTGTTCTGGGTTTTGTAGGTTGGGTTTTTTTGTGATTTTGTTTTTCTTTTTAGTCTGCCTGAGTTTTCTTTTGGAAAGATATGATTGCTTTGTGACAGAAGGGAATAACTGACCAAACTGAAAAGAGGCGGGATGAAGGATCATGGGACCAGAACCCTGGGGAAGAAAGCAAGCCACATAAACAGTCCAAAGCCATCTGAAGCCAAAGCTCTGTGCAGAAATAGAGACCACTCGGAAGCAGCAGTGTAATGGAATTTTACCACTTGGAGAAGTGGAATACATGAGTGAAATCCCATATAAAGTATATGTGATGAATAAATAATTTTGACAAGGGTAGTAATAGTAATACACCATATTATAATATGATTTGAAATAACATAACGTAACAGTGGCTAGAGTGAGTAATGCAAGTCACAGACAGGAGGCTTTTGCTGGTACAGACCCCCCCCAGTAGACACATATTTTTTAGGGGTGTGCTAACTCTCTAAGCAAATGTCAAGAGACAATAGACAGATGCAGATTAAAAAGAAAGTTGATATTGAAGAACAAATATCATTATAAATGATAATTGTCAGTCTCTTGCTGTGTAATTCATGTTGTCTAATTCTAGTTGAGAAGTTCAGGGTGTTCTATCATTTCCCATAGCTACTGGGTTTTTCAGTGTTGTGTAGGTATTTATTTTTACCATTCAGGTTATTACTCCCATATGAGTGGAGCAGCTCCCAGGTGCAGCATGTTTTGTTTCAGTTTTTTAATAGGAATTGGTAACTTTCTTTACAGACTTTTTTTGCTCTGTTTTGTGACCTTCAGCAAAGGCAAAAGCATTCAGAACTGAAAGTCTTGCATCCTGACTAGATGTTTAGCTCAGCAAAATTAGGAATTTCTAATGACAATAAAGTTACTACCAAATTAAAATTGGTTAGTGCTGTATAGTCAGACATATATTCAGAATATGTTGCAGATAACCATCATGGAATTATTCACAGCATTGGTGGACAGGATTTGTTGATTGCAATTAAGAAGAGTTGCAGAGCTTGTGCAGGTTGAAAACATTGCCTTGATATTGTCAGTAAGAGTAACATCAGATTTTAAAGGTTCTACAGGTGATATGCTAGCTGCAAATAAATTCACAGTTGTCAACAGATAAACTCTGGATGTGTCAAGAGATAAATTCTGGATGATAGCTTCAGTAATCTTGAGTTTGGACTTCTATACACACACATTTACCATATAAGAAGAAAAAGGACAACACTATTCAGAATGGAAGGATCAACAGTGTGTGTACAAATCTGCTTTACTTCCATAGTGCCAGAACCCCCCCCTCACTGAAATAGTTCGTTTTCATTTGTGTGATCTTCAAAAGCATAATGACAGATGGAGATGAAGCTATTGAGTCTATTGAAACATTCTGTTTTCCTGAAGATGTTCTAAAAAGTGAAATGCTTTAGTCAAATCAGCAATGAGACAAATGAGTTTCCTGCTGATGCTCATATTAGTATAGTAGTATATTGCATGTTTTTATCATAACTTAGACTGCATTTTCTACAAATTCAATCTCTTTATGGTCATTAACAACATGCTTATAGTTTTCCTCACTGAAATCGAATTATTTAGTCTGTGGAAGAAAACCATCTTTATTTTAAAATGAGAAAACTCATATTCACTTAAAGAGGATTCAGACACAGAAATCACAGAATTTATGTACCTGCTAATTAATGGATTTTAGGCATAACGCTACCTTAAAAACAATTTCAAATATTTCTGCATATGGTGACTATCCTATTGACATTACTATTTCTTTTTGACAGGCCAAGCTGTAACCAGTGGTCTAAGGAATATTCTGTGTATTCTCATTGGAACTGTTCATGTAAAGGGTTGCAGACATAGATAAGATTCCTTTGTTTTATTTTTTCATTTATTCTTTCTTGCTAGCACCTGGTTTCTATAGTTCATAAAGAAAGCTAACAACATAGTTGTCTGCTATTCGAAGTCACGTAGGGAGAGCTGCTGAAATTGATAGCTGTTTTCTGTCTTTAACAAAACTACTTTTATTTTTTTTGAAGTGTAACTGTGTGGTGTAGCACACCAGAATGTGGAATTGTATTTCAACCTTTAAAGTAAAAATGTTGATAGTTGCATGAAACTTTCTTCAAATTATCCAGTGATCCATCTTCAGTCCAGCTAAAGTCAGGTACATTCAGGAAAAGCTTCCAGGAATTAATTAAGCCCAAATGCAGTTCCTCCAGGCTGAAGTAGCTGTGTTAATGAGAGCAAATGTAACGTAACTCCTGTCAGTGCATTCTCTAGATTCTTGGTAAAAGGAAATCAGCTGAAGAGGAAGGATGTGGTTGATTCAAGTAGTGGCTCAGGAGCAAAGAGGATTGAGTAGGCAAACAGGAATATAAAGACGTATATACACACTGCAGCTTGAGAAGAACATAGTGGAAGGATAAAACGTGCCTCCCCTGACGTGCATCTTGTCTTCACATCAAAATTATACTGAAACAAAACAAGTACTACTGCAATAAGCCTAAAGGGGGAAGGTCATACTGATAGGGTTTTGGGAAATAGTTATGCAGGAAGCAGAAATCTCTTGAATGCAAGATAGGTGGAAGACAAACATTGCTGCTGCATCTCACAACTTTAAGTAAAATGTTATCAATAATAAAATACCCTCTGTTTTTTGCAAGATTTGGAATTAACAAGATACTGGGATGTAGCAATGTTTCCACAGAAATCAAGGAAATGCTATAAGAAGGAATTTGAAAGAGGAAAAATGGGACTACCCATTTCTCTAACTTCTTTGATATGCTCCAATACTCTAGTATTGGTACATGGTTACTGCCTTCTAGCTACTTTCCTCTCTTTCGGTCACTGTAATGCTCCCAGGGCACAATAATCAGTGGAATAAAAAAATATGTACTTTTATTTAGATTTTGGTATGTTTATTGTTTTATTTAAGGTTTTAGGGAAAAAACCCAAACAAAAAACAAACCGCCCAAAAGCTAAAATGTTGGTGACTGAACACATACCAATAAAGGATTGGTTAATATTTTATTTATTCAGTTCAGTTACCTGAAATGAATCAAAATACTATCAGCATCAACCCAGACAATACAGATTTAATAATAAATTAATCCAAAGTCAAAGTGAAGAGCAAATTTGAGGTAAAGTTTGACAGAAATGAAAGTACTGATGAAAAAGGTGAGGTATGGAAATTAGCTTTTAGATAACCCAGGGAATCTATTCTACGCCTCTAGTGTAGTATGAAAACCAAATACAATACAGCTTTTTCTGTATGTTTTATACTACTACTACTGTTTATTTTAATACTTATAACTGTGCATATTATAATGGCTACATATTTATTTCCTGTATTTTTTACTTGAATGGCTACTTTCTCCAATGTCCATTATACTATTAATTGTATGTAACATAAAATGAAGACATGACATTCAAAACTTACCGTGTCAATGATGCCTTTGTCACTGGCTTCAGAGGATTCCAGTAATAAGTCTACAAAATGTTCTGTATGATCTTCTTTATAATCTTTGTACGCTGAAATGTCTATGTTCATATGTTTCAGCTGACCTATTCTTTTTAAGAATTTCTTGCTGGATTTTATGATCTACTTAGCTGTATGGCATTTATGATATCAAAAATCTTCTAGCTAGTCAGATTTGAGTCTCTGAGAAAACCTTTAATAGAGTCTCTGGCCTTCAAGTTCGTTAACAGTAATTTTAATTGCCTTTCAGTATTGTATCTATTGCATTCTCTGAAACACTTATTTTTTTTATTGCTCCCTGTACAAAGTAAATTGCAGAGATCTCTTAGAGGAGTTGCCTGTATTTGGGGATTTGGATATGGAGCTGAAATGCAATTATAATTTTCCCATCTCCTCCCCTCCCTCCCCGCCCCCCCCCCCCCCCCCCCAACTTCCTTATATTTTTATTACTGGATTATTTTTTTAGAAGCCATATGGAACCCAGAAATGAAGCAGACTTTTCTATTCATGTTATGCTACTCTAATTTCATCACCAGTTTGGCCCAATTTTAATTTTTTGCATACTTTTTTTTTTCAGTGGAGTTTAGCCCTCCCTGTTCAAATACATGAGGAACAGGACAAAATGGCTACTGCAAGGAAAACAAACGAATATACAAAAAGCTCGAGATGGCAGTATTCTGTAGTAATCTATGATCCTCTAATGTGAATGAATAGGTTCATCCTCAGATATAGCTTTAGACATAAAGATAGGGCGAGATATCTTTAGTATTTGTTGAATGCACATTCATATTATGTTGAAATTTGGAAAGCATCATGATCTGTAGAATTCATAAACAAAATTAATAATCCAAGTAAGAGTTAAAAGTTTTACATTAACTGTATGCTTAAATTACACAATGCTTTAAAACTGTGTTGGTTTAATACAGCCAAATATTCTAGTAAATAATTATCCTTCTGGAGCTAATGATTTCTTCATGCTTTGTTTTTTTGAGGCAGTAAAGAAGGTTGTATTTTTTACAAAAAGTTTGTAAATAGTAAGTGTTTATAAGCTAAAATATGTTTGACAGTCCATTTTGTGTAAGGTAACAGAGTAGGTATGAGTAATCTTGATATTTTTCTGCCTATTAAACTATATTTTCTCATTAATTCAGGCATCAAATCAGCCAGTGTTTTTATTATGGGTGATACTTAAAACTCTACCCCAGTCCCAAAGCAGGTACTGAAAGATAAAAGCATCCTTACATGCTCCTGTAAATTAGGACTCAAATTTGTTATCAGGGTAGGCTATTTTTTTGTTGGATCTAAATACTGCT
Organism: Falco cherrug; assembly: GCF_023634085.1. Lineage (NCBI taxonomy): Eukaryota > Metazoa > Chordata > Aves > Falconiformes > Falconidae > Falco > Falco cherrug. Next base: position 23,677,726 of record NC_073699.1, read on the forward strand.
AAGCATGGTGATAAACCTCTGTATACAGACTATAATTTCTTCTTTTTTTTTAAAATTTAAGTATTTTTGTTTATGCTCTTGGATGAAATTAGGCTTAATGTCTCAGCTGTTTAACTAGGTGGGCTTTTGAATATTCTGAATAACTTTATACAAAGTGAGTACTGGGAGATGCTAGCAAGGTAATACCTAGTAGAATGTTATAGAAAATATATTTAAAACTTAGCAAATAGTATAATTTAAAATTTCTGGTAGCACAAAACTAAAGACTGGTGTCTGTAAATTTTAATGTGTTTTAAAGTGTTGTGGAAAACACATTGTCTTGAGTTAAATTAGAAAGACTATTCCATAAAGAGAAGAGAGATGCAACTTATAGCTGAGAGTATTTTAACATTTTTGTTTATCTTTTGAATCAACACTGTGTTATTTCACAGCAGTTTTTCCCCCCAAATATGCATTGAACACTGGCTTTTGTGATTGTTAATATGAATGAGAAGTCACACGTGCTATTAAACTGTTTGTGTGGATAGAGTTCTACAGAACAGTTCATTTTCCAAACCTCAATTAAGAGAGGAACTTAATTTATTGGAGGTGCAGTTATTATGTAAAGCCCCATGTGGCTCATTCATTAGTTGGGCCAGCTTATTGCTGGCTGAGTAGTAAACTCATCTTTAAAAGACAGAACATGGCACTGAATCGGAAAAGAAGGAATTATGTATATTCATAAAATCTATAAGTACCTAGAATATGTAATATAAAAATATTTCATAATTTTGTTCTGCTTATAGTAGAAAAAGAGAAAAATTATACCATAAAAATCATGCAGATATAGTGCTGTCCCTCTGAAAAATCTATTGTCATGAGGAATGGCTGTAAACAGTTATTCCTAGGTTTATTGAGCACTTACGATATACATAAAATATTACTTTCAATGGTGGCTGCCATTGAATTCCCACTGGATTCTGAGAGGAAAGCCATCGGACTTTCCCATAAGTGGCCTTAGCCCCATTCCCCTCCCTCAATTAATTATGCTTTTTTTCTTAGTAAAACGCTCGTGTTGTGGCTTGTCACTTTACTTAATCAGGAAATGAGAAGTACCCTGAAAACTGGCACAATTCAGCAAGGGTGTAGAAGGTTATCACTGCCTACATAGCAAGGAAAGAAAAGCTGCTTCTTTTATAGATTTTTTTTTTTTTATTATTATTATTTTTTCTCCATAGAATTTCACAGACTCTATACCCTTGGACAGGTGTACTATATAACACATTAGACACTAAACATCTTGTGAATTCATACAGGGACAAGACCTGACTACATGCGTAAATCATCCTCCTCCTCTTCTTTCCTGCCTTTGCCTACCTGTTTCTTCTGTGAGGGAACCCAAGAGCACTAAGAAGGTGCTGTGATACACTGGTGGGTCTCTCATGGGGCACTCGGGCACAGCCAGAGGTCCTGTGGAGTGTACTTTCTCATGGTTTTGATACAGACATTCCAGCCTGTTTGTATTTGAGCTCAATGCAAGATTCAATCCATGTTATAACACTTGCTATTTGCTAGAGAAATAACAGCCCTGGTGTGGGGCCCTGCACGGGCTGCAGGTGGGGATCTGCTCCCCCTCCACCCTCCATGGGCTGAGGGGCACAGCCTGCCTCACCGGGGGCTGCACCACGGGCTGGGGGGGAACCTCTGCTCCGGCGCCTGGGGCACCTCCTGCCTCCTGTGCTGACCCGGCGGGTCGGCAGGGCTGTTCCTCTCACACAGCCTCACTCCTTTCTCTCCTGCAATTGCAGTTTCTGTTGTGCAGGTATTCCACTTTAAATACGTTATCCCAGAGGCGTTGCCACCACTGCTGATGGGCTCAGACTTGGCCAGCAAGTGGGTTCATCTTGGAGCCAGCTGGCGTTGGATCTAGGGGCATAGATATAGGGGCAGCTTCTCACAGAAGCCACCCCTGTAGCCCACTCCCCACCCCACCCCCAACCCCAAAATCTTGCCACGCAAACCCAATACAGATGATTATGCTGCTGGTGGTTCCTTATGTTTTGAGAACAAATGTTGTACAAATATATAATGGTACCTTTTCCTAGCTCTTTGAATAAGCAAGTCCTGCAGTGGGAACACTGGAACGTCAAATTCACAACTGAATCAGATATGTAATGTGTATTCAGTAATGTATATAGAGATTATATATACCCTTGTGATTCCGAATGGGATTACAATGATTTTTCCCCATTGTCCTGCAAAATAATCACTTTGTTAATATATGATGGTGAATGGTTGTAGCTTTTGATACAACAAATTCAAATATCAGCCAGCTTCATTCTTTTTGAACTACATACTGAAACTCTTGTTTCTTTTCACATAGTATTTAATTAATACAGTATGCTTTTTTGCAAGAAAGAGCATATAATGATTTCAAATGCAATCTTACTAATGACAAAACAAATGTAGTTGTTTGTCATATTTGCATTTATTTGGTCAGTGAAACAAAAAATGCTGTTGAGTAGAGAGTGATTGGTCTTTGTCTGGTATTTCACTGAAGTACTAGATTCTGAATCTCTGCTGAAGTGATAGCAAGTCTTCAATGTTATGCTTTTCAACTGTGCACCAGTCATATCTTTTCTTTCAAAGTTGTTTTCCTTATAAGAATCACGTTCTTATCTTTTATTTTGCCTTGAGTTACAGGAGGGAAAAGATAGACAAGTTACCTCTTCAAGCCCTAATTCCAGTGTGAATCTGTCAAAACGTATTCATGTACTAAAAGACCATTTCTTTTCCCCAAGGCACACTTAGTCACCTCCATCGAGAATGTGCCTGTCTTTCACAAAGACAGGGGGCAAGAGAAAAAGAACATTCCTATCTTGCTTCCCCTATACCGGTAGCTACTGTAGCTTTTGACTTTCTTTTCAGTACACCACGACTTGGAAATTTAAACAATATTTCAGTAAGATATAAAAAAAAAACCACAAAAGGCTAATTTAAAACAAAAGGAGAAGGTTAATTTAATTTTTTTCTATTTTTCTTTTATTTTCCCCTTAATTTGATATTTTTTCTTGATATTTCTTGTTAGAAAATATGTTGGCAATTATAAGCTCCATTCAGTGCACTGCAGCCACAAACTTATCAATTGTGTATACCAGATTTTCAAAATAATAAGTATCCTAAACAGTCTCAACAGGAGTTTTTCTTTAAAAATGTTAGCTCTCTAACATCACCAGAAATCATGCCTCCTTTTACTGTTAATGCCTTTCTATGTGAAATAACTTCTGAAAAGAACAGATATTTTTTTTTCCCCTCTCAAAAGGCTTAAACCAGAAAAGATCATGCCTGATTCATTATTAACACATTTTAAAAAATGTAATTATACTTAGAGGTGCTTCTCTTTTTTTTTTTTATAAAGCTACAAAAAAAGGGATTATCTAATGGAAATAATATTAACATAAGTGTGAAATTTTTTTCCTTAGGAACAAATAACGATGCTTGTCTTTTGTATAACAGATTTGTTAGTCAGTACTAGAGACCACAGGAAAAGGAAAATCCACTGCAGCCATCTCTTATTGTTGCCAACATGAACTGCAAATCTCAGAAAGTGGAATAAGTTATAAAAAAAGAGCATAAACCAGAATGTTAAAATACAAAGTAACCAGAAAATAAAATACAAAATGTCCTTAAGCAATGCTACTTTTAACTTGTCAAAGGTAGTCATTATATATAATAAACTTCTTCCAAATACTTATACTATGCAATATCCTGTAGAAATAGCATTTCCACTAAAATATAGCAACTTCTGCTGTGAATTGCAACTTTATTATATATGTGCATTATATGCAGGATTTTTTTTTATAAATAGTGGCATTTTTAGTCAACTAAAATGTTAAAGTGGTGAACTCTTAACACACACTTTTGTTGGTAGGAATTCAAGCTATGTTCCAGGAGGGTAGCCCATAATACCTTTTATTTCTTTTCACTATTAGGTGGCTCATTCTGAAGTTTCCAAAAAAAAAAAAAAAAAAAAAAAAGGCATTAATAATTGAGCTGTTTGAAAACTTACTCTTTCTTTTGCTAATCTCAAAAAACAAAATAATTCCTATTTATTATAAATGGATTATTTACAGTGAGGAACTGTGCAAGTTTATCAAGAAACGAGACTTTGTCAGGCTACGAATGTAACTTCTTAGGTAGGAGCTGTTGAAACAAATATGCAGTGCAGGGAAGCTGAAACAAAAGTAGTAAAGCTAGCAGTAAAATATAAGAATGTGAATATAATTTTCTCTCTTAGTGACTTCAAACATAGACAAAATAGTGGTCTTTCCTAAAATAGTGTTATTCAAAATGTGATATTCTGACAGAAACTCAGTAGGCAGTATCTTTTTTTCCCTGTCTATTTCAAAGGAAGTTTATTCATATTCTCTAAACAAATCTAAAATGTATTTGCACTTAAATAAATAATAATTTTAAAAAAACCCAACAAAAAACCCCAACCAAACCCAAACAAATCCAAACAAACCAACCAACAAACAAATAAACAAAAAAAACCCCAAACCCTATCATTTCTTCTCCTAAGGAGAACTAATGACAAAAATATTATGTTTCAAATTAAGAAATGAACTGATGTCATGAAATTTAGCAAACCATGAAGCAAAGATTAAAGTACTAGAGATTTGCTATAAGTACAAATAAGTGTGAATGGGGTTTTGGCATGGTTTCTCTCATTTGAGAAGTTACATGAATGGCAGTTTTAGTCAACTTAATTCTGTTTATGAAAGCAAATGAAATATAAGCCTATGGCTATAATCTCTCAAATGCAGCAGCCACATAGAATAAAGGAAAATAGTAATTTTGTTCCAACTAACTTCTGTAAATAATTATACTCTGCCTAAGAATTTTTTGAATGCAGAATCAGTTCCTTAAGTCTTCTTAATAGGGATGTCTGATAGAAGACAAGATGAGGAAGCTCACTGTATCAGCTTTGCTCTGCTATATATCTTTTAAAAATTGACAAAAAAGCATGGAAACTCTTGCTATTTAGGATAAAATAATAATTAGAGAAAGACATTGGCCCAGCTACATCAGTATAGTACTCCTCAAAAAGAATAAATATAAGTAGGTATAAATACATTTATTGTCTGGCATATATTCTGTGAAGAAAACTACTTTAAGTTAGCTGATGTAATCACTTGTTGGAGAACTAGTTTATAGAATACATTTTTTCCTCAGATGAAAAGTGAAGTACTTGGGTGCTTAGAATATTATTAGTCTACCAGGACAGCCCAGGAAAAATTGGTATTTCTTCAGCAGTTTAAAACAGAGTACTTCTTTAGGTTTCACATTAACGATCGGAGGCGTGAGATTTTCTTTTTTGGGCTATCTTACGTTGTTTCCTCAGGACAGCTTTAACTTTTACTGGAGGTCTATGTTCTGGCTTCAGCTTGGTTTTGTCTTTTTTAAACTATGAATTATCTTATTTTCCTAAAACTGTTTGAACAAATACAAGTAAAGCAATAAGAAATGTTGATGTGCTTTTTTGTTAGATGGTTTTGTTTTGTTGGTTTTGATTTTTCTTTAATCAAACAAAATGCTAAAGTCTTTAAAATATGTGAAATTTGCATGTTTTTTTTAAATAATCTTCAACTCGTTTTAATATTCCTTGTTGAAATGGAATATTCCTTATTTTCCTGTCACATTTCCATTGTATTCAGACCACTAATAGCTGAAATCTTTAAAAAATGAGGTGTATGCTACTGGCAATATGACCCCAGAAAAATTATTTGAGTTAAATTCAGAATATTTGCTGGGGTTTTGTGGGGGTTTTTTTGTTTGTTTGTTGGTTTTATTGTTTTTGTTGGTGTTTTTTTTTTTTTATCATACTCAAACTACCGAATGAGGAAGTGTGGAAAAGTGACAGCAAGACCTTTCAAGAAAAAAAATTGTAGGGATATTTGATGCTATTATTATTATTACAGGTGATTAATTTAATTATGAGATTTCTGTTCTTTTTATAGTTAGGATCCCTTATGAAAGAAGTTTGTGACACTTGGGATAGACAAGGAAAAAAAATTGTTCTAAATTTCAATTACCTATATCCCATATTTCCTGTATTTGTAGAGGATGAATGTATTCCTATGTTTCATATCTTGAGCACTACATTTTTTTTTTACAAGTTTCTAAGACATAACAGACTGTCCAAGTGTGCTGAGAGAGCTGGTGAATCTCCATGCAAGGCCACTTTCTATGATCTTTGGCAGTTTGTTGAGCTTAGGAGAGATCCCCAAAGACTGTAAAAAAGAGGTATGATGTTCAACAAAAGCCAAAAGCTTTTCCTGTGCAACTGTACTGACCTTTATTTCAGTTCCTGAGGAAACTGCAGATCATGTCTTCTTGGAAGCCATTTCCACATGAAGAAAGTGACTGTGAACAGCTAGCATGAATTTATCAAGGATAAATCACACCTGACCAAGCTGATTGCTTTTTTGTAATAAATCACTAGGTCACTGAACGAGGAGAGAGCATTGGATGTTGCCTACCTCAGCCTTATCAAGGATTTTCACTCTGTCCACTCCACGGTTGGATATGTGAATATGATATCCTGACCTGGATGCAAGAATACTATTAGAGATAACTGGATGAATGAAAAAAAAAAAAGAAAAAAAAACCAACAAAAAACCAAAAACAAACAAGCAAGCAAACACCTCTCCACCTCCGGAGGGTGGGGGGAAACAAAACAAAAACAACAGAAAAACCAACACCAAACAGGCTGGAGGTTAATGGACCATAGTGTACTGCAGGCCAGAAGCAAGAAGAGTACCACAGGAATCTACTCTGGGATATCCCACTTTGTTAGTGACTGTGAAAAGGCTATGAAGTGCACTCTCATCAGGTCTGCAGATGACATCAAATTGGGAGAGACAGTCAAATGTGCTCAAGAACAGTGCTGCTATCCAGAGGGACCTCCAGTGGAATTGGGTTACAGGAGTTCTATGAACTTCAACAAGGGCAAGTGCCAAGACCTAAACCTGGGAAATAATAACTCCTGTACATAGAAAGGGCTGAGAAATTGCTCTTCAGAAAAGGCCTTGGTGCCCTGGCAGACAGAAAGCTGAGAAGGTCAAAAGGATCCTGGACTGGACAAACAAGAGCACAGACTGACTGAAATTATGATTCTCTCTTATTTTAACTTCCTTAGACTCCATCTTGAATATTCCATCCAATTTTGAGATATTGGTTAACTGTAGTGAGCTCAGTGGAGGGCTACCAAGGCAATTAGGGGCTGGAGTACTTGTCCTGTGAGGCAATATCAGCCTGGCAGTAGCCATCAGGAGGTTATTGAGAAGACAGAGGCAGGCTTTTTACATTGGTACATGATGGAAGGATGAGGGGACAATAGGCACAATTTAGAGCAAGAGAAGTTCAGACTGTATATAAGGAGGAAACTTTTTTCCCATGTGGACAGTCAGGAAGTGAAACAGGTTGCCCAGAACAGTCTCCATCTGGGAAGGTTTTTCAAGAACCAACTGAATAAGGTTTTCAAGAACCAACTGAATAAAGCCTTTAGCAACCTGGTCTGACCTCTGTTAAGCCTGCTTTGAGCAGGAGCCTGGCCTAGAGATATGCTGAGGTCACTTCCAGGGCACCTCAGGGAGGAGATCAGGAAAGCCAAGGCACAACTGGAGCTTAACTTGGCTAGGAATGGGAAAAATAACAAGGAAGGGTTTCTTCAGGTACATAGGACAACCAAGGAAGGTGAAAGAAACTGTACCACCTTGATGAGCGAAATGGGAGACGTGGCTACAACTGACATGGAGAAGGTTGAGGTGCTCAAAGTTTTTGCCTCAGTCTTCACTGGCAAGTGCTCTAGTCACATGACCCAACTCACAGAATACGAAGACAGCAACTGGGAGAATCAAGTACTGCTCACTGTTGCAGAAGATCAGGCAGGTTCAAGACCATTTAAGGAATGTGAAGGTGCACAGCTGCATGGGACCAGATGAGATGCATCTGCGGGTCCTGAAAGAAATGGCAGATAAAGTTGCTAGGCCACCATTCATCATATGTGAGAAGTCGTGGCAGTCCAGTTAAGGTCCCACTGACTGGAAAAAGGGAAACATAACTCCTGTTTTTAAACAGGGGAAAAGGGAAGACATGGGGAACTACAGACCAGTCAGTCTCACCTCTGTGTCCAGTAAGATCGTGGAGCAAATTCTCCTGGAACATAGACATATGAAGGACAGAGAAGTAATTGGTGATAGCCAGCAGGCTTCACTAAGGGCACATTGTGCCTGACAAATTTGGTGGCCTTCTATGATGGTGTTACAGCAGTAGTGGATGAGGGAAGAGCAACCGACACCATCTGCCTGGACTTGTGCAAAGCATTTGACACTGTCCCACAAGACATCCTTGTCTCTTAAATCAGAGACATGTATTTGACAGATGGACCACTCTGTGGATAAAGAATTGGCTGGGTGGTCACACTCAAAGAGTCAATGGCTCGATGTCCAAGTGGAGACCAATGACAAGTGTTGTCCCTCAGGGGTCTGTAGTGGGACCATTGTCATTTTTGTTAGTAACATGGACAGTGAGATTGAGTACACCCTCAGCAAGTTTGTGGGTGACATCAAGCTGAGTGGTATGGTTCATACTCGAGAATGCAGGGGTACCATCCAGAGGGACCTTGATAGGCTTGAGATGAGAGGTGGGCCTGTGCACACCTCATTAAGTTCAACAAGGCCAAGTGGAAGGTCCTGCACATCGGTCAGGGCAATCCCAAGCACAAATGCAGGCTGGGGAAAGAGTGGATTGAGAGCACCCCTGAGAAGAAGGGCTTACGGGTATTGGTAGATGAAAAACTGAACATGAGCCAGCAATGCGTACCTACAGTCCAGAAAGTGAATCACGTACTGGGCTGCCTCAAAAGAAGTGGGACCAGCAGGTCAAGGGTGGCGACTCTCCCCCTCTACTATATCCTTGTGAGACCCCACTTGGAGTACTGTGTTCAACTCTGGGGTCCCTGACACAAGAAGGACAGGGACCTGTTGGAGGGATCCAGAGGAGGGCACAAAGGTCAGGGGGCTGGAGCACTTGGCATATGAGGACAGGTTGAGTTGTGGTTGTACAGCCTGGAGAAGAGAAGGCTTCAGGGAGACCTTATAGTGGCCTTCCATTACTTCAAGGGGGCCTAGAGAAAAGATAAGAAGGGACACTTTATCAGTGAGTGTAGTGATAGGAAGAAGGGTAACTGGTTTTAAACTGAAAGGGGATAGAATTGCATTGGATATAAGGAAGACATTTTTCATAATGAAAGTGGTGAGATACTGGAAGAGGTTGCCTGGAGAAGTTGTGGATGCCCAGTCCCTGGAAGTGGTTCAAGGTCAGGTTGGCTGGGGCTTTGAGCAACCTGGTCTAGTGGAAGGTGTCCCTGCCCATGGCAGGGCAGTTGGAACTAGATGATCTTTAATGTCCCTTCCATCCCAAACCATTCTGATTCCAGCTTTAATTGCCCTGTAAGCCTGTGATATGCATATGGGTGAAAATGCTTTTTAGAAGATCCTTTCACGCTTCTGCCAGCGAAAGTTCAGTAGAGTACATAATTTGCTAGAATTGTAGCTGTAACAATTCTAGAAATAGGAAAGAATAATTCAGATACCTTGCAGTTAAGCGTACTGAGGTAAAATGTTATTTCTGTATAGTGAAGTTATTTTTGCATGTATATATAATAGTGTGTATATAAATGTGTATGAATATTTATATATTTATGTATAGCTTTCTTTTGACTCTGAGAAATTCTGTTTGTGTCACTACTCCCTTTTTTTGCTATGTCATTGGTTCATTAATTTAAGCTGTAAGGAACATTGAGTACTTACATAGTGGGGTGCTTGTCTGTGTTGCTAGTTATAAACTCTCATGTACTAAAGTGATAATTTATTTAATGTTGCTATTCCCTAAATTTTTACAAAATAAAGTAGGAATACTTTTTCTCATATCCTTTTAAGTTCAAGTACTCTGTTAACTCAAAGATGTCAGAAATTCTGATTTCATCCTTAAGAAGCTGGAGTATAGAATCAAACTCAGTCATGCATTTCAGCAACTTATGTAGATGATTTCCATTTGCTTATAACAACGTATAGTTATTATCTAGATGTGACCATATACACACACAGGGAATTTGTTTTATTATTTTAGAAATAATTTGCTTATTTGTTTCAACAGAAATTGAAAAGGAAAGCTGTGGGGATCCTGGAACACCATTGTATGGTATCAGAGAAGGGGATGGATTTTCAAACCGTGACGTTTTAAGGTTTGAGTGTCAGTTTGGATTTGAATTAATTGGAGAGAAATCTATCATTTGCCAAGAAAACAACCAGTGGTCTGCGAACATACCAATCTGTATTTGTATGTACCAAATATTTTTTATTATTCTTTTTAAAACATAACATTATGATGTTTTTTCTTATATGTCATAATTTGTGTAATTGATTGTAGAGTTAGCACAATGCAAATAAATCTGATGACAGGATAAATTTACTTTAATTCAGTGGTGGATTACCCTAATGATTATGGCCAAGACAGGTTCTAGAACTGCTAAAATACTCTTTCTTTTACTAGCAACTATTAAAACAGTTATCTTTATGTAATTTGATATAATGTTTTATTATTGGCTTTTTTATAGGACTCTGTAGATTTTGTATGTATGATACACTGTTTATAGCCACACTTACACATTTCCTTAGATTAGAAGTTGCTGAATTGTAATCAAAGGTCTAAATTATTTACATTTTTTGCCCCATGTATTATATATTAATGTGTTTTAGTACTTAAATGATCATAGACATTTATAGCTCTCTTACAGTTGCATTGTACAGCATAAGTAAAACCAATGATGTGAGATGTATTTGTGGCAACACTTTTCTTAACTTTCCCACTAAAATAGTGCAGATCAAATATATTGATTGCAATCAGTTGCTTTCATCCCTGCAACTCAATTTCATGTGGCTTAACTGAAAAAGTTGAATATAAAATATTATCCTGATAACCAGAAAACTTTGTTGTCTCTCTGAGGCTAGTTAATTTCTTGTGTTTTGTGTGAACAACAAAAGATAAGGGTGCTATTGACTTTCTGCCCCTTTAATGTGCTCAGTGAGAGGTCTGCTCATCTAAACAGTTCCCTAAAGGAGAAAATAAGTGGTTCCAAGTGTTTAAGGATTGTTGAACATGCGTAAATTTTAAGGACTGCTGTGGGCTTCCAATGCAACAAGGATGATCTTGGAGACTCTGTTTGGGAGGTAGTTTTATTAAGGGTAAGGGAATAAAGAGGAAAAACAAAAACCCCCACCTTCTCACTGCCTTCACAGATCATAACAAATATTGAATTATTGAGTTGAGGTAATCAGCAAGTTTAAGCATCTCTTACAAAAAACTAATAATAAAATAGTTCCTTATTGAAATGTTTTATTCTATTATCTAATTTCCTTCTCTCTTTTTTTGGCAGTTCCTTGCCTTTCCAATTTCACTGCACCAATGGGAACAGTTCTCTCACCTGATTATCCAGAGGGATATGGGAATAATTTAAACTGTATCTGGACAATAATTTCAGACCCAGGGAGCCGAATCCATCTCTCTTTTAATGACTTTGACTTGGAATCTCAGTTTGACTTCCTTGCAGTTAAGGATGGTGACTCTCCAGATTCCCCTATAATAGGAACATTTACTGGTGCTGAAGTTCCTTCCCACCTTACCAGTAATGGTCATATTTTGCGTCTGGAATTTCAGGCTGACCATTCAATGTCAGGACGTGGATTTAACATCACTTATAACAGTGAGTAAGAGTAATTTTTATTGTATGTGTGTGTTTCATTTTCCACATACAGTTTACGAGAGTTACGTGTATTTAAAAATGACACTATGATAATACGTCTGCAAATAAATGCTATATGCCTACAAATACCTAATTTAGCTGTTTAGATTGTCTTTCAAATACAGTGCTAGGGCTGAAAATATGTGTATGTTTATAATTTACTGCATTAGAAAGCATTATGATGGGAGTGTTTAGAAGACTGACAAATCAGGGTGGTTTGAAACTTTACTAAATTTGTTAAAAGCACACTTTGTGCTGTTGGTTAAATCCTACATAACATTGATTACCATCATTATAAGTACAAAACTGTTAATCTTGAATACAAATATGTTAGCTTAGCTGTGGAAGTATGTAATCCTCTGGAGCTGATGGCTGCAGTCCATGCTAGCTCCTAGTCACTGCTGTTAATGTGGGCAGCAGTAGGAGCTCTGATAAGAGAAGTCAAAGCGCAATAGGCTCGTCTTCTCTTTCTGTGTTTTACCTTCTTTATGGCTGATGATTTTAAGCTATTTTTTCTACTCCCAGAAAAGGTCTACTGTTCTGGTACTACTTACCTTGTTCTTTTTTGTCTTGCCAGTCATCCTTTTGTATTCAGGATGATGTCTGGCCTATTTGCAGTCTCTTGTGCTTATCTTGTCTTTTGTTTAGCAATTCTTTGCTACTTGGGTGACTTCTATGTGCAGCTACACCTGTCTGTCTTTGCCTTTTGAAGATCAAATTGCTTACATGCTTATGTAAAAAGCTTGTATGTTATGCCTGGCTACTACATTACAATGTTAAAAAGAATACTTAAATACTGTTTTAAATTACTTTGGCTTGGTATGCTTGTATATAGGCTGGAGGTAAGTTCATGTTATTATATCCTGATCAATACACTTTTAACTTGGAGCTGTAAAACAGCCATGGGGCAGGGGGGGAGAAATTTCTAGACTGACATTCAGAGCAACTGCAGTAAATAGTAGTTGGGCTTCTGTCTTGAGCACTCTGAATTGTACCTACATATTTGTAGCTTTTGGAAGGGAAACCAGCATCTTCTGTCACCTTTTGTATTTAGTTCATCTATTACACAGAACCAGAGATTCTCCTGTTAAAATGTAGTTCTGTATATTTCACTTGGTTTGGTCCTGGGGGAGATGAAGAGGTTGAAACTAATGAAAAACATATATAGCTCCAAATTTACTACTTGGTTCTACATTTCCTGACAGCATAATAATTGAAGGTGACATTAAATATCTTCTCCACTACTAGATACCATTAGCACTTATTCACCTTGCTTTTTGTAGGCAAAATCCTTGCATTTTTTCTGAAGGACATATGAAGAACTGCCTGGGTTGTATTGCTATCAAACTATTTGGCATTTATCCCACACCAAAGTCCAGCAGGATATGTTCCCAGCTAGGGCAGACATGATGATGCAATATGTAAACCCACACCCTGAATAACACTGAAAAAATATAGCATGAAGCTTTCCTGGGAGCATATGCAAAATTAAATTTTGCCACCTGAGCACTGAAGTGAGAAGGAGTAGGTTTAGCCAGGTTGTTCCTTTTGGGGAGCTGGAAGGAAATTGGAAGGGGAGAAAATGCCTAAGGTGTCAGACTTGCAACTGTGTGTAGATGGTAGGGATAGTAGGAGGGTAGGGTGGCAGGGATGAGAGAGTGGCTATGGGGGTGATTATCACATCCTTCAGCCAGTGCTGCCCCACCTTCACAGATTTTTTTCTCTTTTTTTTTTTTTTTTTTTTCCTGATGGTAGAGGTAGCAAAGTAGTTTTCCATGCCAACAGGTAGACAAAATAGGGAAAAGATGGTGGATATTTTGATATTCCCAAAATTCTGATGTCATGAGTGCCATTCCTGTGTTTCTCCCTAACACCCAAGTGTATGCGAATTCCAGAGGCTTACTTGGAATGTCAGTGAATTTTTGACTGCATGCTTTGAAGGAGAGCTGTGTACCCACATCTCTCCTTATACCCACATCTCTCCTTACCAGAAGAATGTGTTACATGCTTGGCTTTATGAGAAAAATAGTCTTTATTGTTGAAGATGTTTTACTATGAAAAAATATATTAAAAAAATCCATTAAACCAAAAATCAAATAAGATTTAGTGAGCTTGGTAATTGAAAGACCCAGACGCCACATTTTTCTCAAAGGAATGTTAATAATTAATATTATTGTCATAGAAGTGCAAGGACTAAATTCCCCTGTGGCTCTCTACCTTGCATCATAGTTGACCTCTCCATCTTTTCTCTCTGTTTTATTTTGGTTTACTTTGTCAGTCTTTCAGAGAAGTATTTCTTTAGACTTAGCTTAAATCTTGCTATCTGAAAAGGAGAGAGAGAAGCTGACGCCAGATTCCTGTGTAAATAAGTTTTCTTTTCCCCGATATTGTCTTATATTTCAGCTCCCAGGCCTCTACCTTAGCTGCTTCATCCCCAGGCAGTTTCTCACAAATGTAGTATGTAAGCATGAAGAAAATGTGGTGTTTTCTTGTGGTTTTTTTATAGCTACCGGTCACCACTGCAAACTAAACTTTGAGCTGTAGATAGGTAACTTAGTACCATAACTAAATACTGGAAAGTCTGGGGTTATTCAGTGCTATTGAAATATAAAATCAGTTATAATGAAAATGGGATACTGAATCCATGTTTCTTAACAGAAATTGTAACATTTGCTCTATGCTTTCTTCTGTTTCTAGTCCTTTTAACATTTATAAGAGTTCTTTTTACTACTTTAAGGTTTCATTGTGGTGTGCTAAATCTAGTGATGAGAAAAAAGTTATTGTTGGAGAGTCTAAGGCAGTCTTATTGGATAAAAATTAGGCCTTTCAATGGATATTCTCAAGTCATTACATTTTGCAGAAATAGAACTAAATACAGGTTAATTAAAGTAGGATTTAAAGTCAAAATTAAAGATACAGATGATTAGTATGGAATAATCCTGATATTTAGGATTTTTTTATTTAATTTAATTTTAATTACAATTAATCAAACATTGTCAAGACATTAGTTTTAATATTTCAGTACCATATAAATATAGTTATCAGAAAAAATTCTAGACTTTTTAAAAATTTGCCGGTGTCTTTGGGCATGTGCTAGTCTGTTTATGATATCTTTTAATTAACAGTCACTTAATGTATGCACTAATAATACCAAACATTACAGATTTACTTTTTTAAAGAAGTAACAATGGAATACTAACTTTTACCAGTTGCATAATGAAGCCCACCCGCTCTGAAAATAATTATTTTAAGGAAGTCTTTCCTATATTTGAGTAGCTTAACACATTTATTTTTATTTCTTTTTATGGCTATGTTTAAGATGGAGGTGTGTATGAATTTGTTAAACTCTGTAGTTAAAATCTACTTACAAAAGCAAAAATAACCCCAGAAAATATGTCTTAATCTTTCTTCAGTAAGGACAGCTGCAATCTGATAAATTACAGAAGTAATCTTTCCATAATAGTTTGTTACAAACCTATGGACTACATGGCAGCATGCCAAAAGTCAAACTGTGGGACTCTGACATCAGCCAAATGACTCGAGTGATTTTTAGCTCCGTAGACCAAGACACTGAGAATCCTAGATGCTGGTTTTATATCCAAAGACTGCCTTAGTCTGTCTTATTGCTGTGATAGGGTATGTCCATCACAGCACATTTTTGCTGGTGCTCCCTTCTGGTACGCTTCTCAGTCTCAGTACTTCCCAGGATAGAATTCTTCAAACTGTTATGTACTACACAGCAGTATGAGTTTACATGTGATGGTACTGAATAACCTGAGAGTTGTTTACCTGGCTTAGAACAATTTTTCAAGATATTTTTTTTTTTAATGAAGTATCTCTTTACTATTTGAAATTATCTTAACTTTTGTTTCTTCTGTGATATTTTCCTCTGAAATGGTTACATTTACTCCAAAGCTATTGCTAGACTTATCAGCTAAAACTCTTGATAGGGCAATCTACCAAAACAATCATGCTAGTGGGCCACTCTTTTCTGGCACTATTTCCAAGGACTTCTCAAAGCAGACCAGACCAGATGAGTTATGGTTAGCTTCGTTCCTGCTTTCTATCTCTTGAGATCTCTGCAGTTCCTCCCCTTCACATTTTTTTTTTTAATGCAAAATGCAGGTTTTAACATCCTTCTCAGTTAATATTAGAACTAAAAGCTCTTCAGCATCACCCTGTGCTAATATTATGCTGCCTGGCTTTTTTCCAAATACTACTTAAAGTAGCTGTGCAATCATGATAGTTGATGAGTATATATGCCAGGAAGATTGGATCTCCTCTTTACATATAGTATTGCATAAGGAACTTTTCAATGGTTTCTTGAATTATTGATGATGGTTAAAATATTAATATTTTTAGGAAGGTTTGTATATAATATTACAGCTCCACTATGAAACTTTTCTGAAGTATAGCCAGACTGAATTTTACTCATCAGATAATGTAACTGCAGCTAGGCTAGGCTAAGAAAGTGACTGCCGTTGTTGGGAAGAGTTGTCTTTCACTCTTTTGCCTCCCATAGCCATCCTATACAGTACAGTCGCTTCCATAGCAGGAGCAGCCACAACTCCAAGTTCCTGAGCTGAAATATAGAGTGATGGGTTGATTTTACAGCCTAAATAAACTGGTGTCACACACAACCAAGCTATACCTGAAGTCAAAGTTTATCTACATGCAGTCAATCCACTTGCTAAAAGTGGTGACTGTGCATAAAGTATTGAAAAAATTTTTGTAACCCCTATGAAAGTTTTGTAAGCCCTATGAAGAAGTATGGGGATTGTTTCATTTTTTTAATGCTATCCTCAAATGATAGACAACTCTTCAAAAAAACCCACTATTTTCATTTTCATTATATGTGGCATTTCCTAAGTCAAAATGCCAATGAATGCTTTCTCTAGTCTGTTATTATGATTCTTAATATTTCTGTAAGACAACAGCTGAGAAGTCTTTCTGCTAAGTTAATGAAATATTAGATGTTGAAAAATTTATGGATGACCTTGGATATGTTTTATCTAGCAGAAATATTAGTAAAACTATAGAAAAATATTGTGGAAATTACTTTTTTAGGACATAGTCCTTTCTGATGTCTCCATATGTAAATCTATTAATGAAGATATAATTTGCAGTCATCCTATATGAGGGTGGTGGATATTGTGCTTGTAATACTTTTTTTCTCTGAAAATTCAAAATTTTAAAAATTCTAACATTTATGTGCAATTTTCTTCTTAATAAATAAAAAATCAAAATATACTGACTAATTAATACATATCTTCTAATGATTTTGCTATAAAATATGACTTTGCTCACTTCTGGTGGAAGATGAGCTTCTTTGTTCTCCCAGTGTAAGCTATATTCTGTGGTAGAAGACATGGACTATCTTTGTTATAGTATCTATATATGTACAAGGAAAATACAATTTGTTTAATTTGCCCATAGATAAACTTGAAATTCTGGAAGGATTTATACATACTAGTAATTTCTTTGACCTTAAACATAACAATATGGTTAAAGTTTCAGGGGTTTTGTTTCTTTACCAGCATCACCCCTTTTATAGCTGTTCACTGGCTTTCAGTACAGGAAACAAAATAGGCTATGGCAATACCAGGAATGCTGAGGTCAGTATGGCTTGAATGGTTGTGACGGTGAATTGAAAATACAGAAGGTGATTAAGTTGTTATATCATAGATGCTTGCCCAGCCCTTCTGATGGATGCTTCTGGCCCATTGTAACATTGGATAAGATGGGCTGTTGGAAAGGAGAACTTAGCCATCACTGAAATCTGCCAGCAGTAACATCCATTCTAAGATTCATGCAGGTGTACTTTATTATATTTTAAGCAAATTTTATACTAGTTCACATGTTCTGCTGTTAGTCAAGCTTTTGTTTCTTATTGTTTCCTAATATGTTTTGTATTTTCTTACTAGCAGAATAAAATCCGAAGAATGTCATCTTACTTGCAAGAGTTAACACACTATTTCCCCCCACCCCTTCTTTTTTCTTTTATAAAGCATTTGGGCATAATGAGTGCCCTGATCCTGGAGTGCCAATCAATGCTCGGCGTTTTGGAGACAACTTTCAACTGGGGAGCTCAATTTCTGTTATATGTGAGGAAGGATTTATTAAAACACAAGGAACTGAAACGATTACTTGCATGTTAATGGATGGAAAAGTAATGTGGAGTGGACCGATTCCTAAGTGTGGAGGTATGTGTAATATTTCTTTCTGATCCAGGAAATCTTCCTGTAATGTCTTGTAAGTGGTCACCAAATGAAGTTCAGATTTTTGCAAAGGGATTGTGCATAACTCCTGTAAAACCTAGTCCTTAATAAAGGAGTCTAGTGAGGCATAAGCTTTTTTCATAAACCTGTTTGCAGGAGCAGCTTTTTCTCATAGCAGTTATAAAAACAGAAGAAAAACGCATAAAAAATTGTCATAAACATCAGTAATGTGAGCACTGCTATATAACCTCTGTAACAGTGAAGGCTCATCTGAGAAACCTATTAGGACTGGAATGGGAATAGTTTACTCTGTTCATACTTTCAGATAGCTCTCAATTGGCACTGGTGGAACTACAATTTCCCAAAGACATTTTGTCTTTGAAAGGATCAATCCTGTCTTTTTTTAAAATTCTTTTTAAAGCATGTATTTGTCCAATTTGAGAATCTGTTTAAAGCAATGAGCTTCAGTGCTAGCAATGCACCACTAATACTCATCTCTGCATTTTTGAATTCCATTCCAATCAGTATCATGACTGGCCTTGTTAATATCTGGGAGAATGAAATAGCAGGGAAGAAGAACATAAGAAAAACCTTCTGTTTTCATTGAACCTTATTTTAGCATATTGAAGGTTTCTGTTCTTCAACTTTGATTTTAAATCTCATTAAGGCTCTTGTTCAGCTTGTCACTGAAAGTTCTTAGAGCAGTCAAGAACCTGTGATTTTTGTTTTGTTTTATTTTGTGTTGTGTTTTTTAAATTATTTTCACGCAGTTCCATATAGAAGGTTTTCTTCAAAGTACAGCTATTAACTTCCTACTTCAGACAGATGAACAATTTAAATTTGAGTGTTAAGTGATATTTTTGGCACAATATTGGATCAAAATGAAGATGTTGATCTCTTTTCAGATCTTAAGCTATGATATTTAAAACTATTTGAAAGGTTTTAGCAATCTGGTGCATTGCTTACGTTTCCTCTGTCCACAGTGACACCTAGGCTGGGGAAGGTTCTTGTGGCAATTGATCTTCATATTTATAGAAATTAAATACTTCCATACATCACAACCACTAAAGCACAGTGTTATGCTTATTTCCTTTGACTTGTTTATACTAATAGATAGGAAAATATAATTTTTGCTTAATTGTCTTTTTTAAGATTGCTTCACCAAAAAGGAAAAAAAAAAAAGAAGAATTAGTTGCTGGCAATGTTTTCTTTTTTTAAAAAATATATGATTTAATAATGATATAATCTCTGATTTATAGTTTGCTAGTTTTTATTTTAAATAAAAGCTTAGCTCTTATTTTCACTATGTAACTGCCTTCCTAACAAAATTTGCTTGATTTTAATACATGACTGTGACTACTTATAACAAACTGTGCATCCAGTTTACTCTTCTGATAAGTTATCATTTCATAGCTATAAGGTGGGTCAGTTTCCCTAGACAAGATTAGTATATGCTGTAATGTCCTTGCTTTATTTTAAGGTTCATGTATAACATTGCTTAAAAAAAATATAGAGTTGCATTTTCAATGTTACATTAATAATTCAGATTAATTGGAATATTGTAAAATACCTGTCCGTGCAGAAAACAGTCTGATCAATAAGTGGTCTGATGAAACATATATTGGAATCCTAGAGATTGGGCCACTGGTGTATTTAAATTAGATGTGTTTATCAACTGTAGAATTAGATATATTTTTTTAATTTAACATAAGATTTGTAGACAAATGAAAATATTTTTAATCTAATAATTTAGTCTGCTGGGATGTTCAGAATTTTTATTGACTATGTACACATTTGCCTGTAACACATCATTCCATATAAGGTGATATTTACTTGCCTTACACACACCTCATAATTTCATTGTCATATTTATCAAGTCAAAGACACAAACTCCACACACTGACTTATGAGCCACTGAATGTGACTGCTGTGCAGTTTTCCTTCCACTGCAGAGATGTCAACTATTACAATATATAGGAGAGACCAGTTTAATAATAAATGTGATGTGGATGGATAAGGTCAGCATACTCATTTTTGAGGGCCATCCTGACCAGGCTCTGCTGGGGCTTCCTTCCAGCCCTGCCCATGGCACAGGATCCCATTTCAGCTCAGCCTGGGGGTGTTGATCCCTGCCTCAGCAATGCCACCAGAGTGCTGGTCTCCAGCCATGTTCTCTGCTGATCTCAGGGTGCTCATGCTCATCAAATTGCATTCATCTGATGCTCACTTAGCTGTCACCAGACCCTTTTGCTGTCACAGTCCAGTCCTCCTCACCTTATTCGGGTGGAGTTGGATGATGCTCTGTCTTTGAAGGCACTAACTCGGGGTGGGGGGTGGGGGGTGGGGGTGGCAGGAAGCCCTACTTTCACTGTTCCCTGATGTTTTTGAATTCGGGATTCCTGTTATTATGCCTTTCATCCTTTTTGTGTGAGGGTTATATAGTAGACTTTCCCATAATCTCTGGTAATACTATGCTGTTATGCCTGTGCTGCAGCTCTAACCTTCGTCCTGCATAACTCCTGTAACGCCTAATATCCTGCTGTTCTGTTACATGGGTGATAAGCTCTTGAAAAAAGGGTCTAAAGCTATGAATCTACAAGATGTTCAGTGATTAGCCTGTCATCCTCAAAGATTTCTTCATACTCACATACAGAAATTTCCTGCCTCAACCCCTGCACCTTACTATACAAAGAAATGAATAGAAATAACTTTGTGAGAATTCTTAGATCAGGCTAAGATTGTCTTTCAGTATTTGGCATAGACCTGAGCTTGTCAAAGAGATTTTGCTTGATGGCAACCTCTAGTTATGTTATATTTCTACTGTTTTGTCTGTAACACACTAACAAGGGGTATGAATCTGCCAAGTAACCATCAAATAGAACTGAAAGAAAGAACAGGGGTTGAAAATCAATATAAAAAAGGTCAGGGAAACAATTCTTAGGTAACATGACTGAAGAGTTTTGTTTTCTGAAAAACAAGGCACTTTAAGGTAAGCCCAGTCACCCAGATGTTCTGAAGGGAAGGACTGATTGGTCTAGGAAAACAGCACGTGATGATGAAAGTCAAATAAAAAGATCTTGCACTGTAGGCATCAGGAAGAACCATAATCAGGGGAAGGGTAAGAAGGATGTTCATTTAAAAAACCCCAAACCAACAGCACAACACTATATTGTTGTCAGATCCCAAACACAAATAGAAATTACTTCTAAGTTATGCAATCTTATAACAGGCATTATTTTTAATATAATATTAATAGAAGTTTTTTTGCAGTTAGTTACATTTTTTGTATTCCAGAGATAATCTTTGATAGTTTCATGTAAATTTTATGAGAAAATGTAGCTTTGTATGAGTTTCACAATACTGTATTCCAAATATGGTACCATACTGGCTTAGAATAAGGCCATCTGGTATTCCTATTCTTGATGTATTTTGTAGTTTATAGGCTCCATATGTATTATGAATATGTATAAGTGGTTATATACAATAAAATGTAGGGATGATAAATGCTAGAGAGTTAACCTTTTTGTTGCTGAGGTGAATATGAGTTTAAATATCTTATTGTTTTAGTGGTATTGTTTGCTGAAGGTAGTATGAAAAAGGGACTTTTAAATAAAAAGGTGAGCAAATCGCTATTTTAAAACCATCACTGAGGGGGAAAAAAAGTCTGAATCTGTATATTTAGAAATATTTGCAACATATTGAATTCTGAACTTTATATAACTTTTAGAAACCCTTTTTTTCCTACACAGTAGGAGAAAGATGGGCTATTATGTCCTTAAAAATACAAACTACTACTTTACAACTGTTCATCATTTTATCATAGGAACTTGATAATCCACTGAGAAAAGTGAAGATCAGACAAATGTATGATAATTCATGATCTTCACTTTGAATATGTGTTAAAGAGAGAAAAATTAATATATTTTTGTAATGGAGAGGTCCAAAATGGTATAGACAATGTTATATACTGTGCTACTTGTCAAAATGAGCAACCAAAATGCTTTACAAACTATATTGGATGAAGGGAAAAAAAAAAAAAAAGAAAAAGAGATAAATTTAAGGAATAGCAATGGCATTGAGAGAAAACATTGTATTTTTCACACTGGTTTTAGTAGAGACATGTGCCTGTCAACAGTACAGTAAGGCCTTTCCAACTTTTTTTGATACACAATGTAGCTTATTTATTTTCCTTGTGTAGCCTTGTATGCGTAATGTCCACTGGAACAGTGGTATTGTGAAAACTTATGGTGCAGCTTTCTCTTCCTGCAAAGTAAGATGCTTCTGCTGTCTGTCTAAATGGATAATTACATGATGTTAGTAATTGAAAAAGTTCATCATTTTCTGATAATTGCATTCATAAATAGTTATATTGGTGAATGGGTAGACTATACTCAGCAAGTTTGCCACAACGCAAAACTGGGAGTAGTGGCTGATATGCCAGAGGGTTGTGCTGCCATCCAGAGGAGCCTTATCAGGTTAGAGAAATAGGCTAATAGGAACCTCAGGAAGTTTAACAAGGGGAGGTGCAGAGCCCTGCACCTGGGAAGGAGCAAGGCTATGTACTGATACATGGTGGGGGACACCCAGCTGGAAAGCAGCTTTGCAGAAAAGGCCCTGGGGATCCTGATGGACACGAAGTTAAACATGTGCCCTTGCTGCAAAGAGGGCTTACGACATCATGGGATGCAGGCTGAGGGATCTGATCTTTCCCCTGTACCCAGAGTACTGGTGAGGCCACACCTGGAGTTTCTGTCCAGTCCTCGACTCCTCAGGGCAAAAAAGGCTTAGACATACAAAAGAAAGTTCAGTGAAGGGCCACAAAAAATATTAACATTTCGAGCATCTCTCCTCTGAGGAAAGACTGAGAGAGGTGGGACTGTTTAGTTTGGAGAAGAGATGGCTCAGTGGGGGATCTTATAAATGTATTTTAATACCTGAAGAGAGGGTGCAAAGGAAGTGGAGCCAGAGAGACTCTTTTCAGTGGTGTCCAGTTACAGGGACAGAAGCAATAGTAACAAACTGAAATACAGGAGGTTCCATCTGAGCATCAGGAAAAGCTTTTTTACTGTGTGGGTGACCAAGCACTAACATAGGTTGCCCATGGAGCTTGTGAAGTGTCCTTCCTTGGTGATGTTCAAAAGCTGGCTGTGTATTCATAGATCAGGTCATGTGCTTGTTTAGGTAAACTCCTAAATAAATTCTGCTAGTGGAGCAGAATTATTTTTCTATCCTCCCTCCCACTCCCAGTAGGCAAAGTCCTGAGTTTCTGACCAATTCATTATGAAATCAGTTGAAGGCTGTCCCTTGTCTTCACTGGAAACTGGATCAAGTCTGTATTAAATCTATATGCAGTAGTAATTTGCGTGACTCCATCTTTCCAGCAGTAACTTTATGTGTTCATAGAATGGTTTGGGTTGGAAGGGACCTTTAAAGGTCATCTAGTCCAGTCCCCTCACCATGAGCAGGGATACCTTCCACTAAATCAGATTCTTCAAAGCCCTGTGCAGCTTGACATTGAACACTTCCAGTGATGGGGCATCCAAAATCCTTTAGGTCACCTGTTCCAGTGTCTCACCAACCTCATCATAAAAAATTCTTCCTTATATCCAATATAAATCTACACTCTTTCCATTTAAAGCTGTTATCCTTTGTCCTAGCACTACAGGCCTTGATGAAAAGTCTGTCTTTCTTTTAAGCCCTCTTTAAATATTGAAAGGCCATAATAAGGTCCCCCTGTAGCTTGCTTTTCTCTGGGCTGAACAACCACAAATTTCTTAGCCTTTCTTCATAGGATAGGTGTTCCATCCCTCTGATCGTTTTTGTGGCCCTCCTAACTTGCTCTAACAGGTCCATGTCCTTGTGCTGAGGACCCCACAGCTGAATGCAGTACTCCAAGTGGGCTCTCACAAGAGCAAAACAGAGGGGGAAAATCACCTTCCTCGAACTGCCGGCCATGCTTCCTTTTGCGCAGCCCAGGGTATGATTTGCTTTCTTGGCTGCAAGCACACATGGCCAGCTTGTGTCCAATTGTTCATCCACTGACACCCCCAGGATCTCTCTGCAGGAATGCTTTCAATCCATTCATCTCTCATCATCTTCAGAAGGTCTCCTGACAGATGTCTTTTGCTTTGGAAGTAAGTATTGAAGTGTTTTGGTAAAGGGCCAGAAAAGTTGGGCTCCATCCCGCGTAACAGTTACTTGGGAAGACAGACACCATAACGCTGAACGCCCCCTTTCTTCTTCTTCCTCCAGCTTATACATACTCAGCATGATGTTATGTGGTATGGAATATCGCCTTGGCCAGCCCAGATCAGCTGTCCTGGCTGTGTTCCCCGAATCTACCATGCCCCTCCAGACCTCTCACTGGCAGGGCCCAAGAAATTGAGAAGTCCTTGATCCGATATAAATACCACCTAGCACAACCAAACCCATCAGTGTGCTATCAACATGGTTCTCACACCAAATCCAAAACACAGCACTGCACCAGCTACTAGGAAGAAAATAAATTCTATCACAGACGAACCCCGGACAGCCTGGCAAAGAAACAATGAAAGCTCATCCTTCAGTTTACAAAATGTAATCCAGGGGAAAATTTCCAGCTTGATTCTGTCAGCTGTGTGTGAATTTTGAGGCTTTGTGAAATACAGGGTCATTTGGTGAATTTGTTTAGAAAACTGTCATAAAACTAAAAAGAAACAAGTATGTAAAAGAAAAAAAGGAAAACCAACCCTGTAAGATTTTCCTTTAGAAAATGTGTTTTGTCCCTGAGGCTTCAGATCCTGCGAAGTTCACCAAATCTAATTTGGGCTGGATCAAATCCTTAATTAGCAATTAAGCAAAGAAGCTCATGATAACAATAGTTCTGTCATGCATTTATAGTTTTATAGGGTAATGTATTTACACCAAGATTCATTAGAACCAACGAAGTATTTAAGCACACTTCTAACTAGAGACATTGTGTTTTCCTAGTGTCTATAAGTTACCATATGGTTACTTCATTATTATTTATAATAAAGTTTATATGTATATATGCACATACACAGAGACACTGAAGTTCATGTTCTTCTCTATTTGTACAAATGAAGAAATCCCACTCTTGGCACATGCCCACATGCAAGAGATAAGATTAGATGTGACAAACATCCTTGGTTTAACCCTGGTCTCTTCATTCAACCCCAAGGCATTCATTGTGACACTTTCTACTGGAGTTTGCAGCTTAGAATCTACTTGTTGATACCTTTTCTTCTCAGTTGTATTAAAAAGTTCTGTTCTACAGAGTACAGTGCCCTCCCTTCAGGTGTGGAATTAGTATGGCCAGATTTTTGACATTTTGTGAAAATATAGCTAAAAAAGAGTAAGTAATTGTTTTGAGTCTTCTGAAAACCATATCCTCCTCTACGAGGGGATATAGTGAGATATAAAACTATGGCTTGATTATTCTTAAGCTGGATCGGGAACATCTACTTATCTAGTAAGTTCAATTCTTATTTATACAACGGAGGAAAAATGGGTAGCTTTATTAGGACTTTGTCTAGAATAAGGGATGTCCAGTGTTTGATACTGTTGTTAACTCTTGACAAATGAATCTTTCTCACCCAGGTTGCATCAGTGCACATCTGTACCGCACAACAGATGGTAATGGAAAAGAGAGCGATGTAAATGGTTCAATTTTACTGTCTGTTTTGTATGATTTAACACTGTCTACAAAAGGTGCTATCCACTTCTTCATGGCTTATACTGTGAAGAAGCAATGAATTTTGCTTCTGCCTGCCTGTGTAAGGCACTGAAATGTATGTTGCTTGTTTTCTTCTTTGCCTGACATTGAGGACATATTTATAGGTATGATCAAAACCATTTTATGACAGAAAAATTAATTTAAACGTCAAATTTGATTTGAGTGGCTAATACGTTTTGCAGTTTCATCTTCCATAAAACAATGAGCAATTCCTAATAAATAAATTAATTATAGGCTGCTCATCATTTGCAACTTTGGTCACCAGTTTGAGAATGTTTTGTGTAATGCTTTCCTCTTTTAAATGTTGCTTTGTTGATGGTCACAGAAAATGTATTTGTTGCAGAAAATAAATAACATAGTTTTTATTACACAGGTTCTAAATTATAATCTGGTATGCTAAATAAGGCTTTACAAGTTTATGCTATTGTGTTATGGTATCCTAGTGAAAGTCAACTCATACTGTCCTATTTTTCTAGACTTTCTTTTTCCCTACAATAGGATGTAATACCTTATCAGGTCCTTATGTATTTTCAGCAGAGAATGCCCGGTTAGGTCTATTTATAAGGTCACAATTAATGCTTACTCATGCAAAGGAGAGCAACTGTGAAAAATCTTTTTTAATAGCATTATTCCCAAGTCTCTTTTCAATACTTAAGATTCTACATAATCCATTTTAGTTTAAATAAATAAATAAAATAATAGCTTAAACCCCCAATTTACTAAATGTCCCTACTTGCGACAGTTTTTACTGAAGTGGCTGGATTCACTAAAGAACAGCAATTTGCAAGCACTTCCATGATTTAAGAAGTTTGGTTTAGAGTCAAGTATTTTGTGTTGGTTCCTCGCCCCCCCCCCCCCCCCCCCAGGAATAGATAGTTGAAATTAGTTATTTGATATGTAAGATTGTAACTCAAGAAAAACTTATCTTAGTTTTCTAGAGGAAAATTTATTCAGAGATAAGTTACTTTTCTGTCTTGTCTCCTGTGTATCAAGGAGACTTTTGTATATTTGTCTATATAGATATGTTTAGTGTTTTCATATATATGCATAAAAATATATAGAAAGCTACATAGACATGGTCTTTTGAGGTATTTGCGCTTGTGCTGAGCAATATATCTTCAGTTTACAACAATGAATATGCATTCAGTTCATAAGATGTCCTAGATATTTTAAATTGCTAGAAAAGCATTATCACTTGTTACCCATTTTGAAAATGTTAATACTTCTAGCAATCAAATTACTGCATTTCTTAGATGTCTAGAATGCAAGATAACTCTGTTAATTAATTTCTCTATTGAGGGAATATCAATCTCCTACTGAAAATAAACAAACAAAACCATGCCAAGCATTCCCATGGTCTTTTCCTCACCCGTCCATAGTTCTGAGGAGAAGATGATGTCATAAAAGTCTGACGACACATGCACTTGTCATTACATACACATGTAGATCCATTAGATGTAATGGGTTTGCATTCATGCATGAAATTAAAATCTGCACAGAGCTTCACAAGACTTAAAGCTAAAAGATCTGTCCTTTAGCAGTATTGGTTTTACAGTTCTTACTCTTCCTACCTGTGAGATTATACCATCTATGGGATAGACTAGCACTCTCCATAGCGAAAATCAGCACGTCAAACATGATTAGTACTTCTCAGAATCTCTGTTTTGCTCTATGACTGTCTTGACATTGATCAGCTAATGCAAAGTTCCCTCATTCTGCACAAGATTCTCTTCAACTATTTAAGAGGAATTGTTATTAAAAAAAATGCTCATCATCTTTGTAATACCTACAGCTGGAGAGATTATTCCTGTAATTAAAGTGTCAGTAAACCATTGAAAAATTTTAAACGTGATTACCAACAGCTTCAGTTTCAATTATCTTTTAACACTTTTTTCAGCTTATATTTGCTCAATATCTCTGAGAGAAAAAGTACGTGTTATTTCTAGTAATTCTTCTTGCAGATGTGTATATTACAGTATTTAATCTATATTTCTCACGTGCTTCAAAAATATCAACTGATCTTGTACGAATGGTAAGTATGTCTTTTCATGAATGAGGAATTTGAACTGCCAACATGACAAGCGAAATGTTTGTGGTATGACTGGGTTCATGTCAAAGTTAAAAAACATAATCACTAGTTTCTAGCTTGATACTCAACTGAAACTTTTGCAAGTTTTTCAAATCTCTGTGTTCACAATTAAAAGCGAAGGTAATGACGCTTTTTAAACACTGTGTTTTGCTGTATGTTCTTTATTATAGGAAAATAGATTATACCTGTAAGAATACAGTAAAAAAGCTTTGTCAGAAATTATCAAACAGTTTATTGTACATAATTCAGTTGTCTCCATTTAATTCTGAACCCCACAGTATTTGTCAGCTTTGAAGCCTTGTTGCATCCTCCTGCAACTAGATTTTTTAAATTTGTTCATTATAGATGTCCTGTATTGAAAGTGATAAATATGAATTACATATAATAAGTCTGTGTTATTATACCTTTCTCTTTGTTTCATTTTTAGCTCCATGTGGTGGGCATTTTTCATCTCCAAGTGGAGTAATCCTCTCTCCAGGCTGGCCAGGGTATTATAAAGATTCCTTGAATTGTGAGTGGGTGATAGAAGCTGAACCAGGACACTCTATCAAAATTACATTTGAAAGGTCTCGGCTTATGTTTCTCTTATTTAATATTTTCCAGGTTTTACCCAGAAGCAGGAGTTTTATTAGCTCTGCCATAACATTAATTTGCACTATATCTAAGCCCAAGTAATTGTATTAGCAGGTAGCATTTTCCAAAACATCTTACTACCTTCAGAGAATAAATTTTATCTTCAGTATAATTTCTACTTTGATGCACTGAAAAGTTTTTGAAATTCCTACCCTTTTGCATATATTTAACCCTGTCTGGCCCAGTTAAACATTTTATCAGTGTTTAAAGATTAGCATGTTTCATGCTAATGTTTCATTGCTTGTAACTGTATTGCTATGATGAATTTTGAAGTATTTTTTTCTCTCAAACCCATGAAATCTTCAACTCTGAAAATCCAAATCAACCATGAAAACTGAACTAAATTTATCTACTTTGAATAATTATCAAAACAGCTGACCTTTTTGAGAAAGGACTGTTTGCTGTCAGGGTGGAATTCCCGTTTCCCCAAATTACTGCAGCATTCTGCTTTTCCTATATTACTGCCTGTTACTTAGGTCCCTTCCTGATTCCAGGGATTGAAATGTACTGGAGGACTTTCTCATCGTAGCAAGACATGGGCATTCATTTAAATGTGTTTATAGGAAAGCATAACAAAAAATGTAATTAAAAAAATGCGATGTATTCTACATATATTCAAGGATGTTTCAGATTCTTTTTAGTAGTAAATAT
Source organism: Falco cherrug (assembly GCF_023634085.1). NCBI lineage: Eukaryota > Metazoa > Chordata > Aves > Falconiformes > Falconidae > Falco > Falco cherrug. The sequence goes on from NC_073699.1 coordinate 23,706,897, forward strand.
TAAAAGGTTAGATAATGATCTGGTAAAAAAGGGCCTTTGATGATCAAAGTTATAGTGCGCAAATATCATGCAAGTACTTTTCAGTTGCTATTTATGCAGCATTGACTACGCTTGGTCACACTCAACATAAAAGAGACAATATCGCTTCATTTTAATACAATTCAGAAATTATTAGCAGGGTATGAAAATTACCATCTTCTATCAAAATTTCTCATTGTAATAAGATTTGTAAAAACTTCTCTAGTACTATAACATACACCTATAACAAACTGTTCACAAGACGATCTATAGAATCGAAGGACAGGTGATATGGACACTTCAAAGGTATTTTCAATCTTTAATCTCAAATGAAAGATAGTCTTCCAAAGTTACTAGTACTGTATATTAGCTTAAAATGTAGGTTTACTAAATTTTTACTTATTAAAATACAAAAGAGAAGTGAATAACTCCCTCTTGCAGAAACCAGTCAAACTCATATTTGTTCAAAATTAGAAAAAAAAAATCAGTGTTCTTCAATGTCCTGTAAATCAAATAAAAAATAAAAATTTTGGAACTTTCATTAACTCAAGTTTTTTAAAATAAAAATATAATTTCAGTTTTTTAATTGATCATTTTCAACTGCACATTTGATGGGGACAGTCATTTCAAAGTGAAAAACATTTGTCTTTTTATCTGCAAATTTCTGTACTAGCTGTTTTTTTCCTCCTTTGCACCTGAGTTTCATGAAATCTGAGTCTCCTGTGTAACTTTTTGTTTCTAATGTGTTAACCTTTTGTCATAAAATTGCACAACCTCTATTACTCTTGTAGATATGAGCAGTAAGAACAAGGTGTGGTCTCTTTATATCACAGAGCACTTCTATCTTCTTTATAAGATAATCTCATTATGACATTATGACACTTGTTTTTGCATTACTGCTCATTTTTGAACACTTTTGTCACTTGCCATAAATTGTACTGATATGCATATTGCTCAGTTGCAGCAGCCCAGAGAGGCCTTACATACATATAAGTGCGTGTATGCTTATGTGTTTCTATGCAGGAGTACGTGTAAAAATACATCTATGTATGTTCACAAAAATGCACTTAGATATAAAATTACATGTTTGGGTAGAAAGAAAAAGTTTATTTGATTGTTTGGGTTATGTAATAATCTTTATAGCGTACCAAAAGAAAACATTTTGGAAAGCACTGAAGTTAGGTTTTTTACTTAGACTTTATTATTTTTCACATAATTTAAATTTAATTTCTGAGGCATTTGTTATTTTGGCTTCTTCTAAAGACTTGTTCTAACCTGACTGTCCTTGTTCTGCTCTTTCTGCTTGCAAATCTTCAGCTGGACTTTAAGGCAGAAGGGTAATTTTGTTGAAATATGTGCTTTTAAAACTATAGCTAAATGACTTTCCTATATGATTTTTTTTTAGAAGGTTGTATTTTGCCCAGTTCTTGAAAAATAAAGATTCTTTCTCTAGCCTTTCTTGGTGCCAACAGTAAGACTTGCACAATAGATGTAGTTACTGGAAAGATCTTTAATTTCTCAGCCAGGGCAAAACATTTATATTATGTCTAAAATCTTTACATCCTTTCTTTCTGGATTTTTTAAGAGGAAGAGAAGAGTTCTTACCCATACATACTTCCCACAGAGTGGTACCTTTACCATTACATCAGTTTATCACTTGGACAGTAGTTTAATTCTTTTTAATCTCCCATTTTCCTATGGTTTCTGTCTTACACGATTGCATATGTGCCACGTACGGCGTTCTATGACTGTATGCTGAAGTGTTCCTGTGTCATGGAGCCAGACATGTAGGTGGAAAGAAAGTGATCTACAGACAAGGCAAATAATTATAACTATTAATTTTTGCCTTTTCAGAGGTGTCATAATAACTTTTTCATATTTTGTTTTATGATCATGCATGTATACCTTAAGGAGTTTACTCCTGTTGTACAGGCATAGCTATGATAGATAATCTGTTGGATCATTGTTTTGAATCAGTAGCTTGTTATGCTGAATTGAAATGATAGAAGTGAGAAATGCAAGTGCCATTCTTCATTGTAATGAAGTGTTTATCATGAGGCCTAATTATGAGTATTTAAATGCTAGGGATGTTAATCAGCAAACTACTGATTGGAGTACTAGTCACATTTGACTAATGAGTATGCACTGTGCAGCAGTCTCTTAGAAACAAAGATGCATGTTGTAAATATTAAAGCAGCTTTTTCTGTTCAAATAAGATTAAAAAAGTGTGTCACCTCCTGTGTTCAAGCTTGTTTCACTCCTTTCTGCTTGAACAAATTTTTGTGAGTCGTCCATAAGAATACACTTCACATAACAGTGAAGCCATCCAGGTTAATTTGAGAATAGTGACCAGTTAAGTAGGAAGGAACACTGGAGTGGTCTTACATGAACACAAATTATTTTTTATTCAGTTTCCTATAAATCCCTACTGTTTTCTGACATCAGGGAATAACTAGGTGATATGTAAATGTATCAGATAAACTGAGCATCCAGAGGAAAGGTATCCAAGGAAAAAAATCATATAAACATCACCCTTATAAATTAAATTTTAATTGCTCACTTTTCTGAGCCAAAGAGCTAAGCAAATGCATTGCATATAATTGCCTCTTCAAATTTCTTTCCGTTTACCTCACTAAAAACGTGTGCTTACATTTTTTTCTTGGGTGCTTACACATTTTTTTCATCTTATTTTTTAGCTGTTTGTGATGTTGTATGTAGTCATTGAGCAACAAGTACTTACGAGAGGATTTCTGTAATGTCCTTGAAGACTCAGTTTCGTCATGTCTTGACTGGCCTGATAGTTGTTTTGTATCTATGAGGTCAATGCCTCTTTACACTTTCTGTCTCAATTATGCTTTTGATAAAGGAACTAAGAAAGCAGAGCAAGACTAAGTGATTGGTTCCAAGATTGCTTCTGTTTTATATGAATTAGTGGGAAAACAAAGTACTGGAAAAAGCAAGTTACTACCTAGCAGCTTTTTAGTAAAATGTCATTGTGAGTTCAGGTGGGAAAAAAAGAAATTTTCCTTTCTCCTTCTTTGTTTCTGTAACTCCCTATTACTTTATTTCTGTGCTCTTTTCTATGTTATTTCATATGAATGGGACGTGGATAAAAGAAAGCACAGGGTTTGGAGGTTTAATTTGGCTTCTCATCTTTCACCAGATTCCTTTAGATCTTTGGGTGCAGACTCTTGGGACATAAATACTGCAATACAGAGTTCCTCAGTAAATTTCTGTTAGTCATGCAGTTCTTTGAATACCTTTCACAAAGCTGAATTAGGCATCTAAGTGAATCAGAGAGAAAATTAAGAATATCTGAAGGGTCCTTGTAGGATCCTGCTGTTAATTGTTTCTTTTCAATTCTGAAAGAGTTTTTCAGTAATCTGTCAGAGAGTCCATTAAAGCCGTATGATTGATGTACGGTCTGTCACAGCAAGAAAGAGAGAAACTACTGTCAAAATAGCAGACAGGTGTTGGGATTGTTGATACCACCTAACACAAGACGAGCAAGGAGATAGCTAACAGCACTGTCACAGCTTTTCCTTGAAAGAGACAGCACACATGCTGTCTCTAAACACCCATTTTGCTTTATAGTGCTTTCTAAATAGGATTTTAATTTTCCCCCCCATAACTTCTGCCACAACTTTGGACTGAGCCCCAACTGGCAAAAAGCCACTGGAGTCTCAGAGCAGATTTAAGTAATTCTATCCCTGCTTATAGATGATTTTAAGGTTGGATGCTCAGGGTATGATTCTTTGATAATACAAAGTATCTTCATGATATTTGTGCCAAATGGAATGTATATAATAAAATAATGTATTAAAATATCCTCTATATAATTTACTTAATTTTTCCAAAAAGAAAAATATTTTTTTGCTGTAAAATAGTGTATGCAAGTAATATTAATCTTTGCTAACAAACTGTGTTTCTGGCTTTTGTTTTCTGCAATACAAACAAGCTCAAGGAATTTAAACTTCTTTATTTTACTAAGGTACTAACCTGAAATTTGATTATTGTATTAATTATAAAGGATAATTAATACTATTCTATTCATGCTGTAAATTGGAGGTGTGGAGAAATAATTAAAATAATAATATCAGGAAAAGAGCATATTTTTAAAATATGGCTTACTTTGTATGGGGTTATTGAATTTGTTTTAGCTGCTGCTTATATTTGTGTCTCTGTGTGTTTCCTCAATTCCAGATTTCAGACAGAACTCAATTATGATGTTTTGGAAGTTCATGATGGCCCAAATTTATTATCTCCACTTCTGGGATCTTACAATGGTACACAGGTCCCACAATTCCTGTTTAGCAGTAGCAATTTCATTTATCTTCTCTTTACAACTGACAACAGTCGTTCTAACAATGGATTCAAGATTCACTATGAAAGTAAGTAATTCTCAGTTGTATTATTTGATTTCCTCACCAGCACTTATCCTATCAATAAATACATAAAGATGCACAGGTGTTGTCTTTGGTAAATTCTTATTATTTCTCAAACTGAGAAAGGTTTAGTGATGTTAAACTGCAAAAGGCATGACCAGTAATTTCACTTACAATTTGATGTCATTGTTGTACTCCATGCTTTAAGAATCAGAAGATGGGAATGGGAAGCAAATGCCTTTCTTCTGGATGTTGCTTTTATGTTTTTTTTATTATGTTGCACGATACATTTTTGTATGTGTAAAGCTGTATCACATCAGGAAGATTATGAAAATCTGAAAAAATAACTGAGTTACTGTTCTGACTGATGTACCTGCAGCTCTAACTGAATGGAAATGGGAAATGCATTTTACACTAGTAAGCTGAAAATCAAGCTTTGAATTGCTGGATTATGGATTTTTTAGGGATATAAAAGCCTGTATGTGTGATTTGTTCTGACATAAGGACATATTCTTTTTCCCTTATTAGTCATATAAATTACACTGCAGAAAGTATTTTTAGGATTTCATACTTTATAAATTGTTAAAATTCATATAAATTGATGTATTATCGTAACATTTACCTTTTCTGTTCCTAAATAAACCTTTTGTTGTAGTACGTCATATTTTCACGTGAAATAATATTTTTCTGTAATCACTGTCTAATTTGTTTAGTGAAGATCATGAACACACTGTTATGTATCCATTTCAGTTTCATACTTCTACTTGTTGGAACTTCCACCAAGCAATTTTCAGATGTTCATTATATTTTTACATTATTGTTGGCCATTATCACTATTTTTGACCGCTCATAATAAGGATATTAAATACAATATATGTGGAGGTGACTTTGCCAGATCAAAATTGGGCTGATTTAAACTCCAGTGAATGTCAAGTTTGGCCTGTTTATGACAAAAAAATGTATTATGATTCCAGAACAGTTTACTGCCCTAGCCTTCACCAGCATACTTCCATTTGTATCATCATCTGCATTGAGAAGAAGTGATGAGTTTAAGTTTTCATCCATTCTGAAGGTTGAAGGATAGCAGTCCTTATACATCAAGAAAACTAGATTAACATTGCCAGCAGAGACCACTAAATGCTTAAAATTATTGGCTAAATGAATAATATTAAATGGTAGAAATTACCCTTTGGGAATGTGAAAAGCAAAAAGAGGAAAGCTGCTCTTAGTACAAATATGCTTATATCAAACTGTTTCTATTAAATAAAGTTGGAAAGAAAATCTGAATTTTCATTATAAATTAATTCTTCTATTTTATTATAATATCTCTTTTTTTCTAAAATTGGTCACCACACCACAGTCCTTTTTACATTAGTGAAGAATGACAATTACATTTATGCTATCAGAGATCATTGAGAATACGCATCTTTAACATTTTTACACAAAATAAACCATTTTCAGTAGTTTGTTTTCTGCTTAACATCCTCTGTTTATATACTGACATCTAGTATTAATTTTATTTTTCTTTAATTCTTCCTTGTTCATCATCTTATATTATACAGTACAACCCAATTCTGATTTCCCTTATGGTACCCTATTCAGCATTCCTCTCTTTATCCGATTGAAAGCTGAAGTCTTTTATATGTTCTTATTTTCTGTGCTAATTATTTTATTACACACTGAATTTCTTTGTAAGGAAGGATATTTTATGGCTCTTGTGTGGGAATAAAAGGAATAACACCCATGAAAAAACTTACACCAAATACTTCTGATTCGCTATCTTATAATTTGCTAATATTCCTGGAGTTTTTTGTTTCTTTCTTTGTTTATCCCTGATTCTTTTCTAATGCAGTTAAACACACTGGGCAATTATTTAAAAGATTTAATTTTTTAGCAGACATTAAAATTCTCTTTATCATCAGCTTCTCTTTACTCCTCTTTTTCTGCTATTCTGTTAACTTCTCAATATTTCACGTACCATTAGGTATGAGAATTATTTATGTAACTAATTGATCTATGTAAATATTTCAAGGGTAAATATTAAAAGAGATAGAAGACATTTTAGCTAGGATAAAGAAGTTTGATCAGGAAAAAAAATGAAGTCTGGAAATCAGATTTTTGAGTGATCATTAAAGCTTTTCAACATCAGTATCAGGGACAAAATTACTGAGGATGAAAATGTTACTGACATAGGACCAGACTAAATATCCTGTAAATTATGTTATGTTTTTCTCTGCAGCAGTGGCAGGATGCAACTTATTATCCATAACATCTGATAATGGTAAGACAGAGAAACTTAGTCCAAGGATAATTCACTGAAAATGTGTGATAATGAAGCTTCCCTGCCCCCCCCCCAGTGAATTACTGATGATGATGATGATGATGATAATAATAATAATAATCTATAGGGTGTTTATGTAACTCTTTGTTTATTTTGATGTGTTTTGTTTTTTTGTTTTTAATCTAGGTGTAACTGTTAATACTTACTCTTGCTTGGATCCTGGCATACCAGTGCATGGACGTCGTTATGGACATGACTTCTCTATAGGTTCCACTGTCTCATTTAGTTGTGATCCAGGTTATAGGTTGAGTCATGAGGAGCCTTTGCTGTGTGAAAAAAATCATTGGTGGAGTCACCCGCTCCCAACTTGTGATGGTAAGGATGAACGGATTAAATATAGTGTAACTTAAAATACATATATTTTGCCAAATTACTATTAGTCAAAATAAGTTAAATGTTGGAGTTTGTAAAATCTCTATTTTTAGGAAAAAAAGAAGAGTTAGAGGAAATCAGTGTTATATATCTCTGTGTGACAAGGTATTTGGTAACAAAAGTAGATAATAATATATAAATCTTTAAATTAGTGGATTATTGAAGATATCTGTATCTGAATATATGTTACTGTGAACTAAATGATTACCAATTAGCTCAAGGAATGTAAGGTTAATGTATATCTGCTTGTAAAACACTTACTACAAGCTACAAATATTTGTGTTTGGGTACCACCTATGGACACAGGTGTATTGACATACAAAACATCAGATGCAGTTTATTTATACCTGACTCAAAACCTACATTTTATCCCATTCCATGTTGATCACTGTGTTCCTAGCTTGTTAACAGAACTTGACACTCTCCACACCCTCCACACCACAGTCACTGTAGGAATTGATTCGGGCCACATTATATATTATGATTAAGCGTATGAAAGTAAAAACAGACAAAAATGGTATTGATTTACATGTCATATATTTTGGTATCTCCAATATCATTTAAAGAAATCTGTCTGAAAAAAATATCTAATAGTTTCAGTCATCTCTTCTTATCTGAATTGTTCATTTTAATCCATTTTCCCGCTTAGGGTGATATAAATTATATGTAATATTAAGAAAGTAGATTGTAATGATTATTAGGTTATATATTTGAGATAATTTCTGCTCAAAATATTTTATTTTTCTTTCAAGTATGGTACAAAAATATCTAGTGAACTCTTATGAGCTACATAGTGCACACGATTGTATATTTTTCTAAAAAGTCCTTAGTGTCTTGGGACACTCAGAAAGGAAAAAACTGAATTTGAATGAAGACTAATGAGAAAGCTCACTGAATCGTGTGTGATTTGCCATATGTGGAAGTATGTTTGTTTTCACTGTCTCTTTCTTTAAAAAATGGCAGGGGTTTTCTTAGTCTTCAGCTTATTTATTTAGCAAATGCTTTGATTTTTATATTTCAATATGTTGAACTTGTCAGTGCATAATGATAGCCAAAATTAGTTGTGGTAGAAAGGGGACCAACTAATCACTTCCCTGAAAATGGCATGCTGTAGTTCAGCAAGCCTGTTTCCTAAAGGATTCTGCTTCTCATCCAGGTTCTAGGAACGAAGAATTGCATGGTTCCCACAGCTCACAGTCAAGGGGACTATGTTTTGCCGAGTGGTGATAGGCACTACATGGTAACCATCTAAAGCAAACAGTATTAACATACTCCCTATGAATACTGTGCTATGCTGTGAAATAAACATATTGTGATAAATTTCATCCTCAAGATGATGAACTAGCATGCAATTAATTAAGTAAATTAGATATTTTTTTTTTCTCTAGAGCACATTGCTAAATGGCAATTGTCCATTGAATAAATATGCTCTAAAGGTAGGATTGAGTACAGTTATTCTAGTAAATTTAATCAATTCATGGTTGAACTCATTTTAATTTCACTGCTGAATTTCTTCTCTGGTGGAATGTTCTTAAATCAAACCCAGAGTCTTTGCACCCCTAGGGAAAAGAGGGCATTTGCTAAATGGGCTGTTCTTTGCATAAACTGCAAGTATGGGTTTGTATTAATTGTGCCACTAATTAACACATTGGTCACTGTTCCTGCTCATTCAATACATTACTCTTGACAGTTTCTGAAGAGCGGAGTTCTTTCTTGGTTGCGCTTATTGATAACTGCATCTTTTTTTGATAATTGCATCACGTAGTGATATGCAGACCATAATAATTGTGCAAGCAGATCATGACAACTCATGAGTGTGTTTTGAAGAAGGGTGTAGAAAAGGAAGAAATTTAGACGACTTAAAACTATTTCTTTCTCAAAGTAGAAGATCATGTTGCCTGCCATTCTGTTCTTTGAAGGAGTGTAAACTAATTTTTTTCATGAGGTGTTTGGATTTACATAGATAAGCATCACAAAAAGCTTATAGTAGTCACACTTCATTATCTACAGGAACAATTAGACAATACTGAGAATGATGGTTTTAAAATTAGCAAACTGTTTCCTTCCCTAAAGACTGGCTTGAGGGGGTGATTATGACAGGATATATAATTCATTCATATTTGAATAATTGATACCCATGAATAATTTCATAGGTAATTTCCTTAGTTTTGATTTTAATTTGTATCTATATACATAAGGCATGCATATTATTCATCCATACACCTATGTATTCTGTGTGTGTGTATATATACATACATATGCAAACACAGTTTTATATGTACAGAAGTATAACAAAGCATTTCTGAAAAAAAATAATAAAAATTAGAGCCCTCTGATGTTTGAGGATAGTAAAAACTATTTCTGATCTTTAAAGAGAAATAGTTAAGGAAATTATTTTCAGAACCATAGAACAGTTACAGCTGTAAGGAATCATAGAATGTCATCTAGTCCAATCCTGTATCCCAAAAAGTGGTCCAGTCTGGATGTTAGGCCAGGTTGCTGAGGATCCTACACAACTGAATTTTATCTATAAAGAGGGAGATCCCATTTCTCTGAGAAAACTGTGCCACTGTTTGGCCACATAATATTCTTAATATCTCCTGAGAACTTCACATCATCCAGTTACATCCATTACCTTTCATCCTTTCACTGTTGTGAAAACTACTTGAATTTATAGAGTACTTGAATTACTTTACAGTTTTCAAGACAGCAGTGCCACTAATTAATAGAAGTTATACAACCATAAAATTAAGTCTTCTTCAAAGAATTAAAAATAAAACCTATGACCTTTGTCAAACCATCAGTCTCTTTCCAAGAAATGAATCAGCGTAGGCTGTTAGGAAAATACTGTTAAAAATACTTTAGCATTGTTCATTATGACCAATTTCTGGATAGCTCTCTTGGCAAAATACTTGTGTATTTCTTTTGAAAAGAGGTGGCATTGATCAAGGTCTAGACTTTTACCGTTACCAAAGGAAAATTATTGGTATTACTGTGTGCATTTATTTATTTTGAAATAATTCATCTGAAGACATGGTTTGATCTATATACAATAAACATGGGACACATTACCTTGGAAAACAAACATACAAATAAAAAACAACCATTATTTTCAAATCATGATATTTACAGGCCTTCAGAAAATAGTCATACTTAAGAGCAAGAAAATAGAAGAGTTTGAGCTTTGCTTAGAAAATATTACTTGTGTTACATTTATACCATTCCTATCTAACATCTACATGTGATTCACTGTGCACTTATCTGGACAGCCCTGAATATTTTTACTGTATTCTCCTCCCAGTGCTTAACAAATAAGAAAACATATTGTCCTATCATGTCCTTTCTGTATGAGTATTATAACAGAACTTAGCTTTAAAGCTTTGAATATATGTGAGGAAACCTATTCTATCCAATATATGAAGTATTGTATTAATCCCATTAAAAATGTCAGGGAAAATAATATAAAAGTTAGATATCTATGTAAGTCCTTTTATTCCCTTCATGATAACACGAATTTGAATGCTAATCATAATCATTCTTATTCACCATTTGAATTAAAAGTAAACAGTAACATTCCACTTTATCTTCATTTACTTAAGAAAATTAATAAATAGGAAGAGAAATATTCAAGCAAGATGGAAAGCTTTTAATGTTTATATCGAAAACACCTAGATGTCCAAATGACTTACCAAATATGACTTGTGCAGTACCAGGAGGAATATATCCAGGAAATACGGCAGATGTTTTAAGTAATTTCTGTTAAGACATCGCTAAGCTAAACCCAATGCTTTTATTAAAATATAACTGTTAAAAAATCTGCTGCAAATATTCAGTGTGGTAGATGCCAGAACTGGAAATAGATATTATGTTTTGGTCCATTTTAAATTTAAATAAGAAGGGAAAAATACAAGTTTATGTTGTGAGTAAGGTAGGCTACACTAGTTTCTCTTGTTAGTCTCTTGTGTAATGTAACTCAAGTACAAGTTTTCTGTACATCAACTGATCGTAATAATTTGATGTCCATGTTGTTAATTACTTGTCACTACTTGACTGTATCCCATTTTAAGACACAATACATCTTGTGTAATTAGGGAAGACAGATGATGAAGGTTTTTGGTCTATGAAGCACAGCACACAAGATTCAAATTTTAATTCCCTGTTTCAATAATTTTTATCTATATTTACATTTCCCTTTTATTATCAAATTACACAGTAAATGAAAATCACCTTAGAATGAGATTTTTAGTTGGAAGTTAATTAAGGAAAATAATATAATGGAGCTTCTGTGTGTTTGTGCACGTATGTACTTGTATTTAGATTTATATATACACAAACATATCTGTATAAATCGGATTATCTTCTTTTCACTCTGTGATTTCTTCTGAACTGGCTTTCTCAATGGTGGTTGAAACCATTTGTAAAGTTGTCACTATTGCTAGTCAGTTATAAATGTGTGTTTTCTCTTTCCATTACCTTTGAAAACAAATAGTTTTCAATTATTTGTACTTGAAGCAAGCTAATCTTACTGAAAAGTTACAATTTTTTTTTCAGGTTTCTGTTCTTCTTATGGGTATTTTCTCTTTTTTGAGAAAATTGTGATGCCTCATTTTATGTTAGTTTCTAAGCTGTGGTTGGTAACCTATGGCTAGTCTCTTGAAAAGTCTTATATATATAAAAATGGTAGGTGATATAATTTGAAAACATGCAAAATGTTAATTTCCCAGATATCACCATTTCAGTCAGTCTAAAATGGGACAATATTGTGTCTTTTTTTTTTTAACTGCATTGCTAGTGAACACCGTATGTAGAAATACATGGATACATGCATTTATGTATATCTATATTATTTTCCCTTGCTTTACTAAAATAAGAAATACATTCTCTCGATAGTTTTCTGTCCTTGGATATGGTGACACCCTTCTCACATCCAGTTTACATGATAAATTTATATTACTGCTATACTGTTCATAACTCTGAGACTGACTTGTTTTACATCAAAATAAATTAGTTTTAAATAGGTAGTAAACCTTATTAAAAGACCTTGGATGACAGAGAATGTAATTAGCGCTTGCTGAGTTTTATTTCATGGTATAAAAAGCAAAATTTAAGAAGTAAGAGGCTTTTCACTGAATGAGTGTTAAGCTAGCTATACAGGCTGATCTCTTCAGGAAGATAATATACAGCTTGACTTCTGTAGTTAAATATAAATATGTTCTAAATAGAACAGAGGCCATGTGAAAAATATGGAAAAAAAATATGAACAAAAATGTCACAATCTAATGTGAAGTGTCCTAGCAATGTTTGTGTAGCACAGCTGCTGTGACAAGAAACACAGGTAAGTACTTGCAGTTGTTAATGCAGTGGTCATAGATATGGAAAATGTAACTTACAGAAGTAGGTTATGAAAACCTGTATCATTTAACTGATCTGAAGTCAGAGATACCAATGTACTTTGCCAGCCTCCCAAAGTTAGTACCCAAGAGGGAAAAAGAATATAATGACAGTTTAACAGAAGAACAAATGGGTAAAAATGGACCATGAATAAATTTAGGCTAGAAATTATGAGACTGTTTCTAGTATTGGAAGATTGATTTTCTGTAACAGTTTCATAGCAGCATGAAATATGGCCTGAAATGGAACTTGTATGAATGACAAGTGCTTTCATTACAACTATTCATGTATTTCAGGGATGAAGCATAGCTTGCATGTCTCCCACTGAGATACTTATGAGCAGCCTGAATAAAGGTTCTAAAATTGTTTAGGCCAAAAATTATTTTCAAACTACATAGGGCCATTTTCTAAGCTAGGCTTGGTTGCTGTCAGTCTTTCTTAAGACTGATAATGTTCTGAGCAAAATGAATGCAGTTATGATCATTTACAACAAAAGAAAGTGTAAGTAATCAGCCCAACATTGTAAGAATTTATTTCCCCTAAACAACTGGCTTAGCCGCTGAGCACTATTAAATTTTAATCTTCATTCACAGTTATCCATACCTTGCTTCTTAAATTGTCACATCATACCTGATTACCACAGTGCTATAGAAGTACTTTATTCTATACATCCAGGTACCTATCCGTATTTCATAGAATCAGTTCTGTATTTTGTTCTCTATTTTTTGTGCTATTTTGTTTCTCACTATTCTGAAAAAATAGTAATGGAGGGGAAATATTAGACATGTCTTGATTCAGCTTCTCTGCTTGCATAACAAATTATTAATTAGAGTTTTAGCAATACAATATTCTGTTTTCCAATTTAGAACACCAAGATAGTGCTTCATTTATTTGCTTATGTATTCATTCTACTTTGTGTCTCCTAGCCTCTATCTCTCTATAATCACATAAAGTGAAAGAAAGGTTCCTTGTAGAATGTGGAAAAATGTATGAAGTTTATCTTTTGCTGTTTTTATTTTAATGTGTTTCTGTTTTCCTTTGCACTCTGAAAAAGTCAGATACTAGTAGTGATATTACATGCTTGGGCTGTTTGCCATCTTATCAGGGCCAGTACACATTTTATATTTCAGATATGTCAACTTGGCTTTGTTTTGTATAATGCTGGTCTCTCGGTGCCTTTTTTTGCCATCTGCTAGCCTTCATAGAGTTACACTCAGTGCCTGATGGCATGCTGTAGATGTTTTGTCACCATTTCCATTCCTGAAAGGTTTTCAAAATACACACTGTAAATTACATTATTTGTTTAGGCCATTTCCCATTATTATAAAAACTGATTACATTTTCTTTGTTAATACCTAAGATATGGACAAAGTAGGTAGTTAACTATCAGAAGCCCTAATAACGTGCTATCATAGCCCTGATTCTGTTTTACTAATGTCTAAATATAATATCCGGTGATAAGTGGATAGTGTGGTTATTTTCATTGTCTCTTCAGAGAAGTGAGGAAGAAAATTAGTATGCTGGGAGGTTATTCCCCTGTGGCACAATTAGGAGACTGGGCAGTTGTGGTCCTAGAATGTCCTGTTTCGGCCTATGGTACTGGATCTGCAAATTTCCATCCTACAACTAGGCCAAAAAAAGTCTAGCAAGTTGTCAGGAGAAACAGCACACAAAAAGAAATCATAAGGCTACCCAGACAAATATACATGTTTAAAATAAAAATGTGGTTAGTTAGAACAATCAAACATATTTAGCTAGGCAAAATAAGGTGATCTTCATCCTAGGATATAGGATGAAGTTCCATTTCTGCTTTGTAAGAAAACAGTAATTAAATGTATACTCCTTTTTAATCAGTGACCTAAAGATAGTGCTGGTGTGCAATGCATTGACCTCATTATGAGAAGTTATTTACCTTCATGAAAACACTCACAGTGCTACTGAAATGTCTGAAAAATGTGTGTATTTCCTTGAGACAAATGTCTGCTTAACTGTCTACCTTTTAGGTAGAGAGCAATAAGGTTGCCCTGAGTCTCTTCCAGACTAAACAACCCCAGGTCCTTCAGCAGTTCCTTCTGACTTGTTCTCTAGACCCTTCACTGGCTTTGTTGCCCTTCTCTGGACATGCCCCAACACCTCAACGTTCCTCCTCAAGTGAGGGGCTCAAAACTGAACATGGTATTGAAGGTACGGCCTCATCAGTGCCGAGTACAGGGACACAATCACTTCCCTAGTCCTGCTGGCCACATTGTTTCCTGTACAAACCAGGATGCTGTTGGCCTTCTTGGCCCACCTGGGCACACTGCTGGCTCATATTCAGTCAGCCAGGACCCCCAGATCCTTTCCTGCCAGGCAGCTTTCCATTCCCTCTTGCCCACGCCTGTGGTGCTGCATGGAGTTGTTCTGACCCAAGTGATGGACCCAGCACTTCTCCTTGTAGAACCTCATACCATTGGCCTTGGCCCACTGGTCCAGCCCATCAGTTCCCTCTGCAGAGCCTTCCTGCCCTCCAGCAGACCAACACCCTCCCCCAGCTTGGTGTCATCTGTAAACTTACTGAGGGTGCACTCAAATCTCCTTGTCCAGATCGTTGACAAAGATATGAAACAGGCCTGGCCCCAGTACTGAGCTCTGGGGAACACTACTTGTGACTGGCCCGCCAGCTGGATTGAACTCCATTTATTACCACATGAGGTTAAGTTGCAGGCTCAGAGAAACTACTGTTGATGCCAATAAAGGTTCTGAAAAGACAATGGTTGAGAACTTTGACTAGTTAAGGCTGAAAAGGGAGAGTTTGAGTTAATTACTTTGGAAGATCTGCTTATATGAAGAATTGCAATCAACTTTTCTAAAACAGTCTATATTATTTGACTTAAATCTGTTGGCAGTAACATAGTTCACTTTTTTTTTTTTTTTTTTTTTTTGGTATCCTGGAACATTTCTACAAAATAAATGA
The DNA here is from genome assembly GCF_023634085.1 of Falco cherrug. Lineage (NCBI taxonomy): Eukaryota > Metazoa > Chordata > Aves > Falconiformes > Falconidae > Falco > Falco cherrug. The sequence goes on from NC_073699.1 coordinate 23,722,357, forward strand.
AGTAATACATATAATTAGGTTAATTAAAATAAAAGGAATTTTAATCTTGAAGGGAAAAAAAACCCCACCTAATTTATTTCATTAGGTATGCCCTTTGAGATAATCTATATTCAGAAAACTATGAGTTAATAAGTTTACTTGGTACTGAGTTTTAATCACTGTTACTGAGAAAAGATAATTCTGATGTATAAAAGACTCTTTGTTACTAAAAAATTAATTAATTTAGTATTTCAAGAGTCTGTGGATTGGAAAATTCACCATTAAAATGTAAACATTGAATTGTTAAGATATTTGTGCCAATGTTGTAATAACTTCATTTTTGTATTTGTTATTAATTCAAGATGTAATTTAATTTTTATATTGTTCAGTTACTGATTAATTTCATAAAGTGACTATTGACACTATAGAATAACTTATATTGGCAATTATCGTTATCACTTGCATTATATAGATGCATATCCAATAATTAGATACAAGAAAGCATGTAATATTTCCCTGTAATAATGTATTCACTCAGTAATTCTTCAATAGTGAAATCCACTGTACACAATTTTAAGCCTCCCACCTTATCTTCTGGCTAAATTTATATTGTTTGTCTCTGTGTTCTGCCTTAATCTTCCTGAATGAATGACTTTCATAGTCTCAAGAAAATGTGAAAAAACAGCTAAGGAAACACACTTTTCATTTTCTTAGTACCTATTAAAACACATGTTAAGTATCCATTAATTATATTTCTTTTCATATTGTGTAAAAATAGGCTGAAGTTATATGTAGAGTTGTTAAATCATTTGATCAACTATTTTTATGCTGGTTTAAATCCAGAAGTCCTTCTTTTTTAAATGTTTTCTTACATTTTCTCTCATTTGTAAGTTTTATATTAGTTATTTATTATTATTTTCTTTGTTATTTCTAGCTTTATGTGGTGGAGATGTTAGAGGACCTAGTGGAACAATTTTGTCCCCTGGTTATCCGGATCTGTATCCAAATTCACTGAACTGTACATGGACTGTGGATGTTACCCATGGAAAAGGTAAATAAATCCTTTTACCTTTTTCCACTTTTTTTTTTTCTTTTAAATTGGGAAGTCCAGTGTTCTGTGCTACACATGTAGATCTAGCTTAGCAGCAATGAAGTAAGATTTGTGTTGCTGATTTTTGGTTTTGTTTATTCCTATTGTAGTCCTTCCTAGAATTTCAGAAGTGGACTAGGCCCTAATACTTTCCACAGAACAGAAAGTCAGAAACAGTTTACGCTACAAATAACAGATAGTTTGTTGTGTGCACATTAATTCATACAGGTGAAAGAGGGTGAATGCTTTTTCTGTGTTGATGAGAAAATGCTTTATCTTAGAAAAAGATTAGCTGGGAGTAGTCATTGATATTTGGATTTGGTATCAACAGAAGAATCTGAAGTGAAAAATGAAGTTGTTATTCATATTATGACGTAAAAAGGAATAAATTTAATGAAGGGAGTGCTTTAAAAGAGTTCTTATTATGCTAAATTTTACATTATGACTAGCTGTGGACTATGTCAGAAATGTCAGGAAGAAAATCACAGAATCATAGAATCATTTAGGTTGGAAAAGACCTTTGAGATCAAGTCCAACCATTAACCCAGGACTGCCAAGTCTGTCACTAAACCATGTTGCTAAGCACTGCAAATAGGTGTTTTTTAAATACCTCCAAATATGGTGATCCCACCACCTCCCTGGGCAGCCTGTTCCAATGCTTGACCGCCCTTTCATTGAAGAAATTTTTCCCAATATCTAATTCCCAATATCAGGCAATAACATCCCCTCTGAGTCTCCTCCAGACTAAACAACCCCAGATCCCTCAGCTGTTTCTTTTAAGACTTGTTCTCTAGACACTTCACCAGCTTTGTTGTCCTTCTCTGGGCATGCTCCAGCACCTCAATGTCTTTCTTGAAGTGAAAGGCCCCAAATTGAACACAGTATTCAAGGTGCATAAAGTCCTATTATTTTGGAGAAAAGAAACTGTTTCAGCTTACCAAGACACATTTTCAGGGTGGCAGCTTATAAATGACAGTTTAATATGCAGTTATGGATTGAATAAATAATATAGCTTAGAAATAAATGTAGAGGGGGAAAAATAATGAAACTCAGTAAGAGAACATTTGAGAGGTAAGAAAGAATTATATCATGAGTGATCGCAGAAACTGAGGGACAGGAGACTTTCAACAAAAGGGTGGTTAAAGGCAGGTTTTAGAATAAACATGTAATACTGGTTTTAACTTTTCTCAGAGAAAGGATCTTAGTAAGAGTTATTTCAAAGAAAAAAATAGAAGACATGCAGGAGGGGTTAAAAAATGCTTAGGACACAAATGGAAGTCGGAATTTCCAGGTAGCAAAATTTCCTTGAAAAAGTGCATCCTAGTTGCTTTTAGGCGAAAGCTTGGGGAACTAGATAAGAAGAAATGGGTCAAACTTTTATATTCATGTTGATATTTTATTTTAAGTACAGGAGTGACTGAGTAGTATTCTTGTACTATGAGTGGAAACAGCTAGAGAAGCATAAGAATTTAATTTTAAGGGAAGGACAGAAATTAGGATAGGTGTCACAAGAGAAACTATATATATAGGTTGAGCTGATAAGAACTTAAGAAGGAGAACTGCATCTGTAACACTGGAAAGAATATAGAAGGAGGACTGAAAGAGAGAAGGAAGGCAAGTTCAATTCTGGATTTCATCAGTTTTCTCTGTGAGGGCATGAAAACTGTAACAAAATATACTGCTGATGTATTCCTCTAAGAAAGAGTTATTGATAACATAAAAAGACTTCCCTCACAGAGAATTGTGCTGCTCTGTGATCCCCTTGTTCTGTTTTGTACAAATAGCATGATAATTCCTCATCTAGATGTTAAATCACTCTGACTGGATGTCCCATTTAAAACTCCTTAAAGTGTTAAAAGTGGCAAAGTGTATCTCTCAAAATTACTGCTCCAGCTATTCTGCAGTCTCTTTTTACTACTGAATGTTGCCATTGTGTCAATATAATTTGCTTGTAAATATTCACAGTTGAAGAAGTACTCTGAAATTACTGAGCCTACATCAGATGCCACATTTGCCCTTGTTACCTCTAGGTATAATACATGTCTTTTAGAGTTGCAGGAATATAAGGTACTATGGATCTTTTGCAATTGAGAAAGGATGTGGGAAGAATATAACTGTTCTTCTGAATAAGCAAGAAAGACTGATGAAAAGTGTAAGAAAACGGTTAGCCCTGTAGTCATTTAGTTTGCACCCTATCTGAAAAGCCATTGGATTACCAACACAAACTATAATCTGGACAATGAAGAGAAAAACAGAGGTGGTTAAAAGTTTCGCTTCATGGAGTAATATGTGACTGAGAATTATGCAAATTCTACAGTAAACATGGGCCCAGATTAAGCCAAAATTTTCAGGATTCTTGAAAGACATTTTATTAACACTATTAATTTTTCTTAAATTAAAAATGTGATTATGAAGGAAAGCACTTGGAAAAAATGATCTTTTTCTTATTATTAAATCTTTTTTTTACTGAAAACTCATCTAGAGAAATACTTAAAACTTGGGATAAGTAAAAGCTGAAAGTCTCAATATGGTTACATTTTATGTGAGGCTATTGAAAAAACACCATATATAATCAGACATCTGAGAAAACACATGCAGATATACAATATACAGAGAGAGCAATAGTATAAACATACATATTTAGAAGCACATACACACTGATACTTACGTATACACACATATATTGATACAAATCTTGTTTGTGTCAAGTTTTATATTATCATAAAAATAAATATGAATGCTATGTTGTAATTTGACTTGGGCATTTTGATTCATGCTGCTCAAAGATCTGCTGGAAACAACTGAAGAGATTTGCTGTGAGTAGGAAATAGGAAATATATTAACTTCTCATATTTTGTTCTTGTTTGCAAAAAGCTATTAATATTGTAAGTTCTTCCTGTAGTACTGCATGAGGCAGATAGTTCTCCTTTTATGGCAGTAAGTCACAGGCTTACTTAATGTAACTTGAAACTTCTAAGGGTAAAGTTCTGTTGTCTGAGTAAACTAGTCCATTAGGCACTTCTGTATTTAATGGACAAGTATGTATGTCTTCAGTATATGAGTCATCTCACTCTGAAAAAAGTATCTAAAGTAGATGGAATGAGCCATCTCCTGAAGGTGCCTATTTAACTTTATCATCTGATGTCCAGGGGGTTTATATAGTCCCCAGATGTATTGTCCATGGGGAAACTGAGTGACTAAGTCTTAGATAGTTACCACTTGGGAAAATTAATCCAACACACATGAATGGGTTATTTTAAAGTAAGGGAGAAAACCTTTGCTCTGAAAATCTCATTTTCTGCTTTATTTCATATCTAATTTAATTCCATCTTCAGAATCTCAAGGAGTATCTTCTATTGGACATCAACTAGTGATACGATTTTTAAAAAATAATTATTTTTCTCTAGCTTTTTTTTTTTTAATTTGTACTTTCATGTCGGATTGCCAAGAAAATGTATATAACTATTAGCTCCATAATGCTGTGGGATACTTCTTTAAACACACATATTTATGTTACAACTTCATACTGCTGTTACATAGTAGCAAGCAATTAAATGCGTATGTTTAGTTAAGACTTGTATTTTACACTTGGATATGTTGTATTGCTAAGAAAAACAATTTCTGTGTTTGTATATACTGCCTTTAATAATCTGCAATATTAATTTATATATTAATTTTACTGTTCAAGTGTATCTAAACTTATAGAATTCTGGAATGATTTTTCATTTGTGTTCATGTGGACCAGCATTATGATTCTTGAATGTTCATTAAAGCTTGGTATTATTTTATTTTATTTTTTTAAAAAATTGTTACCTAGGGAATGGAACATGCACTTTAAATATGGTTAATATGTCTAGCAATTTGTATTATTTACGAAGAGGAAAGGAAACATCTATCATGACAATAATTATTGTATTTTGTCTGTGGTTATTTGATGAAATGAAATTTGTGTAATATCAGTGGTGTATTTTAAATCATTTACTAATAGAACAGTTAATTTACTCATCCCCTGACAGTCTGGATGGCAATATTGAGAAATGACTGTACAGTGTTATGTCTTCCCATCTTCATTTCAGATTTTAAATATTCCCTTTATAAAGAAAGGGGCATGTGAGGCAGAATGAGAAGGTATCTACCTGAACATATCTTTTAAAATTCTTCTCTGGAGAAGATACAATCTGTCACACAGCATATATTAATGTGATTAGAATATTTTTTTAAGAAAACTAAATTGTACAGCTACCACTGGGTTATACCTTGGGGTTTTGCTTAGAAATGTCATGGCAATCTGGAAAACTGATTGAAACATTCCCTTGAGTTAAACCTCGAGTTTGGTGTTTGAACAATGCTCAGTGAAACTCAGCTGTGATTTACAGGAACTCCATTATTTTGGGTTACTACCATAAAATATTCCTTTGCATATCTGACTTTGTTCTTGCAGTATACATGCATGCATAGAAAGGGCCAAAATTAATTTGGAGTGCAGTAAATGCAACAAATATGACCTGAATTTCAGCCCTGTTATTTATATCTATATATATATATATCTATATATATGTATCTATCTCATGGTGTTAGCTCAAAATGTTGGTAACCTAACTTTGAGTCTGAAAAGCAGTGTGTGATTTTTGCCATTTTATTGCCATCTGGGATGCTCAAAGCAGATGAATGGCTTTGCTCTTGTAATCATTAAATTAAGAGTTTTTAAAATCCAGAATAGATTTCTTGGATTATCTAGTTTTATCCTATGCATAAAACACAATACTATCCTGTAACGTTTATATCAGTGCTACTAAGTAAGGATATGTTTATCTGGATCCGCAAGCTACGGCAAATGGGAGGTGGGCAGGAGGTGGAGCTATAAGAAGAGAAAGAGATACCAACTTGAAAAAGCTGGTAGTTTTCTAGTTTCTTTAAAGGGAAACACAATCTAGAGGTCTTTAAGATCTAAGGAATTTCTCTTTTGCTCCCATTTGTATGTCCGGCTGACAGCAAGACTAAGCATGTATTTCAAAGGTGCTAATATGTGCACACACACATATACAGCTGGTCACACAAACACTGACAGAGACAAATGTCTTCATTGGCATGCACAGAAACACCAAGACCACTGAAACAGCCATGGACATCGCAGGCAGACAAATCCTCTTTTACCAGCTGGGCTGAAGGGAACAGAAGTTTGCTAAGATTGGCACAGATTCACACATGCTAATCCATGTGCTCCCACAACCTTCCAGGTTCATGGCTTAGGACTCAGCCCCCAGATCCTAGTCCGTCCAGGTACTGGTCCCCTGTGACCAATGGCCCTTTTTCCAGTTGGCCCTGACTTCACCCTGCTCACCAGGCAGCCCATGCTGATGTTCGCTGGTGGTCACACATGTTCTCACACTTGGGACAGAAGACACACTTGCACAATAAACAGTCAGGAACAGTGTTTAAAAAGAACAGAGGACAGGCTGTGGTGGTTAGGTGCAGGGCTTAGTAAAAGAGGCTCAACTCTCTATTTTCCCACTTTTTTCTCCCCTATCCACCATGATCCCTCCCCTCACCTGCTTTTGGCCCAAAATGTCCCACAAAAAGTTTTGCAGCCTACAAATGCCATTTTAAAATCTCATATTAAGTTTTACATAACTTCACAAATTCCCTCAAATAGTCCACAGTAAATTTCTACTCTCCATGAGACCCAAGAAAATCTTCTTTTCCCCATTCTAACCAGTCACTAAGTTCTGGTTGAACTGCTATGAGATTTGGGTGGTACATTCAATGGCCCATCTATGAGAAACTTGAGTTGTCTTTGTTACTGTCTCCACTAAATCCTGATCATTAAAATGTGTGTGTGTGTGTATAATTTATCACTTCTCTCATTTCTTGTGTTTTCTTTCGACACTGAAAGGTCCTTGACTAGGTATCTTCATAAACCAAGTGTCCTTACATTCCAGATACCCTTACAATCTCTGTTTACTAGGTATGATTGAGTTGCGTTAACATAAATGTCTAATGCCATTCAGACAACCCCAGGGATCCAGTATTGTTAAGAAAACTACAAAAGAAATTTATCGAGAGCTTCTGAAGGTGCACATGAAGTCTAGAAAAGATAACGTCCAACACCTAAAGGGGCATGAGGGTCCTATGTGTAGAAAACTGAGTCAAGCACAGTATATCTAGCTTCAAGCCTGAATCATTGGTTTATAATGTATATGATAATACTGAAAGAAATATTGTATTAGAGGTCTCCACAATCACTTAAGGTAATGAATGTCTTAGCCTGTTTCTTTTTCTTGATTTTCTGTGCATTCTGCCTGAAGATCATGGTCAAACTCTTAGTTACAGAAATGCAGAAAAAGTAACTTAATTCTGTGTCTTGACCTTTAAGTCTTTTTATTTGTATTGTGTTCCAGTATATATCTTCCTTTCTAGATGTGTGATTTATATCTGATGGTTTGCAAAAAAACCCAACCATACTGTTGACATATATCACATCTTATTAGGAGACCTCCCTTTTTTTGGGGAGGAAATGCTGCTGTACTGTATGTGCTATTAGAATACATCATCTATTTTATAACTTCTACTGCTGCTATACAAGGATACTGCTTCCTGCAAGAAATAAGGTTTATCTTTCCCATTCTGCCGTAAACAGTTTGCAATTTTGAACATACATGGTGCGTCATTGGATTTTACATAAAAAATTAAAGTGTATGTCTCTGAATTCTATAAATCAAGCATCCATATTTTGCAGCTAAAGGCAAAATGAAAGGTGTGTCAAAACAAAAAGTCCTGCTGCCAAGATAATTCAATACTAAAGTCAGGAAATTTTTACTAGTTTTTAGAAAAATTCTAGTATCTTAATTTTCTGAACCGTGATTCATAATGAAATGCATGAATTTAATCCTTAGCTTAATTACATTGATGTTAACCATGTGATAAGTAAATCTAATTCTACATTTTCTCATAGGTGTGCAGTTCACCTTCTACACGTTTCATTTGGAAGATCATCATGACTACTTACTAATAACAGAGAATGGCAGTTTCACACAGCCATTAGCACGTCTGACTGGCTCAGAGCTTCCTTCACCTATCAATGCTGGTCTCTATGGAAATTTCAGGGCTCAGCTGCGCTTTATTTCAGATTTCTCAATATCATATGAAGGATTTAATATTTCTTTCTCTGGTAAGGAAATACCTGTCATACCGGGCTTCTGAAAAATATTTTTTTCAATATTTTATATTAAGGAGGTGAGAAGTTTAAAATTGAAGTGATTTTGATGAATACATGTACTGTATTGTAAAATTGTACAAGTTGTTTCCTAAGTGCAGCAATTCCAAAGCAAGCAAATCTCTGTGCCTCTGTATAGACATTTCCGCTACGTGATAAATATCATGGCAGTAAACTCTTAAGACACATTATCAAGCGAGGGAAGGAAACAGAACTAGTCTAATTTCAGTTAGTGAAATGCCAGATAAGCACAAGTGTCAATTATTTAGGCATTTATACTGGGTCATTGTTGTCATTTGTTTTATGTACCTGGGACGTTTATGGCTCTTACAAGAGTGATAAAGCATGTTGTGTTACGCATCTTAAAAACATTGTGAATGTATTCATTAGTCTTACTTTTAATGTAGTATAATTGCCAATTTACCATTTACACATTCATTTTGGTTTTAAATCTGAAATCTGGATTGACAGTCAGATGGAAATACACAGAAATTACTAGACTGCAAGATGACAAATATGACTGTTAGAAAACATGCTGTTCTCACTCATACAAGCTGAGTTGCTCTCTTGTTTTCAGAGTATAATCTTGAACCTTGTGAAGATCCTGGGATCCCACAATTTGGTAACAGGATAGGATTTAATTTTGGAGTGGGAGATATTCTGACATTCTCCTGTTCATCTGGATATCGTTTAGAAGGAGCTTCTGAGATTATTTGTCTTGGTGGTGGCCGACGAGTATGGAGTGCACCTCTGCCAAGGTGTGTGGGTACGTGGTCAGCTGCTTTCATTTGCTTGTATGTGTAGTCATTGTCCATGGATCTGCAGATTTACAGCATGGAAAAGCATGGTAATACACCTCTTACTTTTAAATGTACTGTCACATTCTCCATATTTCCTTAGTCAAATTTATTTAATATTTACTTAATGTATTTAGTATTACAACTATCAGTGCACTTCATAGTCTGTACTTGAAAGAATTTTAAAATGAGGGCACAATGCTTACTCTTATTTTGATTAGTACGTTAGGAAAACTGGTTATAAATTTATACCAGCATTTACCAATTCAGATGCCAAATAATTGACTTTTTTTTGTAATTGCAAGCTTCCAAGTGATAAGTGTATTACAAAATCATTTAAGTGTAGTTGTAGCATATAGACCAGAGTTACTTCATAAAATCAGGTCCATGTATAGGAGTGCAGTCAACCTGGGCTTTGTAAGTTTGAGAACTGTATCCTCAGAATATCCTCAGAACAGTTATTCTGGTTTTAATATGGTAACTAAGATAACTGAGAGGAAACACTTTCTGGTGGTTCCTAACACTCTACTCACTGTAGAGGTAGCCTACATACATAGCTTTGACTAGAAACTTAACTTTTAATGGCTGATGTTTTCTGAGCTGAATTCTTCCTAAATGCCTTGATTTTAAATTCTGTTGAAAACTGTTAAAAACCCACAATCTATAAAGAGTAGGATAGTTACTTAATTGTCTTATTTATGAGTATATGCTATTTTGAAAGGTTTATATATGAAAATATCTGTATCGATGTGCATTTAAGTATTTAATTTTTTCATACTGAATTGTACAGTAAAATATAAGTTTCAGATATTGATTGTATAATAACTATTGATTGATTATGTGCTTGCTTTTATCCAGTGTTAGTTACTGTATCAAAATTTTAATATCCAAACTATTCCTGTGCTCACTTTGGTATAACAAAAGTTCTGAATTTGGTATATACATTAATGTATGTATGTAAGAGATGATTTAGAAGCTGAGTCAGTGTAATGCATAAATAACAGTTATTTTTGTGTTGGGGTTGATGAATTTTTAACCATACTAATAATGAACAGTTGTGAAGACGGGTTAAATTTTAGTAATAAATTTCTGGAAGTTAGTATACTGGAAATGAATTGGTAAATTATCTGCAAAGAAGAGCTTGTGCAGAAGCATAAATGAAAAACATTGTTATTTAGTTTTCATGACATAGAAAATAATGTTCATGTTTGTGTTTGGGGGGGGTGGGAATTAAGAGAAGAGCTGGAACACAAGGAGTAAATTCTTTTCCAGTCAATGTATTTTCTCCTTATCTTCAAAACTGAAAGATGATTTCCAGTAGAATGACTTAATCAGCCATTCCCCGCGCCCCCCCCCCCCCCCCCCCCCCGGCCCCGTAAATATGGTGCTTTTGTCAATAATATAAATATACCGCCTTTGTCAATATGGTGCTTAATTTATATAACATAACAATGAAATTCAAACAACTGGAGAGTAGAAATTCATGTTGACCACTTCTATTAGATTCAGAAAAACACACATTGTTACTGTTGCTTGTCTTTGGCATTTCCTGCCAAAGTGATTCATGAGCTTTAATACTTCTGATTTTATATACACTTTCACGTACACACAACCTCAATGGGAACCAACCACTATTCATAGTATTTGTGTTCAGCTTGTCACTGCAAGAATATGATATAAGACAGAAATAGATAAACTGGAACAAGTTTGGTGGTGGGCCACAAAGATGGTTGGAAGCTGGAGTACTGATCCAGTGGTGAAGGCTGAGAGAAACTTGTCTTTTCAGCCTCAAGAAAAGAAAGCCTTGCGAGAACCTAATAGCAGTTCTCAGTAGCTGTGAGATCATTAAGAGGATAGAGCGAGATTCTTCATGGTAGATTATGACAGAAAAATGAAAGGAAAAGGCATAAACTGAAGTAAGAGTTTCAGACTGAAAATAAATGAAACCTTTTCACAAAGAAAATCTTGAACAGTGGAACATATTGCCTAAAGAGTCTATGCAGTTCCCATCCTTGGAGGTTTTCAAGATCCAACTGGTTGAATCCCTGAACACCTGCTGTGACATTTGGCTTGAGCCTGCTTTGACCAGGAGGCCAGACTAAAGACCTCCTAAGGTCCCTCCCAACTTGAATTTCCCTATGTTCTTGATCCTATTTGCTCTTGATAAGTATAGTTGAGTCCTGTGGGTCATGATATTTTGTCTGTTTTCTTAGTAAACGTTTATAACTAATACCTGTGCACTTTTGTTACATATCTTAGGTTTCTACTTTCAGCTATGTCTTAGTCCTTTGATAGTACAAGTTTCATAATTTTTAACTCATTTTGTGGTCTTTTCACGTGTCAACCATTTTGTTTTCTTTAAAACAAAACTTTGTGGATAAGGCAGTTCACTACAGAATACCCTTCCAATAGGTGATGGTGGGTAAGACTGCAGTAGTCTTGGTCTCCTTTGCCAGTGGCGACCTCCTAACAGTGTTTTTGCTGACATGCACAATCAAAGCCTGTTTTGTATCCTCAATCACTGTCAGACCATCATGCCAATCTTCATGTTATATTGCATATTTGTTTAACTTCATGCAACAAAACCCCACTAGTATTCTGGATGTAGTACTGTTCTTAAATATTTTTGGATGTTCTGAACACACGAAAAAATATAGTCACACTTTTGGACCGCAGCGTCACCACACAGAACCTAGAGGACACTCACTAACATGTAGTATTTGTTATAGACATGCTCAGGCTTCTCTAGATAGACTTAGCTCTGAGCAATGTAGACGGATGCCATATTTCACCACTTAGCCTGCAATCCAGGGGTCCCTCCCAGGGGTGGATGCATTTAGCAGTGTAGACACAAATAATGTGTAAATGTGCTTCATTAGCATATGATAAAAGTGCTTCAATTCACATGATAGTCACAGTTCTAGTCATGTGATGTCAGATAGTGTTTGCAGCCTTCAGAAAGAATAAAGGAAAAATTAGGGTGTCAGAACAATCGGTGTTATCTATGACTGATTCCTGGTTCCTAGTTGACATGGTCCTGATTTTTTTCTGATTTTAAGACTCTTAAGAAGCACAGAAGTTATGACCAATAAGAATCAATTTTTCTGGTGGTGTTCATATGTCATTCATGGGCTATAAGTGGACTTTGCAGTATATTGGACTACTGGTAATACTGAACTTGACTAAATGCAAAATTTGAAAAATCAATGGAATCATAAATATCTTTTGAAAATTACTTAAACAGGAAGAGGCTGAATTTAATGGATTAACAGTATTTTACTGGTCAATGTTTACTATTTTTTTTTGTTTCCAATCCTTAAAATACACTGTGATTTGGCTTATCAGATCCATTAGATTGCTTGAAATTTGCCATGCAGTTAAATAAAATAATCCTCATTCTTATAACTCATTTTGGTAGTACATGTTTATAGGTTCATGTATTCAGTGTCTCTTCTGGTTATACCTATCTCTTCTACCATTTTTTACCTGGCCAAAACTCTAGGTAAATTATCACTCTTCTCATCTCCCTCTTCCACCTCGGGCAGACATAGCAAAAGGCTAGCCCATCAGTTAAAACAGTCGTCTTCATGAGTCAGAGTTTCATACCAGCATTCATCCAGTGCTCTATGTGCTGTAAAGAAAAATAGTAATTTAGTTTTTTCATTACAATTACAGACAATTAACATATAAAAAACTTGCCAACTTTTTTTCAATAAAACTGAAAATATTTTCATGTGAGATCCTATTAATTAATTAGTTAAAAAATATCTGTAAGAAGAAAAAGTGAAGAGTATGCATGCTAAAAATTGATCATATAATTAAATTAATGTTTCAAATTTTGTATTAGTTCTATCCTGCTTTAATATGTTAATTAATGATCTGGAAGTGAACTCAATGATAGCATTTGATTTGAATAGCTACAACCAGAAGAAAATGTTGAAGAATCTGAGAAACATTATAAGCTAGATGAATGAACAGATAAACCGTATAATAAAATAAATGTAAGGTTGATAGATGCCATGAATGGGAAAGAAGAAAAAACTCATTGCAGTTGTACTTCTCAGTAATTCTAAATGAATGGCTTTACTTAGGAAATTGACCTAAAAACACTGAAAACACAATAAAAATGATATGGCTATTTGTATAGAAGACTGGGGACAGAGACTGCTTGCAGTAATTAATAGTTTCACCTAAAATATTTCCAAATCTATTGCCATAAAAATACTCTAGAGCTTGTAGGAGTTCAGAGGAGGGTTAGGAACAAAGATAATGAGATTGTACACATTTTAATATTAAAAGAGAGATGATGAAAGTGTCTTTCTATAATAAATGGCAAAAGTAAACTAGATGAGGAGATTCAGTTCTCTTTTCCATTAGTGCAAGAAAAAGGACCATTTAGCAGAAAATAATACTTTAAAAAAGTAAACCTATTAGAAATAAGTAATTTTCCTGTCAAGATTAGTTAAATTGTGGAAATAGTTCTGGTTAATGATATAAAGAAACTAAAAAAGCAATTGTAGATATAGGTGGATAACATTATTTGGAATTCTTGCCAGAATATTTATCAAGCGAAGGCGGCCAATGTGCTGAGTCCTGAAGCAAAGTAGCTAGTCATAAGTGCTAAACCAAATAATTTACCATTGAATCAGAAGCCATCTTCCTCTTCTTGCTCAGAAGTTGGATATAAATTATGTATTTTAATTAATATAATTATTTTTCAATTTATGAAGATACTATTTTTTCAACACTGAATTTGAGATTATGATTTAAACCCCAAAATTTTTAAATTTAGATTTAATAAATATAAAAGTAGTGTTCAAATAACAAACAAGTATTTGTTACTGAATTTGTAAAGACGAACTACTGAAATGATGACATCTGAATTTCATAGGACTGATACGGTGCTGGAATAATTTTTATAGCAAGTCTTTTCTACAATTACAGAAATATTTTCAGTATTTTTATTTAGCTGGTTCTGTTAAATGGCTAATAGCTCTAAAGTTGAGTAACTGTTACAGAATTAATACTGCTATTTGTAAATCCTGATGAACATGGTAATTACAAATGACCACATTCACTAGTTATGTGATTAGTAGAGGTTCACAAAATACATGTGTCTTGTTTATATAGCTGTACAGCGTTCCTGATATCCTAAAGTTACCTTTATAGTAAATGTACGTATTCTCAGTATAGTTAAGTCCACTATATGATTGAGCTCATTTGGGGGGAGGTGTCTGTAGTCACTTGTGAATTGTATCACTTGTGTTTCCAGTATATGCCTTGTAGTTTTAGTTAACTAACAAAAATGTTAACATACTGCATTTTTTTATTTTTAATTTGTTTCACTTTCGTTGGCTGGTGTTTTAGTATCTAAATGAATGTTCCTTTTCAATACATCTAGAGATGTGTGAAGAATAATATTGTGTGAAGAAAAAATCATAGTAATAATTGAGAAATTGATCATTTCGTGATTAAATTCTGAAATCTTTTATATTTATTTAAATATACTCTCTCATGATTAGCAAGCAGTATGTTGTGGTTTAACCCCAGCTGGCAACTAAGTACCGGGCAGCTTCTGGCTCACTCACCCCTCCCCAGTGGGAAGAGGAGAATTGGAAAAAGGTCGGGGAGGGGGTTGTGTTGGGTGGGGGTTTTGTTGGTGGTGTTGTTGTTGGGGTTTTTTTGTGTTGTTGTTTGTTTGTTTGGTTTTTTTTTTTAAAAAAAGAGACCTTACAACTTTCAAGCAGAAGAGACACAGGCAGTACTCACATTTTTATATCTTAATGTATTGTTATTGTAATGAAGCCAGCCATACTGGTGAGCTATTCAAAGTTTTTGATCTACTGTTAGCATCTTTCTGTGCAGTTGATTAATAGTCATAAAACATTTTTGTTGTTGTAGTTTTGTTTTGTTTTCCTTATTCAGGCAAATTCCTCAATTTTTCAAAAACATTCAGAAATGCACATGATAGGAGACAAGAAAGAAAGGAAAAGTAGTAGCAGGAAATTTTGCTCTAGACTACTTTTTTGAGACTGGTTTAGGGTTGGATATTTCTAATAGTTTGAATAGTCTACAAAATGACTATGAAATAGTCTGAATGTCATAAGATCTTAATCTACGTGAATGGGTTGACCCCAGCTGACTCATGAATACTCAACCCAGATGCTTGCTCACTCCACTGAGCAGGATGAGGGAGAAAATAGGAAGGTCAAAAGCAAGGGGGGGGCGGAGCGGGGAAGGGCAACCCCAAAACCATGAAGTTGTGGGTCAAAATAAAGATAGTTTAATTAGTAATGGGAAAAAAAGATAGAAGTGATGCAAAGGCAGTCACTCACCACCAGCAGACTGATGCTCAGTTGATCACCAAACAATGAGTTCTTTGAAAATAACTTCTCCAATTTTATTGCTGAGCACGACACTCTATGCCATGAAATATCTCTATGGTCGATTCAGGTCAGCTGTCACAGCTGTGTACTCTCTCAGCCCCTTGCCTACTCACTGCGGGGGCAGCCTGAGAAACAGAGAGGGCTTTGATGTCGAGCAGGCACTGTTCAGCAGTAGTTAAAACATTTGTGTTATCAACATTCTTTTGGTCACAAATCTAAAACACATACTGTATAGGCTACTATGAATTAACAGCATCCCAGCCAAACCCAGTACAATCTGTAAATAAATGGATGTATCTAATAACTAAAATACATAAATAAATAAAAAATTAAAAAGGTCAAAAACCTTTAAATTGCTTGCTTTGAACTCCAAAATGGACAGTGGATCTCTTTTTGGTTTTTTATTGAGTAACAGATTCTTGGAAAATATTTGAAGTATGAATAGTTGTTCACTTCTAGGTTTTTGTAGAAGCTTTGATTTTCCTAGAAGGAAAACCTAAACTCTGGATTAAGTCCTAATTAATCAACACTTTCAACAACGTCTTAGGCGCATGTCTCAAGGTTGTGATACAATGTGCAGGTATCATCTTAAGTTTGTGAATTTGTGGTTCTGATGCTTTCAGAGTTAGATATCTCTGCCTAGTGCTCTCTATCATTTTTACTGCCATAGTTAGCTTACAAGAAGCAATTTAATTTCTTTTAAATGTGTTACAGACAGTAACAAACAAGCGATTATTGTTGCTTTAAAGGGAAAATAATGAAATAGATAAAATTAAACATTTCTGATAATCAGTAATGGAGTGAAGATGATTTCAGATCTGTAAGAATACTATTATCCTTTAGTTTCATGTTTTATTCAAACACTAACTATATGCAGTGTTCTTATTCAGCACACACACTGCTTTCTTGGAATTACCTTTATTTCTAGTGAAATATAAGAAGTGGTCTCTTTTATGCCAGGATTTCTCATGTCTTTTTTTTTCTCTTCCCTGATGTCTTCCATTTTCTTTTTTCTTTACTTTTTTCTTCCTCTCCTTATAAGGCTGTCCAATAGCCAGGTTCCATTACCTTTCATTATAACTGTCATGTCAGAGTTTCTAACCTGTAATTGTTTCTATGTCTATGTAAAGAAAATAATCTGATCTCTTCATAGCTTCCCAGTTGTGTAGGGCCTTTTCCTTTGGCTTTCTCAGGACCATACAATCTCTTTCCAGTCTCCTAACCCTTAACTGGAAGACACTGATTTTAAAATCTTCTTTTCTTGTGCATATAAGCTACTTGCATTTATGTTTCTCCTTATAACATTTTCTGTCCATTTATTTCAGTTAGTCATAAAGTCTCTGATGTTCTGGTCATACAGAATTCCAAGGACAGTCCTTACAATTATGAGAAGGAGACAAGCACACACTAAAAATCTATAGACAAATCCATTCATTTATGTTATGTTCATTGCACACTTATCAGATAATATTGTACATGGATCTTTGCTGGTAAAGTTTTTTGCTACGTTGACAATTTTTTCCTGTTTACTGATGTAGCTTCTTTGCAAAGCTTGAATTAAGGTGCTTTTCAGGAAATACCTGGTGAGTGAAAAATAGAAATATCTGAAAGGTTATATTGTATCAGAGAAAAAATAAATGCAGTGAACTGAAACACAATTATGGGACCAATGGAGTGAAGATTCTACCACAGATATGTCTGCAGTAATTTGCAAAGTTACTTAATTAGCAGGAGAGACATTAGCTACCCTCTGCATATCTTATTCCATATTGCCATTAGAGTCTTGCTGCAAAGCTTTATCCATTTCTGTGCAGACAAAAAAAAATTTAAGACAGGTTATTTTTAATAGTTTTGGGGTTTAGAAAGTGTTCTTTTGCTAGTTTTAACTAAGTTTTTTTTTAGTATGCCCTATGTTTTGGCACCATGAAATTTCAGTTTAAGAAATGTAGTATTCATTTGTAAATTTCTTATTGATTCCTCTCAGAACAAAGTAATCCTTATCTTTCTTTTGTTTTTCAGAAGTAAATTTATTCATTCAAATATTTATCCTATCATTCTGCATATTTTGTAGTTCTGTTATTTTCTTCAGGGATAAGATATCCTGACCAAAGCAAAATACAGCCAAAATACAGCTAACACCATCAGTTATCATAATGGCATTATAATATGATAAGCACTTCCTTAACATTTCTTATGCATTTTAATATTCTATATAAAGTTTTAACTGTTCCTGTTCACTGTGTGGAAATTTTCAGTAAGTGCCAACAGTTCTCAAATTATTTTGTGTTTGTTTGTTTGTAAGAATGTTATATTTAGTTTAAAGGCAAACTGTGCACATTGGTTGTTTAAGTTGTCCTAATATAGAGTGTGGTTTTTAATACATTTTACATTGTTAATACTAATAGAGAAGCTCATTTGTCATGCTATTTCTCCATCCTCCTTTGGTCAATTGCAATGCAGCAGCATATTGTTAAAAGTGTATGGGACGACTCCTCATTCTTGTCAGGTGGAGCAATTAATTATGAAAAATAATTGTAATAATGTAAATGATTTTTTCTAACAATGATTTCTTTTGCATTTGGCCATTTTAGTAGAAACATTAACTTGCTGAAAAATTATGTATAGTTCCTGAAAGCAGGACTTTCCCAAATCTGACAGTAGATTTCATTATAACATAAACAATGCAGTCAGATAACAGACAAAAAAGTATGTGCAAAGTATATCAAAAGTCAATTTAATACACAGTCACGTGAATTTTTGATGTTCAGATCAATTCTGATGTAGATGCATGTACTGCAGATACATAGTAAGAAAATGCAGTTAGTCATTTTTGAGTCTATGGAAGGAAATTTCTTTTGGAACAATATCAAATAAAAGTAAAAAACACTTTTCTTCCTGATTGAAGAAGACAATGTTCCTTTCATTTTATCCGTCAGAATAGGGTTCCCTGTACTTAACTCTGTCAGGATACCAAAACCACCTGGAAAATTTTGATGAGCTCATAACTCAGGTTATTCAGAGAAAAAGAATGCTTCAGTCACAACCTAATCCTTCCAGGATTGTCTTGTTATCTGCTCTTTTGACAAGGGTACATTTTCTTATGTCTGCCATCAGTTGAAGAGGTAGAACTTCTGAAGATTAACAGTTTTATAAGAAACAGTTTGTTGAGCACTGAATTTAAATACACATTCCAAAGTAACTGTTGATATGCAGTCTGCTACCGCTGTTGGTTAAAGATAAAGTCATCCTTAGAATGCTTCCACTTATTTGCCCAATCAAGCTGCTGCAATGTGCTTAGTCTCCTAACCAAGAGATAACATCTTTTTGAAAAACAGAATTACTGTTTGTGGCTCTTATGTTTTGATTCCAAGGGGTTGTTTTGAAGAAGATAATGGCTGAATTTCAACCTGTAGCAGCATGTCAATTATTTTTTTTTCCCCCCGATAATATTTATTGGTGAGGATTTCATCAGCTGAATTGTGAGAAACCTTGCAAAATACTCTTAAAAGAGCATTTTTTTAAAGCAATTCATTAAATAATTGTTTTTGAATGGTTAAATTACCCAAACAGATGCATTTAATTCCTTGGTTACAATAACAAAGGCATTTTACTTCATTACAGCATTTAAATACACTAATAAATAGTAGTTTAAACTCATCTGGTTTATGATGGAAAGGTAGAATGAACACACATTCATAACCTGAGGCATAACAGTAATTTCTTATCAAAATTTTATTTATACTCATTTTATCAGTATTTTCCTTTCATTATTTTTCTTTAAGTTTTTGTTTATTTTCCTGTCTAGTACTGACATGATTCTATATTTTTGCTAAAGTCCAGAAACAGTGATTTATTTCAATCTTAGTGTTACATCCTTGTATTTTATATAAACCTGAATTAGAGCCTTTGTAAAAACATAACTGTATGTTAGAATATTTTCCCAATTTTTTTTTTCCCTACAAGCAAAATGTGTAGGGTAGATTCTAAGTTTCAGCTGAAATAAGTGTATTTTGGGGGGTATTTTTGTTTGTTTGTTTTTTAAGCTCTGTCACTAAAACAACCTGAATTTCCTCTCTGTTGAATAGGGAATGTTACTAAAATGCAACAGTATAAGCCAGTGCAGAAACGTTTGTCATTTGTGGTAACAGCTCTAATGGTCACAGCCTTTCTGTTCATCAACGATTTTTCCTTCTGAAATAGTTTTATCCCTTTTCTCTCTTCTATATTTCCCTCTTTACATATTTTCCATTAATTTTATCCTGATTTGCCTCTTCAGTCTCTTTATCTGTCACTCACTGTAATGCTTGTTAAAATTCTATTCCAAACACTTTAAACAAATGACATGTTTAATAAATGTATTTATTTTGAACTTAAGAACTCTATTAACATTTTTTCCCTGACACTTTTTTACTCAACACTTAACTGCACATAGTAGTATTATGGGGTTTTATTTATGCTGTCATATTAACATCAAAGAATAGAGGGCAACCATAGGTTACCAGAAGTTCCATGTAATTTTAAGCAACTTAGCTGCGTGTTCATGTTTATAGATAGAAGTGGAGATTGGCAGATAGAACTACCTACGGTATAGTTTTGAAAGTCTTACAATATTAATCACATATCTTCCCTGTTTGATTCAGCACTTACTCAGAATTATACTGCTGTTTTTCATGGGTTTGGTGTTTTGTGGTTTGTTTTGGGGTGGTTTTGTTTTGTTTTTTGGGTTTTTTGGTTTTTTTTTTTTTGTTGTTGTTGTTGGTTGGGGTTTTTTTAGTCATAAATTGCACTGGCAGGAGGCAAGTAGAGAAGCCAAGCAGTAACTGTTGATTTTGTGAGAATCCCTCTGAGAAGTGTACAAAAGCAGCTACTATTGTGGGCTGCAGTGTGTTCTTCAGTGTGTGCTTCTGTGGAACTTTAATTATATAACTGAATGCTATGGGAGAAATTCCTTTACATGTGGTTTTCAAGACTGCTGTTACTAAACTTGCTTTCTTGTCTGCTATCACGAGGATTGAGATCACACATAGAATCACAGAATGGTTTCATTTGGAAGGGGCCTTTGAAGATCTTCTAGTCCACCTCTCTGCCATGGGCAGGGACATCTTTCACTAGATCTGGTTGTGCAAAACCCTATCAAATCTGACCTTGGCTACCTCCAATGATGGAGCATTCACAATTTGGAACACAGCATTCTCCCTCTAAAGTAAGAAAAGTACAATCAGATTGGTAAATATTATGACATGAAAAATTGCCTTTCTTTTAAAGAGGAAATATAGCATTGTTCTCAAATATTAGTTAATGTCGTAACAGATAGCTCACTGCTGTGGTTCAAATTCTTAAAAATTGCTTTGAATTACAGTTCTGACAAAACCAGGTTTTGGATCAACTTAATACCATAATTACCTTGTGCCTTTTGACTTTTCTTTCTGTCTGGAATGGGAAAGGATATCCCACAAACTTGAAATTACAATCATCTTACTCATATGTGTTATAAATCAAACTGACCTATGCATCTTCAGAGTAGCAAATAACCATTTATTTGAGAATTAAATAAAAGGATAGACATGATCCTGTGGACTAGAAGGTTTTCTGCTTCTGCCTAGATTATATATATCCAGCTGTTCTAAGACAAAGTGATAACACCTGAATTATTTGAGTATTTGTTCTGTATGGCAATCTATTTAAACGTAGTCATCAAGCGTTTCTTCTGCTTTAGTCTGTTCCTGATTTGACTTTCTGGACAATGTTTGTTTTAGCTGCGTAGACAGAACAGTTAATCAATGGGGTTTTTTTCATTTAACGTACATATTTCATATACAAAATATGTATTTCAGTATTCTGGATTTTGCTCAAACAAGTCTGGGGAGGAATTTATAATAATGCTAGTAAAGAACAGTAGCTCTTAAAATAGATATCATGGATTGTTTAAACATCTTTTCAAACCATTAAAAGTACCACACAGTTTTGCACAATACAATTACTTATTTTGTGAAATTATAAACTAATGAATTTCCCTGTTCAAAAAGACTGGGCTGCATGCTTATAAGATTGGGTAAGATAAATGGCAAGAATATTGAATTGATCTTGAAAAACAAACATAAACCCGGAAATTTTAGTGTTACAGTTAAATTTAAAATTAATCTAAATATCTTAAAAAGAGAGGAAATTCTCTTGTCCTTGCACTGTAATGACCACATATCAGGACTAAATAAAAAGGAAGGAATTATAATAGTTTGTCAGCATTGATTTTAAATACCTGGCATCTCAATACAAAAAATGTCTTAATTAAAACTATGTTAGTCCAAAATATAATAGTAAATGAAGGTTAGTTATTAATGCCTAATATAGCCCTGCCACAATTTTATGTTTTGGTTTGTTTTTGTTTTGTTTTGTTTTGGTTTTGTAATTAAACTTAATCATTAAAATCCTTAGTTACAAAGTTTATTTTTTGGAATAATAATAGTATTACTTGGAAATGCTTTGTTATACTAATTTTTAATTCTTAATCTTAAACCTAATGCTTTTTTATACTAATTTTTAACTCTTAATCTTAAACCTATTTCATTCCTTCTTCTGTCCTCCTCCTTTGTCTATTTTTTTTTTTTTTTCTCCTGGGAGTTACTATTGTTTCTACTTGTTTATTAATATTTTTTTTTCTATTGTTCATCTGGTAGATATAGTTTAACCCTTTTTCTAATGTAATTTATATCTTTAGCTATGTTGTTATTTTATTAAATGTATATTAGATAAAAAATGTTTTTTTCATTAATTTGTGAGAGAATGTGTGTATCTGCATGTATGTATATTTATACATGTGCATGTATATAAAATATATACACATATAAACTTCTAGAATACTTTTACTTTCATTTCATTTGCAAGTCTTTATGAATTTCTGTGTTGGAGAAGTAAAAATAAGTGTATTTCCTCCAAAACAAAATTCAAGAAAGATCCTTTAAAACATTATACTTACAGAATGTGCCATTAATATAACTCTCCATATTATTTAACATACCTTTATTAAAGTACTGCCATTTAGAAATATTCTTGTAAACTTCAATCACTGTCATGAATGTATATTTAGAACTAGATTTTAGATATCAATAAATGTTAATAATGCTGAACTAGATTGCATTAACATTCTCATTACCACCATTACTAAAAATGTTTATGTTTGCCATTAAAATATACCCTAACATTCTCTTTTAATTGCAGCTGAATGTGGAGCCTCCACGACAAATAATGAAGGAATCTTACTGTCCCCCAATTATCCTCTTAACTATGAAAACAACCATGAATGTATTTACAGCATTCAGGTGCAAGCAGGGAAAGGAATCAATATTTCTGCCAGAACCTTTCATTTAGCCCAAGGAGATGTTCTTAAGGTATGTGATCATGTAATTTATTTGTTATTTCTAATCTTGTATTTCCTCATGTTGTTGATCTGTCTGTGATAGTACAGTATCAGGTAAGTTTATATTAATCATATTTTCGAAAACATGTATCTAAACCAGTTCCATTTCTACAGTTAAAAATTGGGCCACCTGAGGTGTTTCCATAATATCTTTCTTGTATCATATATTTATGACCACATGTATTTAAAAAAGAAATTAAAACTGTAAACCAAATGTTGCCTTAATGTGTATTCGTATTCTATTTTTAGTGTTAAATATTCATCAGTTACTTTTTTGGTGAATTCTGTTTTCTTCCTTAGCATCATGATAGCCTAAGCTGTGATATAAACATAATAAATATTACACCCAGAAGCTTAATTTAATGAACTGTCTACATACTACATTTTGCACAAGAGGTTTCTGCTTTAAATGACTCGAATCTTGTGTGTTATGTAACATCTCCTGCAAAATGATAATCACAGCAATTACATGTGAAAAGAATTTTTGCATTAAACAAAGACTCAATAAAGGGGAAAACAGTATACTAGAACCTTCCACATTTGTGTAGAGTGAATTCACCCTATAAAGTCAGTAGCATTTACTTTCTTTTGTTCATAGATTTTATTACTGTACTGCCCAAAATATACCTTTCCAGATGTGTACATTGCTTAGTCAACTACATATTCAAAACTGGTAATGATCAGGGTGAGTGTCTTTTAGCACATACCATTTAAATGCAATAAAATACCCATAGAAGGGATTAAATAATTGTTTAATTTTTCAGAATAATCAATTTAATTAAACTTACTTCTCTGAATTCAAAGGAACAAGAAGTACCATGGCAATCATATCTGATTCAAAAACAAAAAAAAGTTTTTCTGCCGTATTCTGCGATGTAGTTACTAAAATGAGGATTATGGTCACATATCTTTCTAAGAAACTACTTCAATTCAGACTGGGTTTTATTTTATCTAACTTTAGCCATCTGAGCATTAGGTTGGGATTTTTGTACTTAGATGTCAGACATGGGCACTTCCAAACAGGAGTTAATTATACCTTTAAGGCATAAGCACACCTAAACAACCAATGTAACATGAAATCAGGCAGTAAGTGTGGGGGAGCAGAAGTTTATTTAAAAAAAATATGTATTATGTTCTTATTAAAACACAAGAAAAACAAAATAAACCAAAGGCTACTAGATGCCCAGCATGCGCAGTTATGTTTATTTTATTTTGGCCTCACTGCATGCTTCAAAGATTTACTTTCAAAGATGCTTTGTATCTATTAACATACACATAGCATGGAAAAACAAACAAACAAACAAGAAAACAAACAAAAAACCCCAGCTACTCAAGTTTCTGTTAAAACATCCAGATGGTGTATGCAAGTGTGTAATTTTAACAGTTTTGGAATTTCTTAGTGAAGCAGAAAAATTAGTGAAGTTATGGTAAGATCTTTAAATTAACCAACGTTAGCATAAGATTTGAACTCAGGTCTTATATCTGAACTTGAATTCTTATCCACCCAAATCACTGTCCTAATACTTCTGTCCATATTTAAGATGCCCAGCCAGGAAAAGTACATTGGTGCATTTTACTCAGGAACTTTTCAGTTGGAACCATTCAACTCTTATTATCTTCGTGTAAAAGTCATAGCACTGTAGGGAGGAAGCTACAGTTATATGAATATAAACTTTTACGTAAATATAAATGAATATGAAAATAAAGGCATTCACATTTTTTCTTTTTTTGTTCCTTAATCATTTAATGCAGATACAATTTTGAAAAGATCTATGCACATAAGATTTCTCAAGTGCCATTCCAGCCATGTGCACTGCAGATGTTTAACTAGAAAATACTAACTCAGAGGCTTATAAAAGAGAATTTGACTTCAATATTGCTACTCAAGTAATGTGAACTTAAAAGTAATGCCAAATTAATTTTAAATGGAGGGAGGCCACCACTCAACTGTAAATGTCAATGGCAGAAATATTTGCTGTGTTTTGCAGGTGTATCTATTAGATGAAAATATCTAGTAAATAAAGTGTTTGTTTCTCATGTCAGCATCCTTGAATTATAATAATGAGCTGAAGTTCCTCTCAATCTATTAAAATAAACATATAAGAAGTGTTCTTTATTGTGATTATAACTTTTCAGCTTATCTGACAATGTAGCAAGACAGAGGCACTTGACATTTAGTATTGCAGCAAGGAATTATATCTGTGGAACCCATTGTAACTTGTCCTGCCTCATCTCTCAGATTAAAGTCTTACAAATGGTCTTAATCTCACCAGACTCATTTTTTTTCACATGTTCATTTGATAAAGGAGTCTTGTTTCAGGAAATACAAAGCAGCAGTCACAAATTCCAAAACTCTTCTCATGGAACCAGTTCTGAAGTTGTATATTGATCTCTGTTATTATTGATTGCTTCTCACCTCCAGGAGCTGAAAAAGAATTAGTGGAAGATTTGTTGTGTGACTGACTTGGAAATATGCCTAGTATTTACTATTAATATCTTCAAGATCAGAAAAGTAGTCTTGGGTTATCTGCATTTTTTTTTTCTGGTATTCTCTTAGACTGATTTGCATTAATCCCAGTAAATCATCCTTGAAGATAAGTTTGCAGAAACTTCCTTTTATTTTTGTGGAACTGATAACTAAAATGAAAAAAGGGAAAATACTGCATAATTTGCCTATTTTGCTGACTGTGGAGAATACAATTTTGGCTACAGGAGTAGGATGTTAGGGTTATACTTTAGTTTTTAAGTGAATCAATAATCATCAACAAATGCTGTAATCCTATCAAATATATACCACTTTGTTATAAATGTAAATACTAATGCCTTGACCAAATGCTAAGAAATCTCTGAGGTAGGTAAAGAATAACAAAGTCTTCTGGAATTAAAAATGGCAATGGAAGGAGGTTAAAAAAGAAAATAATCAGATTATCATCCAGTCTTGCAGCAAACAGCTGAGTGATGTATGGTAAATTACAGTTCCCTTTTAAATATGAACTAGGAAAGGTTAGGAATTCACTGCCTGGAAATCTAGGTTCTTAAACAACAGCTTCCAGACAGGGCTTCCTTTCTTCAAACACAAGTGATGCAGCCCCATGGTATTCCATAGTTAAAGCTCAGTTTTTTAGCTACAGAATTTGGTTATGAAATAGGTAGTCTCTGTTCTGCAGAACTGATAGATGAAAATGTTGGCAAAGGAATTAATCATATACTTTGTGTTACTTTTTCTTTCAGCTAGTATTTTAGATTACTAGAGATATGCAGATAAAATTCCATTCAAAGTCTGAAAAGATGTAAATAGTCTACAGAACTTTTGATGTGTTGTTTAATCAAGTCAGGGAGTTTGCTGCCTACCACATGAATTAACTGACCATGGATCAAATTTATACCTGACAAGCACGGTGATTGAAACAATGAAACAGCTGGACTGGGAATAGAGCGTTAGTGGAAAACAGCATATTTAACACAAATAAATCACCGCCCTTACTGTTACTCCCAGGGCAGAGAAGGAGGAGTGCCCATTTATCAATTCTGAACTGGTATAGAACAGAGGTTTCAGAACATATAATTTGTTTTTCATTTGTTTCATTTAGTATGCAATTGTCTTTTTGATGTAACTGCTCTGGCTACTTACATTAATGTTGTAGTTTGTTTGTTTATTGTTTGGCTGTTTGTTTTTTATTGGAAACTCTGAAATAATATATAAATCTATATTCCCCTCCCGCCCTGGGCTATAACATGCTCTTGATAGTGCCACATCTTGTTTTAATATTTGTAAAAGTTACAGGGTATATGAAGAATACATCCATATAGTCACTGTATGCTAATCCATTTAATATAAATCTCAGGATCTGTGTAGCAATTGTTTCCTCCTTTGTAATTGTAGATAATTGAGTTTGTGCAATATGTTTTCAAAATTCAAAATTTTTAGAGTAAACAGCCAAGGTAGGTATCAGGGAAAAAACAATACATGGTTTCCAAAGTATGATAACATTTCTACCTGATTTCCACTCCCCCACCCCCACTCCCCTGCTTTTATCTCCATCCACCAGTTTTGCTTGTAAACTCTGTAGTCTCTGATAGCTGTAAGGAAACCCTTTAGATCTGCTGGGAAAGAAATGGAGTTGCCATTGTTCTCCTTGTGTGAATAGTCCATTGTTAGTGGTGAACACTTTATCAGTTGAATGTAGGAAGTATTCTTCTATGGCAAAGATCTTCTAATATACTTTTCTAATTTACTGGGGGAAAGGCATCTTTTATTAAAACTGAAGCTTGAACAAAGATAATATGATTGTTTTCTTTATTTTTAGTTCATTTCAACATAAATAATATAACAAATAAAGAATTCAACATAAATAAATAACATAAATGTACCTATGCATGGTGCTTATTATTGAGTAGGTTTTTTTTAATGTTAAAGAAACAAACACCCACCTCAAAAAAACTTCAGGCAGATTCTGTAAGCGAATCTAAAACAAAAAAGAAAGGAACACCAGGTATAAAAAGGACTGAGATGGAAAAAGTACAGCAGTTGTTTTGGGGGATTATTTTTTTTTTCCTTTTGTAGTAGGTTATGTGCTTGGCAGTATGTAAAGTGAGAGCTGATGTGCCAGATAAGATTGCACCTATGTGGGGAAAAAAAACCAAAGACTTTATTTTTGATACTGTAATGAAGTAATCTTTCCTTCTACTAAACACTCAGTACAGCAACAGGCAGTCAACGGTGTGTCAGTAAAACAAATAGAAGAACTGGCATGAAGGGTCCCCCTTTCCCCTGTGCTTGGCTCAGCACTCTGTGCTCCTACAAAATATGGAGGATTCAGTTTTACTGCATTTGTTTACTGTCTCACCTGTAGGCCAGCTTTGAAATGTGTGCATGTGATTCTGTTTTTAAGGGTTTTTATGCAAAGATTTTGAAAGGAAGTAATGTTTGGGGGTTTTGCTAATTTGGTTCTTAAGAATCTCCACACCTGGTATCATAATCCTTTTAGCAATATCATCCTTAAAGCACGAGTGAGAAATAGGTAATAAATGGGAGGGTGGTGGTGTGTGTGTGTGTAAACCCAAACATATGGACCCTTTTCTGTCTTTATATTAGTGCTTCTATTTGCATGTGATATAAATGATATGTTTGACAGGGTGTTGACAGCCTCAGCTCTGATCTTGAGATTTCATGTTATTTCTTCCCTTTATAAAGGCACAGATATTCATATCCATATGCCTTTTATGTTTCAATGGCAAATCTCAAAAATAGTTTGATTAAAATGCACAAATTTAATACATTCACTTCATACTATTCCCTTGCTAAAATTTTATGGAATTAAATAAGTTAGCAGGAAAAAGGCCATTAATTTCCATTTAAAATTTGTTGGTAACAGAGCCTCTTGAAAGCTTAGGAAGTTTTATTTATTCTCTAACTATACATGCAAACATAACCCTTCCTCCCCAAATTAAACGTTACATCTATCAATTCCAACCACATATCTGTAAACAGTGTTCTCTATTAGCATCCTTCCCTGTAACATTTCAAAATATCATTGTGTTGTGAGAAACATTAATACAGTTCTTTTGTGCCTTTGCTCCTCTTTCATGAATTAAACATTTTACAGATCAGGCCTTTAAATAGCTGATAAAGATGGACCTCTTTTCTGAATAGCTTGTTGCTGGCATATTCAGGCATTATAAAGTCATGAATCAATTATCTTTGCATTAATGCTACATGCTGACTTTAAAGAAAATGCATCCCTCCAAATAATATTTTCATAATGATTGCTCTTATCCATACATTTAGAACCCAAGTGACATAAATTCAGATGTGCTGGCAAGGCCCATAAGAAGGAATATTCCTATATTAAAATTAAAATAATATTGCTACCTTAAATGGCATATAATCTCATCTTCTGAATTCTGAAGCTGAATTGCTAACTCATTCCAAATCTTTAGCGAAACTGCCACCTATTTTAGGAAAGTTAGAAAGAAAATGCTGGTTCTGCAGATCTCACAAGAGAATGTAGGTTGTTGCTACTTTCTTTGCAACTTAAACTGTATGATTTAAATTACATCTAGAAATATCTATTTAGTGTGCATTAACTTGAATGAAGCACAAAAAAGATATGACTTAAATTGAGAATTATACTACAAAATATGCATCCGTTTATTGTCCTAATGGAGGCTCCACTATCTCAAGAACAGGGGTATATGTTACTTTGAGTATTTTAAAGTCAATGACCAAAAGAAAAAAAATTAGTATTTAATGTTCAAATGAATCACATCCCTCCCTCAACCAAATGAAGCTATCATACTCAAAGAATTATAGAGTTTCTGAAGCGTTAGGGTACTTTAAAGTTTGTTCTTTCATATAAATGATATAGACTTAGAAGTATTACACAGTGGGACAGCTAGTTAGCCCATTAAGTAGAATTAGTGTTAACTGTGGAGATATGTCAGTGCGCCAATGTGAAAGGTTTAATATGGTAGGACTGTTAACAAAATTGCCAATAAAGAATGTGTGGGGAAATTCTAATATGAAGAGAATGTGTATCATGAAGTGGCTTATGTGAAGTTCCGGTGAGACAGTTGGTATAACTTAAGAGCTTCCTTTGGTTAATTATTAGTGATACACACATAGCAGGAAACAGATTACTTTTATGTAGTGTTTAAAAATAAAATAAATCCCGAATCCTTGGGTGTTATTAGTTATAAATAGCTTGGATGGATTAGGAGAAAGAGTATCAAATTCAAGCTGGTTTTTTTAAGTCTGTCATGATGTAAATATATCTGCAGGATAGCAGTAGTTCTTTTGGAATAGATGCATTTCTTTCAGTTACTGAAACAGAACAAAGTTCATTTCAGAACTAATTTTCTGGTTTGTTTTGTTTTTTGGTGATGGTTTGTTTGTTTGTTTGTTTTCTGGCATGATTACTGAGCTCAATATAGTTCTAAAGATGTTTTAAATAAAATGAAGAAATCCATGTTAATACTATTATATATTTTTAATTACTTTTTAGTTAATAAGCATTAATTGCACCTTTATTTTGCTTTAATTTATTATTTTTGCTTTTTAAGGACACTGGCATTTAAATGTGAAGTTTGCTTGGAATTTATTTGCTTGTTTCAGTAAAAAGACACGGAATGATACCAAGTCATTTTGCTGTGCTTCTTAAACTGCTGCACAATTATTTATTCATTAGAGATGGCTGGAAATAGCTTCTTTGTTTTATTTCAGCATTAAATCTAGGTCTTTCTTATTATTACAGACATGAGGATTTCTGTAAAATAAGATTTATGTGTGTAAGTCATTCTCGCAGATGGGGAACAGGCATCATAATATTTCACTTCCACTTTGTTCCCTTACTACTATTGCTGGTGTATTTGTTTTGATTTCATTGTGGTACAGACTCCTGTTTACAAATTCAAGTTTTAATTACATTAAAAATTGATACAATTAGATCTTATTTACAACTGGAGAGAATTCCTTATTTTTTTGACTAAAGTTTTAGAGTTTTCTCTATATTGCAATTTGAAAATTATTCAGGTGTCAATTACAAGTGAAAATTTTCTTAAACCCATTTACCAAAGTTGTAGTTATTATAGAAGCCACTAAATCTATCCTACAGGACAGAGTGGTTGGGTTACCAATTATTGTTAAGTTATAGTTTAACTATTTTTAGATATGATAGGAATGTAATAACTGAAGTTTTGAAGCAACCAAGCTTGTAAGGAAATTTGCTGAGAAAGATTGTTTTATATATTTAATAGTCTGATAGAAGTTTCTGTTTCAAATGCAGAAAATAAAAATTCTTGAAAAAATAAATAATAAATGTGCTATATTCCAATTTACATATAGATTGCATTACCCTTTCAACTTACAAAAGCAGTTGTTAAATTTATTTTATTTCCTAGTCTCCTTTTACTTTATAGTTTTATTTGAACATCTCTTTACATATATATATATATATGTCTATTTAATGAGCTAAAATTGGGTAGATGTGAGCTTCTCTATTATGCCACCTCAGTAACTTGAGGCAGACACAGGCACACAAAATTCGTTTGGTTTTGGTTTGTGACTAGCATTACAATACTGGCAGTGAAAGTCAAAACACAGAGGTTTAAAAACACTGAGCTGATATGGCACCTCTGCCCACTTCTATTGTTACGAGGAAAATGAACTGCCGTATTTAAAATTGTGCATTTGAAAAATCACCACAATTAAATCAACAACTCAAGAGAGGCAAACAGCATATCCAGATAGTACTTCGGCTTGACTGGCAATAGATCTCCTTTGGCAGAACTGTCCTCCCTCTTAATGGAGATGTACAGAATTATTGTGTAAATCAAATATATTTTTTTCCTCATAACTGTAAAACTTGCATTTGTTTTACAGATCTATGATGGCAAAGACAACACTGCTCACCTGCTGGGCGCATACACTGGGGCATCATTAAGAGGCCTGACGCTAAGTAGTACTTCAAATCACTTGTGGTTGGAATTTAACTCAGACATGGAGGGCACTGATGAAGGTTTTCAACTTGTGTATACCAGTAAGTATTTGAGGAAACATTCATAATAGATTTATGATTTTAAAAGAAGGAAAGGTTTTTGCTCATAAGATGAAAATACAGTCTAAAGATAAATAATGATAAAATCAAAGCAAATTACTCATCACTCATCAAAAAAATACAGTTTCATAATTGTAAAAAAAAAAAACAACCAAAAACAAAACATGTAGCATACTGAAACCTTGCTTTCACAGGACATTGTGTAGTTTGCTACTTAAACCACTGTATTTTTTTTTCCAAGCATTATTTGGAAGGGGTTTTTTTTCAGTCTTGGAAAGGATGAGGGGAAAAAAAAGGATAATTTTCAGTTAATTGTATAATCACATAGCAATATTTAAGTATGTGAGTAGTCTTAACTTTGCAACCAAAAGCACTATTTCATAAAGATAATTTATAAGTGAAAGACCATTTCCATCTTAAGACTGCTTTCCAATACTAACTTTGCATTAGACTAGCAATTTCTGAGCTTGGATTATTGTTTAAAATAACTCAATTTGGAACCAAAACGATAAAGATACCTAACAAAAACTTCTTACCTCTATGTAAACTGAAAAAATTAAACTATAAGATTAAAAGGGGAAAAATGTTTTCAGATCACTGGCTTAGAAGGTATACAGGAAACGGCAATGCACACTATTTTATCAAGTGGTGACTTCTGAAAATCTATGTGATTGCTACATGTCTATTGACACATAGTGTATATGACTTATTTAGCATATAATTATTTCTTCATTGCTGAATTGCTATATAAAGCTGAACTTTTTTAACAAGCAGAACAGTATTATAAAGTAATTGCACAATGCATCTGTCAACATCCTTTTTCCTCCCTGTGTTTAAATAATTCACTTTCACCTGTTCAAAAAATATTCTTGTTTCAAAAACTCTCCATCATGTTTTTAAAACTAATTCTAATAAAAATAATGTCTATAATAATGAAAGAAAATATTTCCAGATAATACAAGCATGTAATTATTTTTCAGCTGAAAGTTGAATAATTATACCACCTAATAGTCTGTGATAGCATAGAACTGTACCCTGTGATTAAAGATAGGTCCTCCAGTGCTGTGTTACTATGTAAATGTCAAGGTATTTCATTTTTCTTATTTATATAGATACATCCAAGCCCAGCACTTGAACCTTATCATTAGCATTTCCTGCCTTTTGAGACAGGCATTCTCATAGAATATACTTTCCTAGCCTGAATAGTTATTAGCATGAACAGTGCTGAATCTTCTTTTGTAGGTATTTGTAGGTTGGAAGAGAAAAATAAAACCCAAATGATGCAAAGGTATTCAATCACTCATCACCTCCCACAAGCAGACCAATGCCCTGCCACTCCCTAAACAGTGGTCCATTTGGAAAGACTATCCCCAAGTTTTATTACTCAGCATGACATTATATGGCCTGAATATCAATTTGGTCAGCTGGGGTCACCTGTCCCTGCTGTGTCCCCTTCCAGCCTCTTACCTATCTCTACCCTACTTGATGTGGGGGCAGAGTGAGAGTGCTGCTCAACAATAGCAGAAACATTGGTATATCAACACTGATTTAGTCAATCTAAAACACAGCACCATATGGGCTGCTACTAAGATAATTAACTCCATCCCAGCCAAACTCAGTGTACTCCATTTCCTTTACAATCTCCCTTCAGATTTATATGCATAGATATGATCCCCCCTGAGCTTTCTCTTCTCCAGGCTGAGCAGTCCCAGTGCTCTCAGCCTTTACTCATCAGAGATGATCCCATCCCTTAATCATCGTAGTAGCCCTTTGCTGGACTCTATTAATTCCGTATGTCTCTTGTACTGGGGAGCCCTGAACTGGACACCACAAGTCCAGATGTGGCCTCAACAGTGCGTAGCATAGAGGGGAAGGATCAATTCTGTGAACCTGCTGTCAACGTGCCTCCTAATGCAGCCCAGGCTGCCATTTGTCTTTACTGCAAGGGTGCATTACTGGCGCATGTTCTGCTTGGCATCTGCCAGACCCTCTAAGTCCTTTTCTGCAAAGCTGCTTTCCATTTGGGTGGCATCCAGCATATATTGGTGCAGGAGATATTCTTCCCCATTTGCAGGACTTTGCATTTCTCCTTGTGGGACTTCCTGAGGTTCATGTTGGTCCATTTCTCCAGCCTGTTGTGATTGCTCTGGATGGCAGCATAACCCTCTGGCATATCATCCACTCTTCTCAGTTTAGTCTTATCAGCCAACTTGGTGAGGGTACACTCTGCCCCACCATGCAGATCATTCATGATGGTGTTGAACAAGATTGGAAATGGTATTGACCCCTAGGGAACACCTCTATTTACTAGTTAGAACTAGACTTTGTGCCACTGATCATCACCCATTGGCCATTTCCCATTTGGGGAAACACAGACAATATTTGTTTTGCATGGATGTAGACAATGAAACTTCCCCAAAGTACTGTGAACTTACCGTGATGCTTTTAAGCCGTAAACAAAATCCCCACAAGCTTTAATGAAACATTCTGTGTCCACGACACATTGTAAGCATTCGTGCTCTTTCAGGTCTCTAAAATGGCCAACTATTGCCATTCCAGATCCCCTTCACTATGCCCCTAGCTACCAGTTGTTTCTCCAGAAAGATACAGATTTCCTTTTGGTCCTGTTGCCACAGCTGCCAGCACTCTGTGGATAGCTGAAATATACTTAGAGTGGCAAAAACACTGCTAGTACCTACAATTAGGCAGTGCAGTTACATATTTACACTCAAAAGGAAAGTAATCAGTTAAAAAGATCAGTTGGTTCAGTGTCTATAAGCAGACCATCCAGAGATGAGGACATCTTGGGGATCAAGGCGCATTTTAGTTTGTTTTTGTTCTGTCCCACTTGGTTGGAGAAGGGAAAGGTTGGTTTAAATTCTGCTCATGGCAACAAGGACTAACGGGTTACTCAGAGACTTGGTGTAAAACAGCAGCTTTTACTGGTCAATTTGCTTATTGCCATTGGTATGTGGCAAAGGAAAGGGGATTGGTAAACTTGGGTTCTTAAACACATGGCACAAGGAAACGGAAAACTTGAATTCTCAGGCTTCAGATGTAGGGATGTGTAAACTGGAGGTGTACGAGGAAATAGAGCGGGAAAGGATGAGAGGGATGCATTCACCCGGCTGGGCCCTGCACGGTCCAGCAGCGCAGCCGCCTCAGGCCGCGGGCGCCCACCTGAGCCTGCGGGCAACACCTTTTATATCCTCAGTCTCTGCCCAGCACTTTCCCTGTGGCAGGCCCTGGGTGTCGATGCGCTTGCACATCAGGCCTTGTGGAACACTCTCGAAATGAGTCGGGGGTGGTATTGGGGTCCGGCGTGTCCCCGGCCCCCGCCAGAACCACCTCCGAGTGACCGTGCCTCAGCCTACGCGACTCCCGCGCTGGGCTGTGGGCCCCGGGCAGTGCCAGCCACCACGGCAGGGCGCGCCCCTCCTGCCTGCCCTCCGGCCAGGCAGGAATGTCTATAGTCCCTCACACTTTTCACACAGTGTGATCGACAATTTTCTTAGAAGACGGAAAATTCTAACTCGTCAGTAAGTATCCAGACTGGCAGTGTTCTTCATTTGGGTCTCACATTAACCTCTTTCAGAGCTTCTGCAGTGCAGTCTGTACTGGGAAGCAATAGCTTAACTAGGAAGGAGAAAAGTTCAGCTCAGAGGTTGTGGAGGCTCTTCTGGAGGTAAGCCCTTTTCAGTCAGAGGTTATTTAATGAAAAGCTGAAGGAAGAGAAGAACTGGGAAGTTACGACATTTGACCTATTTTATTTCTTATGTGAGCAAACAGCCTTATCTAACCTGAAGCATTTTGCCTGTAAAATAAAATAATGAGTATTTTTTTCAATCAATAGTAATGATTCAGTACCTGAGGAGACACTGTGAATAGCTACCTGCTGTTGACTAGATGGACAAATATTGTGTAAATCATTTTATTGAAGAGTGCAGACATGAAAAACCCTTCATTTGCCGCCATGTCACATATATAGAGAATCATATAAATTGGAAAAGACCTCTAAGATCATCAATCCAACTGTTAATGCCAGACTACATCTACATGGTTTTTAAATGCTTCCAGGGATGTTGATTCCACCACCACCCTGGGCAACCTGTTTGAATGCTTGACCACCCTTTCAGTGAAGAAATTTGTCCTAATATCCAATCTAAACCTCCCTTGATGCAGCTTGAGGCCGTTTCCTCTTGTTACCTGGGAGAAGAGACCTACCCCACCTCACTACAGCCTCCTTTCAAGTAGTTGTAGAGAACAGTAACATCTCCCTGAGCCTCCTTTTCTCCAGGCTAAACAACCCCTGTTTCCTCAGCTGCTCCTCATAAGACTTGTGCTCCAGACCCTTCACCAGTTTCATTACCCTCCTTTCTCAGGACACGCTTCAGCACCTCAGTGTCTTTCTTGTAGTGAGGGGCCCAAACCTGAACAGAGTATTCAAGGTGCGGCCTCATCAGTGCCAAGTACAGGGGGATGATCACTGCCCTAGTCCTACCAGCCACGCTATTTTGGATACAAACCAGGATGCTATTGACCTTCTTGGCCACCTGGGCACGTTGCTGGCTCATGTTCAGCCAGCCACCAACCAGCAGGCCCAGATCCTTTCCGGAAAGGCAGTTTTCCAGCCCATCTTCCCCAAACCTGTAGCGTTGTGTGGGGTTGTTGCAACCCAGGTGCTGGACCTGGCATTTCTCCTTGTTAAACCTTATACAATTGGCCTCGGCCTATCTGTCCAGCCTGCCCAGATCCCTCTGCAGGCCCTTCCCCCTCAAGCAGATCAACACTCCCTCCCAACTTGGTGTTGTCTGCAAACTTACTGAGGGTGCACTCAATCCCCTTGTCCAGGTCATTGATAAAGATATTAAACAAGACTGGCCCCCATACTGAGCCCTGGGGAACATCATTTGTGACCAGCTCCCATGGTGGTAACACCATTCACCACCACTCAGGCTCAATCATCCAGCCAGCTTTTTACCCAGTGTAGAGTACATCTGTTCAAGCCATGAAATATAGAATATCGATCTTGACGCAAAGTCCTTTTTTACCTACAAAGACTTTGAGCTGCAAAATATTGATAAAATACATTTACTTTTGGATATGATGAGGTTTTGAGCTCTTACTCCATTAATAAAATAATACCTTATTTGGAATAGAAAATTTTCCTCTGAATTTACAGTTTGTGTTTCCCTAAATGTTAATATGCTTCCCTTGATTCTGAATAATGTGTAATTCCTTTTGTTTAATTCTTGCTCCACATGTCTTAATTCTCCAAAATGTCCAAATTGTTTGGCTTGGATTCTCTATATCACCATTATAATTGCTACCTGCATGTATTTTTCAAATTTACAAATTACGGAATGCAGGATTAGGGTAGGGATTGGTGAATTCAACAGTATTTCTTTGGTGCCATAGGTGCTGTTGTGTTGTTGCTGTTGCTGTGAACAATAACAAACAAATCTGCTATGCAGTTTTGTGTTTGAGCCTTTAAACATCTATTCACAAACTAGATTGTTGTCACAGTAAATGAACAGTCACTTTAACTGCCATTTTATAAATTAACAAAAAATTTTAGAACTGACTGATAACAGTAATGAATTTGCTTCTCAGTCTTCCTCAGACTGTTAAGAAAAATGTTGTTATGACACGGTTTGGTTTGCATGCTCTAAGTTAACGGATATAAACAATTATTTTACTTAGACTGTTTAAAACCAGAAAAGAAACCTTAAACATGATGTTACATTAAGTCTGAAAATGTTTGATTTCCATTGGTAAACCAAAAATCTCTTAATTTCTTTAATGTATTTATCTATTTGATTTTGTAACTACAATGGTTTTTTCCTACCACAGGTTTTGAGCTTTCACATTGTGAGGACCCTGGTGTGCCACAGTTTGGATATAAAATCAGTGACCAAGGCCATTTTGCTGGAAGCACCATAATTTATGGATGCAATCCAGGTTACACGCTCCATGGAAGTAGCCTTCTGAAGTGTATGACAGGGGAAAGAAGGGCATGGGACTATCCTTTGCCATCATGTATTGGTATTAGACTCTTATTTTTCATTTTTTGCTTTACTTAAACTATTATCTGAACATAAGAAAGTGTAAGGATTTTTAGATCTATGTGAAATCTGATCTATATGTATACAGATCTATTTACACATACACTTACAGATTTCTCTGCATAGATCTCATCTAAGTCTATTTGAATGGTGGTGTCTTTTTGAGATTTGAAAAAGATAGTAATTATTAAACATTCGTGCATACTGAAATTCCTAATACATGAAAAAATATTTATAGTCAGCAAATAGTCAACATAAAAAAAAGACAGCATAATCAGAAAACCAGGACCATATATGTCTTACGAGGGGTTGTAAAATTAGTATTTTTTTTCCTAATTGTGTCTAAATATCATTAGGCTAGAAATTTTTTCATCTATTCACATATAAATATTGTAAAATAAATAAAAAGAAAAAATACGAAGACATATGGAGTTGTATTTTTGTCACTTGGTTTCTGTTATGGAGCTGTGATGAATATAACAATATTATACACTTTATTACAGTATTACAATAACTTTATAAGCTGTGCAGGTACCTACAGGCTCAAGTTCTTCCATGGGAGAGAGAAAAGAAGACAAGAATTAAATATTCTAGTAATTTTCTTATTTTTTATCTCCTTTTTGAGAAAATTGGGATTGAGTGAGTAGGGGAAGCAAGGGGTGAAATGCAGCTTGTGCTTAGATTTAATTTTGACAGATAACTGTGCTTTGGCATGTCTTTATCAAGACACAGGTTTTGCACTGCCACCATACTCTTTGTGAAAACTACATTATAATTATTCAAAAATGTTTTGTATAGGTAAATCTATTTAGAATGTGAATCAGTCTTTGGTGTAAACTTGTTGAATTTTAAATTAACTTTATTGAAAACATATCTATTAGCCTGATATTCACAGGGAGATAATTTATCCATCCAGTTCAGAATACCATATATTTGTATGTATTGCTCTTCATTAAGCAAACAAAAGTACATTGATGGTGTCATTTAAATAAGCTTAGACATTTTTTTTATTGATTTTGTTTATATTAGTTAGGTATTTCTCCAGCCAAGTAGTAAAACACGTTACTTGCATCCAGAGTGTGTAAAGCTGTTGTCTGTATCAGCAGTAGTATCCATCCCAGGCTGGGATATTTATAGGTTTGTTTAAATAGATTTTAAAAGAATTTTAATTAAAACAAGTGAATTTTTGTATAGATAAGTTTCAGAGGTCAAAATGTTTTTGAATGCCAATTGTAAATAATGATCTTGCATTCCAAATACCTTCTGATTTTTCATGTTAATTAAGGATCATTGCAGATGCCTTAAAATTCTCCTAAAAATAGGCGGTACGAATCTTATAAAATGTTTTAGGTATCAGTTTATGTCTTCCTGGGCTGAAAAATATATAGTAAAAGATTAATGAAGTCTTAGTAATAGTACAGCATGAGAAAATTGGCAAGAAGGAAACCAGGAAGCAGAAGAGCAGTTAAGAAAGGTACAAGATCACAAGAAAAAGCATGCTCAGATTAGCAATGTTCCTCAAAGAAAACAAAATTGCATCACAACAGCTTTTGTATAGGACTGAGACTTCTTTCAGATATCTCTTTAATATGTCTAAATAAAAGCCTGAGTCTGAACACTTCTTACTCATCCATGATCAAAAATCAGGTTTTGATACTTTAAATTCGGTAATGAATTAAATTTAAGGAGGTGAAGATGAATCAGCAGTTAAACTATCCTAACATTCCTGGTTTATAGGAATCCCTTCAGTGTTCACTTTTAGTTAGAATCAGATTGAAACGAAGCTTCTTTGCTATGGAAGGAAATTGAAAAAAACCCGACACTGATGCCCTTTATTTCCAGAGTACTTGTTTATGAGTCAGGTAGGTGTATGCACTCAAGTTCCGTGCTTACAAGAACTTGGTCTAAGCCCACCACAAGATCTCTTAGAGTCTATAGATTATTCATGCAGACCCCAAGAATCTGTGAAAACAGTGATGCTTTGCATGAAACATTTTAGGTTGGAACGTACAAATAAAATTATTTCCTTAATATTTGTGAGCAACATAGGTCAACAGACACTTTAACTTGCTGCTACTATCAGAAATTGGCTTTAAAATGCTACTGTTCTTGTTTTGGTCTCTTTTTATGGAAGAATGTGAGACTTGACAAGACAATAGAAAAACTTTTCTCAAGCAGTTGTAGTAATCATAAAATTCAAATGTGGTAAATGTTACAATACAGCATACTGTCTATGGTATTGCAGGAAGAAATGTAGTATAATATATATTTCCTGTAACTTGACAGCCTTAGAATAATTTTTAGCATTGACACAGGCAAAATTAAGGTTCTTAGGTTTGTCTTAAAGTAGGCAATCTGGAGATGTAAGATAAAAAGGATTTTGTGCTGTTACATCTGACTGCAACCTGGGAGGAGAATGCTTTCTGAGAAGTCACCACTTGCACAGCTGATTCAGCAACCAGCAAAACTGGGGAGCTGGAAGCTTGCTGGAGAGGCAGAAATAAGCCACTGGGAAGAGAGAGGGA
Source organism: Falco cherrug (assembly GCF_023634085.1). NCBI lineage: Eukaryota > Metazoa > Chordata > Aves > Falconiformes > Falconidae > Falco > Falco cherrug. The sequence goes on from NC_073699.1 coordinate 23,762,381, forward strand.
ACCTTTAAAAATCATAACAAAAAAGCAAACTGGTTACCCTCTGTGAAAATTAGGAATTATAAACTTGTAGTTGTTCAGTGGTTCTTCATGCAATGTAATTAATTTTAAATTTAATTATGTTTGTAGTGAGGAATTTTTTTCTTTTTAGTCTACTATATTTATATCTTTACTGGAAGAATAGTAGACCGTTACCCTCTGAGTTGAATAATTGTGAAAGATATTTTTTTAAAGAGTCTTTCAGAATTAACCAATTGCCAAAGTGCTTTAAAAAGATGAAAGACCACTTGTCTCAGCAAATTTACTTTTATTGTCAGAAAATCCATCAAGAGTAACATTTCAATTATATTTTGTCATGAAACTCATAGATCATAAGGTAATAAAGCTAAATATTTTACGTGATATTAAATCAAAATAAAACTACATTGTAACTATACCAAGAGATCTAATCACAGCATTATTTTGGCTTTGCACTTCACAAGAGAGAAAGCATTAGAGGGACTTTAAAAGGAAGGAAAGTAAAATAGGAAAGCTTTAAAGGTCTCAGGGATCTACATTAAAAAAAATCAGGTTTTCTCAAAGATTAGGTATTGCTATTATGAAATATTCACTTTTGCCAAATGACTGGCTAAGGCTGTCTAAAAGAGACCTACTTACTTACCCTCTGTTATCCTCCAAGAAATACTACAGCTTCACTGTGACGACAAGTTTTGCTTAAGAAGTTTTATAAGCTTTTTTCCCAGGCTGAAAGGCTGATTATTTCTTTTTTTTCTCTGAATAGCCTGCTTTTATGTAGTGTGTTTCCTCTCTCTCTCACTCCTTTTTTTTTAATTTTTTTTTCATACTTACTGATTTATTTAGTTTTCTTGATTTAACTCTGTTGCTTTAGAGTGACATGGTGTTCTTGGTTTGTTTCATTTTGGCAAGTAACAATCCATATTCCTTTCATTACACGTTTTCTAAATATTATGTTCTGTTCCAAATTGTTAGAAAAACATAGGTGCCAAAGGCAAATACAAAAATATTCAAATAAAACCACTTTTACAGGTTCTTTTCCTAATGCACTTCAAGTCCTTATATAATGTCTTACAATCTAGGGCATACAATCAGTTTAGTTATGTTACTTATCCAGCAAGAGAATAGGTGTATAAATTGATAGCTCAAGTGACTAGTTGGAAGACTATTGTTAATGAATTACAAATAACACATTACATATTGGTGTTTTTTTTTTATTATTTTTTTTTTATTAGCTGAATGTGGAGGCCGTTTTAAAGGAGAATCATCAGGAAGAATCTTATCTCCTGGCTATCCTTTTCCCTATGACAATAATCTGCGCTGCATGTGGGTGATTGAAGTAGACCCAGGAAATATTGTCAGGTACTGAAAACAAATCCTAGAATTCTAAAAAATCTTTTTGGTTATATAATAACCAAATCTTACCTGTACAGTTGAGGGGGAAAAAAAAAAAAAGGGTTTAGAAAGGATTTAGTGTTTTTTAGTGTTTAAAATTTAAGATGCAAGTCAAGACCTGTGTTTTTGGCATTCTGACTTTGAAAATGTAGGTTTGTGTTGAAACTATCTATTTTTCAATAAATGCTGATGCAGATCAGTCCTTAAAATTCGTTATAGTTTTAATGCCAAAGTTGTGAGACTGAGCATATACAAACTGCTAGAGTAAGCAGAACTGTTTAGTGGAAGAGTTTGTATTTAAACAAAACCCAAAATATGCTGCATTTCAGTAGCTCTTTGTAGTTAGACAGTTATTCACACTATATCACTAACTGCATGAGTGTACAGTTCTATTTAACTTGTTTTAATGAGAATGTGATACATAATGTTGTCTTAAGAAAAATAAAACTATTTTCTGAAAATACTGTGTGGATACTTATAGATTATTTGAATAGCTAAAATTATATGTTATTTTGTCTAGACAAATTGTTAGGGTTTTTTCTTTCAAATGCATTTCTGTATTGGGCTTTTACTTACCCAATGGTAAAGTATGAAACATTGTGGCACCCTTGGAAAACAAAGTTTGTTTATTTGATTTAATTTTGTCATTAAAAAATTGTTCTTGAGTAATATGAAAGCTGACAAGAAAATCATGGTTTTCTTTCAGCCTCCAGTTTCTTGCTTTTGATACTGAGGCATCCCATGACATTCTAAGAGTTTGGGATGGTCCACCTGAGAATGAGATGTTACTCAAAGAAATTAGTGGATCCCTTGTTCCTGAAGGCATTCACAGTACACTCAACATAGTAACTATGCAGTTTGACACCGATTTTTATATCAGCAAATCTGGATTTGCCATACAGTTTTCAAGTAAGTAGATGAATTTAATTTTATTTTTTTTCTTTTCTTCTTATAAGGTAGTTCACTCAGACATAATTTTAGTGCCAGGAACAACTGAAATCATTGACAGCATTTCTGACTTTGTTAGGGAAAGAATTGGCTCAGACTTACACATATGCTGTAAAGCTGTATTTTTATCTTTAAAAAAAAAAAAAAAAAAGAAAAGAGAAAAAAAACCACAACCAAAAAAACCCAGCCAACACACCCCCCCCCCCCCCCCAAAAAAAAAAAAACCAAAACAAACCAAAAAAAACAAACCCAAAACAACAAATCACACCCTTTGCTAGTTTGGATTTGTTTCAAGGGCAGCTGGGGCAGTGCCAGAATACTCATAATTATGACTGGTCTTTTTCACAAAGGAGGTGATGTAGGCATGTTAAAGCCTCCACCCTTGTCTAATCAATAAGAGTTTCTGCTTTCAGAGACATCTGTGCAGAGTTCTTACTCCTGCTGTGCTTGTATAGGATGAAATGGGAAATAACACTACAGGAACAGCGGTGTCCTCCCTGTTGCCTTCTAGCACTATTTCATCTTATTACAGGCAGCATGATGACAAATCTAAACAGTTACTTAACTGTTATTAAATCCCTTTAGACATTTTTAGTGCCAAAATGGAAGAAATCATTGTGTGAGACTCATTTTGACCTTTTTTTTCTGGTCAGTGAATTTTTTTTTTTTCAAGATTAGCGATATCTAAACAAAATATAGTTTTGTTTATCAGTAGCAATGTTTCTAACATGGGTTGGCAAAGCATTTCTTAATGAAAACAATATTTATCTTCTTGTGCTTCCTGAGCTTGGTGGTTTTATTAGCCCTTGTTTTCCCTTATCCTCATTCTTTCTATGTGTATGACAAATACATGTGCACACAGTAATTTGAAGGAAGAACGAGCATGTAAATGAGACAACAAAGTGAAATACGTTTAGTTTGTAGTGAACGTGTGCCTCTGTTCCATCTGATGTTTTTTGAACCAATGAACAGTTTTTATCTCCTTGGCTCCAAGATATTTTTTGCAATTTTACCACCTTACCCCAGTCCAGAGCCTGTTTGGAAGATTTTCACATACATACTTTCTAGAGGAAAAAGTTTGATGCAGATTAGGAATGGAGTTGCAAGGAAAAATGAAGGGGACATAGAAGTAAAGCCATAAAGCAGCTACTGATGTACTTCCAGTGCTTTACCTGAAAAGAGGTTTTAGATTTTCATCTGAAAGAAGAGGTATTTTATTTAATATTCCATGTTTTTGCGGTCTGTTGAGATCTAATGATGACAGTTTGAAGGA